>NC_056692.1:12952668-13258918 GCF_018350215.1 Panthera leo | reverse complement strand
TACAGAAGGTGATTTCATGGACAATTTTCTTAATTCTCCCAAGGATAGTGCAACACCACTTCCACTCAAGAAGCTTATGAGATAATTTCATTATTTTCAGGTAATCGATGCTATCCTAGCTCAAATAGCCTAAGACCCCCGGGACAAACCTGTAGTTTGACAAAGGCAGGTTTAATGATTGCTTACAATGAGGAAAACTGCACCAGGGTATGTCTGTCTCACCAAACAAAAGCAAAGACAGTTAAAGGATTCCAGGAAAGGGTACAGTTCAGGTGAAATATAAGTAAAGCAGAGGTTTGACAGGCTCTACTAAGTGAAGTAGGGCCAGACCCAGGGACCCCTTCCTTGGAAACTATTAGGGTGGATTTGTAAAGTTGTGTCCAGAATGCTTTGTCTGAAGCGCTGTACCTCAGATGAAAGCTTCTCTTCAAAGTGACATATCCAATCAAGAGTGAGATGGTTTCATAATTACAGATATAACTTCAAGCAGCAAAGTCTCTGATTGCCTATGATTTTAGAGAACACTTTTCAGCGTTACTTCACAGCTGCAGGATGTCCTTGGGAGAATTATTGTTTCCTAGTATCTTGCAGCTGGCTTTGAGTCTGTGATCCCAGGTTGATGAATGGCAGGGCAGACTTTTACTTTCCCAGCTAACTTAGAAAATATTTTCCTCTCAGAACCCTGGTTAAGAAAGGCTGCAGGCAAGGAGTGACTGCAGAACGGCATCACTGGTGGCTCTTTAGGCAGAGAATAGCACGACTGAACCCATAGCACAGCATGCGGTTGGACTGGAGGGGATCCATCTAGTTTATTGGATGGGCCTGGATGAGACTGGAGGCAGGGAGACCAGTTCAGAGGTTGCCATAAAAAAGCAGGTGTACAGGAAGGGACAGCCATGAGTGTATGTTTCCAAAACTGCCATCGTAGTTACCTTCTGTATCCTCTTAAACTGTAAGTTTCTGGGGTAATTCAAAGCCATGCTCGTCATGTAGGAATCTTCCCCAGAGTTAGTTAGGTTAATGTTCAGAGTCAGCTCCTTTGTGAGACCCACCACCAGTTCCTGCCTGCACAGCAGTAGGCAAATAGATACATGTTACCAATTTATTTGATCTGTAAAAACCTCAATGCAATACAATAGCACAATCTTAACTAACTTCTTAAATTGCCTAAAGGATACATTTAGCCTAGATTTTCTTCCCCCTCAACATAAGCAAACACCTGGACTGCTATACCCCCTCAGTTGCTATGTGAGACGGTGATAATGCTTCCCATTATTTGGTGCTTACTATATGGCAGGGACTGTGCTCGATGCTTCACATCATCAATTAATCCTCGTAATAACTGTATAAAATAGTATGGTTACTGCCCATTTCATAGAAAAGGAAACAGAAGCCAAGAGAGTCTAATTTGCCTGAGGTCTAACAGTCTCAAAAGGGGGTTGGGAAAATTATAATACTCTTTCTACTGCTAATTCACTGCAACCCTAAGCAAGGTACTTCATTACACAAATTCATCCATTTCATATATACTATGGAGTACTTTCTCTGTGCCAGATACTCTGCTCAATACTGGGGCGTCTAGGTGCCTCAGTTGGTTAAATGTATGGTTTAAAACAGTCTGTTCAGACTTGAGAAGACTTGGGATTTGTGAGAGCTTCCTTCAGCCCACTGAGGTGCTGTGGGGCCCCAGAGTATAGAACCACTATCCATAACCAAGATCTGCAGGAGAACACATTAGCAATATAAGGAAAATTTCCTAGCCACCTGGGAAATCTGTTCAAAAACAGAATATGAAGCTCTGGGAAGTATTGTGACATGTGTTTTGTTGTTGTGGTAGTATTCTTTTTGTTTTATCAGAACTGAGAAGAGGATAGATTGATTAGCAGGAGAGAGGGTGTGGAGACAACTAGAGCCTGCTGTGGAAATTCATTGAAGAGATGGCAAATGCCTGGGACACCTGGGCGCCCCAGATGGTTAAGCATCCAACTTCGGTTCAGGTCATGATCTCCTGGTTCATGGGTTGGAGCCCCACGTCGGGCTCTGTGCTGACAGCTCAGAGCCTGGAACTTGCTTCGGATTCTGTGTCTCCCTCACTCTCTGCCCCTCTCCCACTCACACTCTGCCTCTCTCCTTCAAAGATAAACATTTTACAAAATAAAAAAAAAAAAAAAAAAAAAGATGGCAAATGCCTGATGTAATACAGTAGTAGCGGGGATAGAGAGAAGGGATAGAAACCAGATATGGTAAGGCCACGCTTGTAACCAGAGCAGCAGAGAGAGGAGTCAAGGATGAGCCCTGAATTTTCACACTGGATGACCAAGTGGTCCTATTCGTGAGGGAGAGAACACTGGAGGAAGACCAGAGGGTGGCAGCTGACAGATGAGTTCAGGCAGGGATATAAAGAGAGGTGCCTATGGCATAACAAGGTAGAGATGTTGAAACATCAGTTGGCTATACTGTTCTAGAGCCCACGAGAGAGATCTGAGAGCCACTGTTCTATTTCACAGGGGTTCTTAACCTGAGGGCCAGAGGCAGTTTCAGAGGGCCCCAAATGCAAACACTTATGTTTTATGCCCATGTCATCTTCTAGCTTTTTCCTTCGATTCTTTAGGAGATCCATGTCCATAAAAAGGTTGAAACCCCTGAAACATTTGGATGCTAACTAAGGATTAGACTCAATCATACTTTTTGAAAAAAGAAAAGACTGCTTACTATTTACACTAGGGGGTGATGTAGGGCCAGCTGTGTGTGCTATATATATCCCAAGGAGTTGGCTGGGAGGGAAGTTCTTGGCTGTAATTAATTCCTGTTGGAAACAGCTGCATCTGTTTATTAGGCTGGATTCCAAAACACTCAGAAGTCTTGAACTGGATCCTTAGCAATTGGGATGGGCCGCGCTAAGCCATCCACAATTCCTACAAATGTCTATGAAAAGGCTTACCAGGACTCAGGCAACAGCGTTCTTCCACCCAGATGCCAACTCCGGCCAATGGGCCATCAGTGCCATGTTATGTGTGCAGCACTACTAGCCAGGAAGGGCATTTTAAGGCCGTCACGTGTCCAAAGTCAAACTCCTTATCTCTTTCTCTCCATCCTGCCTTCCAAAATCAGTCTTCTAAAGGCTTCCCCAGTTCAGTTCTTGGCATCGCCATTATTGTGGAGTTCATTGTGATCCAAGGGAACTTTCGCAGTAATGGAAATAGTCTATATCTGTGCTATTCAATATCACTGGCCATATGTGGGTGTTGAGCCCTTGAAATGTGCCTAGTTCAACTGAGGAACTAAAATTTTAATTTTACTTAATTTTAATTAATTTAACTAGTTAAATGTGACTAGTGGCTACTGTATTGGACAGCACAAATCTAGATGTTCAGGATGAAACCATGGAAGCTGCCGTAGACCCTTCTTTTTCTCTTACTCCCCTGATCCAATCTGTCATCAAGTCCTGTGGGCTCTAACTTCAAAATATAGGCACTTTCCTGCTACCACTTTGGCCCAAGTCACCATCGCTTCTCACCTGAGTTATTATAATAGATCCTTACTATCTCCCTGCTTACACCTTTGTTCCTGCAGTCTACCACACAGCAGCAAGAATGAGCCTGTTAAAATGCAAGATCCTGTCATTCGTCTGGCTTCCCAGTTCACAATAAAAGCCCTTATGCAGGGCCTCAGAAGTCCCATATAACCTTTCTCCCTGCCCCCACATTACCTCTCCCTCATTCTACTGCAACCACACTGGTGTCCTGGCCATTCCTCCCACCTCCAGGTATGCTCCCATCTCAGGGAATTTGCAGCTGCTCTCCCTGCAGACACCCACAGAGTTCATTCCCCAATCTCCTCCTGTGTGTACCAAAATGTCACCACAGTGAGCCCTTTCCTGACCACTCCAAAACTTCAATCCACCCCCACCCGGCACTTTCTCCCGCCTTCCCTGCCTTTTCTTCATAGTACATCTCATCAACATAAAATGTACCTACTATCTTCTCCCCCTAAAACACCAGGAGGGCAAGGCTGTTTTGTCTATGTTGTTTGCTGACGTATCTCCAGCATGTAGAGTGCCTGGCACAGAGGAGATGCTCCATAAATATTTAATGAATTAGTTAAGTAATTGGGTTAAGAGGTGAGCCAAGGAAGAGGCTACCTCTACCTGGGGTAGTCCTAGGAGCAAGAAACACTAGGGTATGAAAATAGCAGTGTCCAGGGTGTCAGAGACCTGGGTTCAAGTCCACCAAATGAGCTCTGTGATCCCACACAGTCCCTCAGCTACTGAGTCTGTTCCATAATCTATAAGACAGAAATACAAATCTCTTGCCTCCCTCATGGTGTGGCTGAGGACCCAATGAGGTAATAGATTCAAAGCCCTTTGTGGGTCATGAGGAAAAGTCAAATTTTGATGAGGGGTTTGCCGGGTACACCTTCAGGAGAAAGTTAGTTGCAGTTGACAACTCACTGAGAGGTGGTGATGGCCATCTGTAAGTCAGCAACACAAAACAGCTTATTCATGCAGTTCTTCTCATAGGGCAGCTATAACCAAACAGAGAGAGGCAGGGGTCAGACCAGGGACACCACCATCCCTGGGAGCTTTGCCTCTTAATCTTCTCCGTAGGACATACCTCTCCTTCCTTAGACTCTGAGAAGTGCAGGTAGAAGGACGTGAAGGCCAACAGACTGGGGTTGTACCCACTTGGCCAAGAGAGCTGTGACTGTGACATTCCTTGACCTGTCAGGGGTACGGAGTGTGCTTGGTCTTACAACAAAGGTACACCGGGATTTAGGCCTCTGGCCAAGGTGAAAAATGGGGGGACCTTCATGGAATGGGGGGGGTGCCTGTCACATTTATATCATGGGAATTAAGCAGCAGGCTTGCTCACAACTCACTAATCTGAACATTTTAGGGAGGAAAACCTAAGAGAAAAAAAGCTTCCTTAGTCCTTTTAAGTAGAGGCAGGAACAGCAGGAGCAGGAATGGGGGGACACCTAACCCAAATATTGTGAGGTCCAGTCCTGTGAGGTTCTTGTCCCCATGACTAGTCTTCTCTGTAGGATAAATATTCCCCTTGTAATTTTGCCTATACTAAAACAAAATCATTTGGAAAGTTACCTAATTTGCCTGGGTCCAAAAGGCCCAGGCAAGGCGAACAGCCCTAGTTAAGTTAAAAAATCAAATTTTCTAAAGGAGCTGGATCTATTTTTTTATTATGAAGGAAACAGCCAGCTCCTTAACTGGAGAATCTCTGTGTTTATCTCCCCAGCAGCCAGTGACCACCTCAGTAGCTTTCTGCAAGGAATGTTACCATGGCCTGGAGCTGGAATGGGAGCCCGAAGCTAGAAAGGGAACTTACTTCCCAGAGGAGGGAGATGTGGTTTGAAGAAGTCAGATCTTGGAGTTCTATCTGGCTAGCTTAACAGTCTGAGGCAGGTTTTTTTTAGTTTTGCTTTTAATATAGCCAAGTAGCCTGCTTTTTCACCCAGCCCCAGTGAGAGAGAGCAGGATTAAAGCATCTAAGCTCCCAGCTAGAACTCATTCTTTGGAAACATCTATGTGCCTAAGCTAACACCAAATAATTTCTCCTCACCCATTTCATTAGTGGAATAAATTTTTTTTAAAAAATCTCTTTGTTAGGGGCGCCTGGATGGCTCAGTCAGTTAAGCGTCTGACTTCAGCTCAGGTCATGATCTCACAGTTCGTGGGTTCGAGCCCTGCATTGGGCTCTGCGCTGACAGCTCAGAGCCTAGAGCCTGCTTCAGATTCTGTGTTCTCCCTCTCTCTCTGCCCCTCCCCCACTCACTCTCTGTCTCTCTCTTTCTCAAAAGTAAATAAACGTTAAAAAAAAAAAAGTTTAAAGATACTTATTAATTACAAAGGGAAATAGTACCAGAAAGGGACAGATCAACATGTTGTACCTCCTATGCTGTGCACTTAGGACACAACTTCACTTCTGTGATACTCCTGTCAAAAATGCATAACCTGAATGTAATCATGAGGAAACATATTCTACAAAATAATTGGCCTGTACCATTGAAAAATGGTGAGACAGACCGAGAAACTATTGCAGAGGAGGAGACTAAAAAAAGATGAGTAATAAAAAAATGTAATGAATGATCTTGGGCCAGAAAAAAAAAAAATTGTTTTCTTTTGCCATATAGGACACTAATAGGACAACTGGTGATATCTGAATAAGTTTATACATTACATAAGAGCATTTTATCATTGTTAGTTTCCTGATTTTGATCTTCATACTGTGGTTTTATAAGAGAATGTCCTTGTTTTTTAGGAAATATATACTGAAGTATTGGGGTTTAAGAGGCATCCTATCTGTAACTTTGTAACTTACTCTCAAATGGTTACAAAATATAAACATGTGATATATATACATACACATACATATATGGAATGTGTGATATGTATATATACACATATATGTATATGTGATATGTATACATTGTATATATGCACACATATATGGATGTGTGACACGTATATATTCACATATATATGTATATGTATGTGTGTATATATGTATATGTGTGTGTGTGTGTGTGTGTGTGTGTGTATATATATATATATATATATATATATAATAAGAGAATGATAAAGCAAATACGATAAAATATCAAAATGGTAACTTTGGGGGAATCTAGATAAAGAATGCATGGGAATTTTTTGGACTATTCTTTCATTTTTTAGCAAGCCAAATATTTCAAAATAAAAAGGTTTTGAAAAACAGAATGTATATAATTAATTATAATCTACTTATTCATGAAATTTTGTTACATTAGTTCTCCTAATCTTTTCTGAATCATCTATTCTGTCAATACCAAAATTTTAAAAATTATTTACAAAATAAATATACTATTATAAATTTAAGATAAAATTTCTTGCCTGAAAGAATTAAGATGACAATCTTTGCTCATAGGGAGGCTGATTCTCCTTCCTGGGCAGAAGAGCAATGGAAAGAGTCACCCTAGTTATATTATTCTCTTATTTCTATTCACTGTTTGTGACTGATTCATTGGATACTGGCCAAAACTTAAGCCAAATATTTATTTAATTTATATAGAGCATTGTTGTAAAAATATTAGACAGTCATGAGTGTCCTATGATTACCTGGAAATATATGTATGCTACCTGAAGATTTTCTATGTCAGTATGAACTGCTTTTGGCGGCTTTTCCTTTTCATTCCAACTGACTGTAATTATTATTTTAAATGTGTATGTTGTCACTTTGATCTTGCTGATTTTTCTATATGCCATAAGACCCTCTAAATGAAGACTGACAGAATACCAATGGGGGCCAGGGTATGGAGAACCAAATCACCCTATATATCAAAGAATCAAGAAATTTGAGGGGTGCCTGGGTGGCTCAGTCAGTTAAGCATCCAACTCTTGGTTTCAGCTCAGGTCATGATCTCACGGTTTGTGAGATCGAGCCCCAGGGTGGGGACTGCGCTGCTAGCCCAGACCCTGCTTGGGATTCTCTCTCTCCCTTTCTCTCTGCCCCTCCACCACTTGTACTTTCTCTCTCTCTCTCAAAATAAATAAATAAATATATAAAAAAAAGAAATTTGTTTCTTTTTCCCTCTGACTTCTCTGAGTTATGAGAGAAGCTTCTTGTGACAGACACTCACCAAGTTTCTGGGTAGATCAGACATTCAGCCTGAAGGCCGAGTTCAGGGCCTGGGTAGGCAGATGCACTAAAGAGCATCCTATCTACAGGAAGGAGCAGGTTGGCCCAGTCCAGACTCCACACAGGACCCCCACTACACTATCACCAGAGACCCTTGCCTAGTCGGACAACAAATTCCTATGCATCATTAAATATGTAGCAAGCATGTTTTCTGTGAACATAAAGGAACTGACCTTGCATGTGGTTTGGAGACTTGTGTTACCCACCAGTAAGGCCCTGGGCAAATGAACACCATCTCAGGAACTCAGTTTCCCCCGTTTAAACAGCAATGGGCCCAAATACTGTCTGAGGGTACTCCTAACTTTAACATTCTTTAAAGTTAGAGGAACAGGTACTTTTTGGGGGATGGCTCCCAGGAGTCTCGCCTCGCTGCATCACCTGGAAGATGGTGAAGGGCTCAGTGTAGAGGTCCAAAACAGGGTGGGGATGGTCCCTCTGGCTCTCTGAGGTCTGGAGTTGGTAGCTGACCTTGACGCTGATGCTGGAGAAGCAGTCCTCCTCACAGAGCTACCACAGAGTCACCAAGTAATACAGGATTGGAGTGGCATGTGGGGGAAAAATGACAAGGAGAATACTTTTAAGTCTGATGTAGTCATAATAAGAAATAAACAATGAAAGTGTTGAGTCAGAAGTCATAAGCCTCTTCCACATAAGCCAAGCTGAAGGGAAACTTCCTTCAACCAAGCTGCCTAGAGCTTTGGAAAAATCTCACTTGATCTGCTACAACCTCAGGCCTGAAAACTCATGATGGTTCCCATCCCAAACACAAAGGGATTTGGCCATCAAGAGTTACAAACCAACTTGAATATTTTTTGGAGGGCAAATGGAAGCCACAGAAGGGAAGAATTGTGGTCACATCTATGTTCATAAAGGTCTTTCTCAAAGCAACCTGGAGGACTTATTAGAAAGGTAAAACCTGGGGCGCCTGGGTGGCCCAGTCGGTTAAGCGTCCGACTTCGGCTCAGGTCATGATCTCACAGTCCGTGAGTTCAAGCCCCGCGTCGGGCTCTGGGCTGACAGCTCAGAGCCTGGAGCCTGCTTCAGATTCTGTGTCTCCCTCTCTCTCTGACCCTCCCCCGTTCATGCTCTGTCTCTCTCTGTCTCAAAAAATAAATAAACATTAAAAAAAAAAAAAAAGAAAGGTAAAACCTAAAGATGAGGAGATTACCTAGGGTGCCATTGGCCTTAAGTGAGCCTTTCAGTGATGGTAGGAGCTTTGAACACCTGAGAGTAGGTGAGCATGATCCCTGGGTAGAAAATGTAGTTTTTATTTAAGGAAGGCATAGACTTGCTACAAACACTTTCTTAATCCAATTAACACCCTGAACAGATATGGGAACAGATACGTAGTGAGAAGCATAACTTATAAGTTTATTGGAATAAATGATCCTTATAGGTCCTTCTAAGGCTGAGTCCTGACAAACGCATGTCTTTTATGTCTCCAGGCACCTCTGTCAGGAGTAAACCTTTGTAAATGATACCTTTTGTCTTTATTTTATTTTCTCTCATTCAATGTTTCTGATGTTTACTCATATAAGGGCACTCAGCCCCACTGCTAGGTGAGATGACATGAGGCTGGGGTGGGGGGATCCACCGTTATTCCCGATTTGTTGCCAAGAAGAATGTCAGCCATTAGAGCATTTCCCTTTGTGTCCAGTTTCTAGGAAGCTCAGAGACATAGTGTTCAATTTCAGTAGATTTCTTTACTTTGGAGTTCTAGTATAATTAACTCCATCTCCCATGCCATTATATGGTTCTTGATCTGCTAGGATTATTATAATTGTCTAGTTTGTTTTGGGTATATATCCTTCATGGCAAGCATCTCAAATCTTTTTTCTCAAGAAAACCCAGACCCATCATGACTCTCTTCTAAACTCCTCCACTTACCTTTCCCTCTGTGGGAATGAGCAGGAGGGGCTCACAAAGACGGGACACACTGCCATCCCATTCCCTAAGGTGGCTCTGACAAATATTCTTGTCTGAACACTGCAGTCTTTTCCTCTGCTTCATCACATCCACGTCCAATGTGAAGTTCAGAACCGTGTCTTTGAGGCCTGGGAATGAAGACCAGACCTTCCTGATAAGACTGGGATGGGTAAGCCCTAGACAGAGGGCCCCTAGCCTGCCTGTAGTTTTTATGAGCCCTTCCTGAGTGGTGTCCCCACCTAGTCCCTTGTGTTGGAATCCCAAGTTTCTTCATTTCAAAAGTACTTTTCTCATGGTCTTCTGGCACCTGGTTCTAGTCCCTCAGTGCCCCAGCCCCAAACCCAAAGCAGCACATTCCCAGGGCTATGATTGAAAGAGAAAACTATGAGGAAGAACAATTCAGAGACTGGAGAGAGAAACCAGAGTAAAACCTGAGGATAGCGGAGCTGGAAGCACCTTACAGACTACCTGGGCCAACTCTCTTACTGTACAGAATAGAAACCAGGGCCCAGAGAATGAAAGACACTTGCCCAGTGTCACACAGCCACTCAGAAGCTGCTATTCAAGCAATGTGACCTGAATCTTTCATCCTATACAGCTGGAACTGATAGGTCTGTCATTTTCTACCCCCAGATTTGATGAAGGCCTCCTTCTACAGGAAAGCCACTCCCACCTGGGAGAATGCTTTCTGACCTGCAAGAGGCAAAGAGACATCTTAGGTATTGTTCTGGAGAGATTAAACCTTGGGGACTGTTGCTGAGGGATTATTCTGGAGGGGAGCTCTTGGGTTAGCAATAAGTACCTGGGCTATGAAAACCATGCCCATCCTCTGCCTTCTGGAAAGGCACCCAACCAATGCCAAGTATGGGGATGGAAAAAGAGGCCAGGCTTCCAGCAGGTTATCTAATCCCACCTGCCTAGGGAGACACAGTGAGGAGGGAAGGAGGGAAGATGTGATCAGAGAGTAAGAGGAAAGGCACTTCTCAGGAGCCCCTACAAACACATGCACACACACACGGGCACAGGAGAGGGGGATGGAGGCGTGGCTGCCTTTTTTCTGAGTCTTCTTTCAGAAACTCAATCCTTCAGCCTTGAGGAAGGGATCCAAAATCCTTCTGCCCAACAAGGGTCAGATAAATCCCTTCATAGTATGGATTTAACAGCAGACCGCTCTTTTCTGGGACAGTTCCCATTGGGCAGAACCTAACCTCAAGGGAACTAAGCTCTAATAGAGGGATTTCAAGTACCAGGACTTCATAACACTCCCGGCACAACACCACCCTCCCAGTCTTCTTTCTCTGTCCCCTACAGAAGCCAACAAGGAATGACCACAACACTGGGTGGGGGGGGGGGGGAGGGGGGAGGGTGGTCAGCCAGGCTGTCTATTACCTTTCTCAGCAGCTGTAGTCACAGAGCTGATTTCAAAACACAAAAAAGCATTCACACTGCTGTTGAAGCCAATGGGCAGTGCCATGGGGGTGAAGGTCATGGACACATTCAGGTAAACCACAGGTCTTGAGCTAAACAAGATAGCAAAGAGAACCATGAGGAGTGACCACAAGACTTCAGTGCTTGGCTCATTCAATTATTCAATGAATATTTATTGAACATCTCCAGTATACCAAGTGCTGTTCTGCATCCTCAGGATGTAGTAGTTGGAAAAGAGACAAGTCCCTTCTCTAGTGAGAAAATAGACAACAAGCAAATAAGAAGAGACAGGAAAATCCTATGTACAGGTAATGCTATGATAAAAGTAAAATAGGGGGCACCTGCGTGGCTCAGTCAGTTAAGGGTCTGACTGTGGCTCAGGTCATGATCTCAGAGTTTGTGAGTTCAGGCCCTGTGTCAGGCTCTGCAGTGACAGCTTGGGGCCTGAAGCCTGCTTTGGATTCTCTCTCTCTCTCTCTCTCTCTCAAATATAAACATTAAAAAATTTTAAGAAAATAAAACAGGTTAGGGTAATAGAGATTGGGGGCTACTTAGTTGGGTGATCAGGGATGGCCTCCCTGATGAGACATTTGAGATGTGTCAACAAGAGCTAGCTGTGTGAAGAGAAGGGGAACCTCCTTCCAGGCAGAAAGCACAGCTAGTGCAAAGGGCATGTGGTAGCAATGAACTTGTAAGGAACACAAAGGTCAGCACGACTGGAGCACAATTAGTGAGACAGAAGGTAGTAAGAGGAGATGGGGATGGAGGGATGAGCAGAGACAAGCCATGGAGATGGTGAGCCATGGTAAAGAATTTGGATTTTACTCTCTAAGTGGGAGCCACTGAGGGGTTTTAAGCAGCAGGAGAAAGGGACTCCTCTGGCAGCCGTGTGGAGAACAGAGCACGGGGAGTGGAAGCAGGGAAGAACACCATGGCAGTGGTGCAGGTGAGAGATGCCAGCGTCTTATACCGGGAGGCATTGTGGAGGCAGAGCCAACAAAATCTTGTTGATGGGGTGGTGGAAGAAAGAAAAGAGAGGAATCAAGGATGACTCCTGGGTATTTGTCCTGAACAAATGGTGCCATTTACTTAGCTGGCAAGCCTGGGGAAGGGCAGCTTGGGGAGAATGAGGAGTGGGTGAGAATACGAAGTCCATTTTTAGACATGTTAACTTTGAGATGCCAGACAGCAACAGCCAAGAGGGGCGTTAAATAGGCAGCCAAGTTGGAGCTTAGTGGAGCGCACAGGACAGATAGGTGCTCTGCCAGATTATTTATAGCCACGGGATTTGATAATTCCCTTAGGGATGGAACACAGAAGTTCTGAAAATCATCATATCATCAAAATAATAGCTTTC
Organism: Panthera leo; assembly: GCF_018350215.1. Classification (NCBI taxonomy): domain Eukaryota; kingdom Metazoa; phylum Chordata; class Mammalia; order Carnivora; family Felidae; genus Panthera; species Panthera leo. Next base: position 13,246,519 of record NC_056692.1, on the reverse strand, counting down.
AATGAGTACTGTACCAAATCTTTGCAAAGATTCTCTCAATCTTTATAACTCTGTGAGGGAGGTGCTGTTGTTATTCCCATTTACAGATCAGAAAACTGGGACTCAGAATACAAGAACCTGCCCAAGGGCAAATGGTTAATTGAGAGCTGAGGGTCAAACCCAGATGGGCAGATTCGAGAGCCAGTGCCCTCAACAACCACATTTACTCTCTCCCATCAGTGCCTGGTGTCTTCATGGGGTCACTGAAGACAGGGCAACTAGGTGAGGCTGGGACTTGGGACCCCAGGAGGCAGGACGAATCCCTACCGGAGCACAGCTGCCCGGCCCAGAGTGCCCACGGTGATGTCAGCAAGGCCGTCACCAGTGAAATCTAAGCCACCAGCCACTGACATGCCAAAGTAGTGGAGTCCTGAGGCCACCTCTGAGGCTCTGATCCGCTGTGGAGAGAAAAGCACAAGGCATGGAGGAGGAGAAGGGGAGCCCTTTTGGGTTTTATTCAAATCAGCATGATAAGCCTTGATCCCCACCCCAGTGAGCCCTCAACTGAGGAACTGAAAAGAGAAGGGCAAGGTTTTCCAGGGGGAATGGCAATTGAATGGAGCCCTGAAGGGCAGGTGGGACTTGACATGGCAAGTGATGAAAGCTGGGGTTGGGGAAGAGCAGGACATCTGAGGACATAGCTAGGGGTCACTGCAGTGGGAACAGAGGGGGTTTGGGTGCAAGGAGGCTTGATGAGGGGCTGGAGAATGAGGTGGGCCTGACTAATCAGACACAGGGTGGAAGATAGCGAGTAGGAGCAGCCAGGCCAGGGGTGGTAGGGATGGAGAGAGACAGGAGCCAGGCCAGGGCTGGAAATGGGAGAGAACCATTAGGATATGTGTGGGGGATAGGAGAAGGGGTCCAGAGGAGCAGCAGGTCTGGGAGGAGAGGATGCTTTGGGTTAGGCAGCATGAGACTGAGATGCCTGGGGGGCCATCCAGCAAGGTGCTCGGGACACAGCTGGACATACAAAACTGAAGTTAGGAGAACAACCTTGGTCTGAGATGAGTGAAAGTGCCCACAAACTATGTAACATGAGAGGCTGGCAATGGAGTCTTGGGAGATGAGGGTTAAGGCATGGATGGGGTTGGGTGGGGGGGCAGGAGCCAGAGAAGGGACAGAAAGTGAGGAAGGAGAATCTGAGGCAGGTCCATGGTCAGGAATGCCAAAAAAGGAAGATACAGGTCAAGAAACAGATGTTGCCACAACCTCTTACCCCACTGGAAGGGTCTGGGGTGAGGTCCTGGCCTGGAACCTCCAAGTGACTTCTGTCCTTCACTGGGCACTACTGACCCTTTGGGACTCGCCTGACACTTAGAACTGGAGCTGACTTGGGGCTCAGGCTATCACATCTAGGGAGGTCAGAATCTCATAGTAAAGGCTGGAGAGAGCCCTGCAGGTTACCTGAGAGGGGGTGGTAGAAAGGCCATCCCAGCGTCCATTGTAGATGTACACACTGCCGAAGCTGGTACCATCATCTGCCCCAAAACCCTCCAGGGGGGCCCCAATGGCCACATCTGTGAGCTTATCCTGACTGATATCCCCCACTGTTGCCATGGCAAAGCCAAATCGGACATCGGTGAATCCAGGGTACCCACTCAGCGTGTGTGCCAAAGAGAAGGAACCATTCTGTAAAGCAAACAGGTAGCTCAGACCTCAAGAGAGGGATGCAGGGTGCACAACCACAGCCATCCCAGAAGGCATGCTCACTGGACTTGTTTCTGATTCTCTAGCAGGGAGGCTGAGGCTCAGAAAAGGCAACGGACCTCCCCAAGGCTACACAGCAAGCGAATGGTAAGGCTAAGATCCTCCTGCCCAGAGCCTGCTAGGACCCAGAGCCTTCTCCCTCTACTCCCACAGTTAGGGGTACCGCACTGGCAATTGGGAGGCCCGGGTTCTAGTCTTGGCTCTACCACACACTCGCTATGTAAACCTTAGCAAGTCTCAACATCGTTGAGCCTCAGCTTCCTCATCTGTAAAATGGAAGTGACACAGTTAGTATGAGAAATCACAGTTACAGTTAGAAACAAGCGAGATCATAGACAAAACATGCTTTGTCGAGCGTGCAGCTATTTGGGATGTTATCATCATCAACATGGGATGATGGGGTGGGGAAAGTGAGAAGGTGGAGCAGGGGAACAAATGAAACAGCCGCCCCAGCTGTCCACCATCCACCCTGCGCACCTCCCCAGCACTGTCCTTCCAAGCAAGGCAGGGCCAGGGCGCTCCCAGCCTCCATCACCTCTGCAGCAGGCTAAGCACCCACAAGCTCAGCAAGTTTGCGAAGATGGAGACTCCCACCTGCTTGTTCAGATGGTACACGTAGACTCTGCCTTCCTCTCCGTAAATGTGGTAGAAAGGAGCAGCCACGAGCAAGAAGTCCGTGGTCCCATCCATGTCAACGTCCACAGGGCACAGCTCAGAGCCAAAATAGGATCCCATCTACAGCCCAGGAGGAGCTCAGCTCACAAGGATGCTGGGGAGGCCTCCTCTGATACCCCTCAGCAAGCCTAGACTCCTGATCCTGTTCTTCCTGGACTGCCAATTTGGGTCATTCCAGATCAATCTGTTCACCAGAGAAACCTAGAAGCCTGGGTGAGCGGCCATATGCCCCACAGCGGAGGAAGCCAGTTGATAACCAGACATGCAGAGCTGGGGCAGTGGCACTGCATTCTGTCTGAGTTCTGTCCAGGCTGAGGTGATGCCCCTCGGTGTGCCTTGGAGCCTGTCCCATTCCCTCTGGGACTTCCAGATCCTCCATCTATAATAATGGGGGCATCCTTCTCCAGCAAGTACCTGCTCTCCCTCCAGCACTGGCACGAAGTTGGTCTCTTTGCCCTCCTTCTGAAGCTCAAACACGGCCCCCCGCTGCTTGTACCGTGGAGCCCCTGCCACATAGGAGAGGCCACAGGCCTTGTGCAGCAGGGCCACTGAGTAACCTAGGAGGGAGGAGGTGGTGGTTGTCGTTGGGAGCTCCCAGGCCACTCCTTAGAACCCCCACTTTCCCAGCCAATCCTTCAAAGTAGCCTGGGCAGAGGGGAGCAGATCTGGAGAAACTGTCTTTCTCATCCTTTTAAAACTTGGCATCAGGGAGTGCTCCCACTTAACCACCGTGGCTGGTCACACACATGTGCCCCATCACACAGAAGTGATACACACACATTATCATATATACAGCTTCACTCCAAATATACTCCTTCACACACATTCACCACCCATGTTCATCATACACATGGTATATGAGGACCAAGGAGAGGGGTGAAGGGTTACCCACCACTACCGTTAGTGGCAAGGCCCCACATCCTCAGGGCCACCCTGAGCTTCAGTACCAAGGAGGCCTTGTCCTCATCCAAAAGGCCCTAATTCTCAGCCTCGAGCGTCCCTAACCAAGGCCCATCCCTCAGTCCATGTGACTGACCAGAGCCTGCCCTAACTGGGAAGCCTAGTGCAGGCTAATGCACAGCCTCAGTGTCCCTGTGTAGGCCCCACCCTCACTCAGGTAGTCTCCAGGCCCCGCCTCACCTAGATAGCTGTACTGTGCAGTCTTGGTATCTGCTGCAGTCTGGTTCAGGAAGCGACCCCGGCGGCTGTGCAAGTTGTAGAGCAGTGCTCCCCCTGACCAGTTAAAGGCCCCGACGGCACCGAGCAGCACCTGCCCCTATAGGGGATGAGGGTTGGAGGTCATCTGAGAGGGAGGGGCCGGGGCCAGCCACAGCAGCCATGGGCCTACCAGCCAGTGTCACAAACCTTGGGTTGGGGGTGGGGGATGTTCGGTGATCCCTGACCACCTGGCTGGAAACGCAGAAGGAAGGTGAAATGGCAAATACCCAGTTCCTACCTTGTACCCATGACCCTATCGGGGCAACTGTCTCTCCAGTGAGTGCCTCTCCAGATTTCCAGGGTGGAAATTTGACCCGGGCCAAAGACATTGAGCATTAAAACAAAGTATGGTTGAGCAAGACAGAGCTCATCTCCTTCTGCACAGGTTGCTCAGCCTGTGCCTGACACCCAAGGCCTACCTGTGTTGAGTAATTTGCTAACCCCAATTCCACCTCCGTGCAGGGCTGATGTCCTCACCATGCCTGCATCTTTCCCCATCTGGGAGGAATAGTGCCTCCGGTGAGGAGTACTCAGCTTGGTAGGCAAGTGACCCGAGCCAAAGCTTGTGTTAGTAGCGTATATTAAGAGGGAACTGCTCAATCTTTGAGCACACAGAACAAAACTGACCCCTGTAATAAATATGGCCATTCTTTTGTCTACCTCAAAGGTCCAGATTAGGGCAAGCAAGTACAAGAGTTTTCTTTTATCCTAAACGGGCTCCTTCAGAGTCCTCATTACAGGAGGACAGAGCCCTGCACTGTGAGCCAGGGGTCCCTGAGTCCCTGGGTGTCACTGAGGCCCTTCCTCTATGGTGATCCTGCCTGGTGCTGAGTTCACCACATACCTCATCCAGGATCTGGGCACTGAACCCGATCTGTGCCAGTTGGTAGTGGAGGGCCTCTCCAACAGTGCCTAGAAGCCAAGAAGCCCAGTGAGATGCTGCTGTGGGCTGAGGTGAAGGGAGAAACTAAGTCAGGGAAGGGCCCAGTTTGACCTCATACCCAGAGGGAACGATGTTCGGAATAATAGGACATATACCAGGCTGAGAGTGGAGACCTGATCCTGCTTTAGTATCTACCCGCAGAGTAAGCTTGGGCAGCTTACTTCCTCTTTCTGGGCCTCAGTTTCCTCATCTGTGAGCTCCTGAGAGTGGGATCCATGTCCCAGTCATTCTTTCTCCAGCACTTAAGCTTCTCATCAGAGGTTCAGGTAATTCTGGGGAAGCGATGAGAGCTGGGGATATTGTTACCTTTTTAGAGATGGAACAGCTGAGGCTCAGAGAGGTCATAGGAGTTGCCCAGAGAACCATATGGAGGTAGGACAGGGGTGGGGCTGACACACAGGTCTTGGCCTCCTGCCAGAGGCTAAGTGGACCACACTGGAGCCCTCACCTTCCGTGTGAATGATATTCTGCTGCAATTTGCTCAGCAGTCCATCCAGGGCTGAATAATTGGTCACTGTGAATGCATGTCTCTCAAATGGGTCTGAGGCAATCAGCTTCAGTTCCTTGAGGGTCTTAGTACTCTCATTTCCCACCTGCACAGAAGCCCCGGGTCAGTGGGTCAGCACTGTGAGGGCTGGCTGGTTCCCAAGCCCAGGGAGCTCTCTAGGCTAGGAGAGGGCTGAGTCTCTCTGCTGGCCTTCAGGGCCCTTCACCACCTGCCTCCTTTCCCTGCTCCCTGTTCTCCCACACATACCCCTTCCTTCTCACACCAGGTTCATTCTCACCTCTGCACATGCTGTGCCCTTTGCCTGCAGAGCCCTTCTACCTTCCCTGCACCCTAGGCCAGCTACTCCTGCTTGTCCTCCAACACTTAGCTTAGCACCATCTCCTCCAGGAACCTTCCCTGATGTTCTTCTTTTGGGATCCCTGAGTGTCCACTGCTCTCCCCATCACTGCTGGGTGAGTGAGCTGTGACCACAGTTGGGAAACAAGCCCTCTGTGTGAGGACCCGATATGGGATGGGGGAAGTACAGGACATAGGGACTGGGAGAAGTTGGTGAGAGTCTGTGAATAGAGCAAGCCCCTATCGGGAACCCTGGCTCCTCCCCACCCCAGGCTGAACAGGGTCAGAAGGTGCCCCCCGACCCAACTCCCAGCTCTTACCCTGATGGCAAAGCGCTCAACACCTTGCATCTTTGGGGAACTGATGACAGTCGTGAGGTTGAGTGGATCCCCAAATATGTCCCCATCAGTGATTACCACTATGACCTTGGGTGCATTTTTTCTGGAGCCGTGGCTTGGCGTGAAGATGTTGTCTCTAAGTAGGGGAGAGTAAATAAAGAGGAGAACTTTGCCAGAGGGATACTGAGCTCCGGGGAGATTTTACTCACTGACCTGTTTCAGAATTGGAGAGGATTAAGGAGCCCTCCAAAATGGGGGAACAAAAGCCAGAAGAGGGGTGGTGATGCCCCTGTGGCACACAGCAGGGCCAGGTGGAGGGGAGGCTGAGACATACCTAGCCCCTCACCTCCTCCCATAGAAAGGTGCTGGATAGCAGAGTCTATTCTGTGTGTATGTGTAGGAATGACAATGATATTAATAAAGAGTGGCTAATATTTACATAGTACTTATGTGCCAAGCACTGTTGTAAGTGCTGTGCATATTTTAACCCATTTAATCCTCACAAAATCCTATAGAACAAATAATATTATTTTTTTAAGTTTATTTATTTATTTTGAGAGACAAAGGGAGCATGCAGAAGGAGAGAAAATCCCAAGCAGCCTCCACCTGTCAGCGCAGAGCCTGACGTGGGGCTGGAGCTTACAAACTGTGAGATCATGACCTGAGCTGAAATCAAGAGTCAGATGCTTAACTGACTGAGCCACCCAGGTGCCCCTGACAAGCATTATTATTATTCTCACTTTAAACGTGAGGCAACTGAAGCATTGACAGGTTAGGCAACTTACCCAAGGTGAGTACAAAGTAGAGATTGAACCCACGCAGCCTGGCCACGAAGCCCATCCCTGTAAGTAACGTGCTCTACTGATGCTCACAGCAGGAGTCTTTGGAAGACTTTTTGGAGGATGTCTTGGGATGTCAGCCATTAACAAAGACTGGGTTGAAAGACCTCACACATTTCCCTCAGCCAAAGAAGAGCTAGAACCTGATCCTCTCCTCTTCACAACTCCATCCAGCCATCTCTCCAGGCATGAGGCCTCAGAACCTCTGGGCAGGGCCGTGAGCTGGCACCCAGTAGGTGCTCAGGTAATTCCCACTGCCCTCATACTTACAGGACATGCTGTATGGCAGAAGCAGTCTTGGTGACACTCTTCACTTGAGTGATATTCTGGACTCTGGTGAGGGAGGTCACCGCATCCTGGCTGTCCCGAAGATCAAACTCAGTCTGTATCACTTCCCCATATTGCACAAGGGCAAAGTTGCACTATAGAGGAGGAGCCGAGGTGGGGAGGAGGTTGGCAGAGTCGCCATGCCCAAAGCCGCCCCTGCCCCCTAGACGGTTCCTCCTGGAAGCAGTGGAAGAATCCACTCATTTCTCCTTGCCTCCAGGCAGGAGGAGATGTTAAGGCAGAGGGAAATCTCTAAGCAAGGAGAAGTGGAGGAAGGTATAATAGTACTGGATCACAGTGAATCATAGACTTGCCCCTGAAACCATGTCTTTGTGTAGTCCCCCTCCCACATACTGACTATGGGGTTGGTCATGTGACTAGCTTTGGTCAATGGAACATGAGCAAATGCGATACAGTCAGAAACTTGAAAAGTACATGCATGCGCTGGTTCTTGCCCTCTTGGAACACTGCAGCCATGAAAAAGTTAAGCTGGCCTGCTGGAGGCACACGGCCCAGACAAGTAAGGCCATCTTAGGCCATCTAGTCAAACAACAGGATGTCTGCAGCTGCAGGAGTAACTCCAGGTAAGGCCAGCAGAAGGACCACCCAGCTGAATCCAGCCCAAATAGCTGACCCACAGAACTGTGAGCAAATAAATGGTTGTTGTTTTGAGGTAGTTTGTTCATGGCAATAGAGAACTAATAGACTGTGTGAGTCTAGCTCTTAGGGAAGCCCACCTCAAAGCACTTGGCATAGAAGTTCTTCATCATGTTGGAGATGAAGTCTTTGGCTTTCTGGAAGTCTGGGGGATCAATGCTTCCTGAGCCATCTAGGATGATGGCAATCTCAGTGCCTGGCCAAAACAGGGAGCAGGTTAGAAGTGGACACGGAATTTGACACAGGAGTGAGGGCAGCATGTGCTGCCCTGCAGGGCACCCACCCCATTCAAGCCCTGAGGGCTCAGTTCAGGGAGGAAGCTGGTAAAGTTCCCAAGAGTGAAGCCTTTGTCTCGGAGGCATAGATAGCCACGGCCTACTCAGGCTCTGACCTGCTGAGTGAGTCACTCCCATAGCTCCTGCTCCTCGGGCCTCAGTTTCCCCATCTGTAATATGGAGGGGGCGCAGAGCTGGGACTAACTAGGCCTATAGAATCCAGCCACTGCTTCCCATCTTCCGGCCCTCGGCACACCTCACCCCTGGAGGTCGCCAGCCTAGGGGTCAGCTCTGACAGCCTCTGGGAACAACCCAGATCTGCCTCTTCTCACCAGCTGCTTCGTCATCCTGCCCCTCTTGTGTCTTCAGAGCCCGGCGCCACCTGGCTGTCTTCTCTAGGCTGCCATTCTTGTTCCTATAGCAGTCTCTGGCATCCACATGTACATTGGGATCAAGGAGATTTTCTTTAAAAACACATACAGAAGAACTCAGAGTCAGATAGCCTCCTTGCTCACCTCCAGGCAGGCCCACACTTGTCTCTGCTCTGATTTTCTTCACAGGGCCTTAGGCTTGCCTTGCCCTCTCTGGGCTTCTGTGTCCCTCTAACATCTGCCACGCCTCTTCCTGGAGACCCAAGGAGATCTCTTTAGAGCTGTCTAAGGTCAGTCAGTGTCCAACCCTTACCAAGGTCAGAGAAGTAGACCTGAGCCTGGGGTTGGAAGTTGTTGGCTAATAGGCTGCAGGTGCCTGTGAGTTCTGGGCTGAGGCTGTGGGGCTTCCGGGACATCACTTGAATACAGATCTAGGAGACAGGGGGAGAGAAGAAGGGGAAAGCCTAGGTCATCTCCAGCACAGGCCCCCTAATCACAGCCACATCATCACCCCCATTACAGAATCCATCACCTCCATTACAGAATCAAGTGCCACAACCAAGTAGAAGATGCAGGAATAGTTTGCTCACCCCTCATCAGGGGTAGGAGTCAGTGCTGGGGCCAAAGCTGAAGTTAAGCACTTAGGTCAGTGTGCTGGGTCATGGAGTACCCAGGTCAGAGCCATGGTTAGCCCTGGGGTTGGTACCAGGGAGGCAGCTGGGCTCAGCCCTGAGAATATGCCAGTCAGACTGTTATCAACACCGGTCAACTACAGGGTAAGCTCCACCTTCCCTAAAGCCCTCCATCATCCCGCCTCATGCATACTCACCAAAACACTGTGGTGGTTCCGGACAACTGTCACTCCCGGGTGCCTTCCCTTTGGGATGGGGGCATGCTCTGAAACAGTTAAGCCTAGGTAAGGAGGGAAGGATGCTGGGAGGCAACCCTACAGCCAACATCAGAGGTCACATGATGGTCAGGGCCCCATAAAGAACAATCGGCCACTCAGAGCAGCCTCTAGAAGCTGGTTGGGGGGCCTTCAAGCACAGGCCTGGACATGTTCAAGGCAAAGTGCCTATTCCCTGGGCTTATTCACTGACTCATTCAACAAATGCCCTGTGATGTCTGCTCTGTGCCTAGCCTCATGGCAGATGGTGATAGGGATCTAGACATAACTGAGACCTGGTACTTTACTTACAGGGGATCCCAGTTTGGAAGGGCAGGAGGGTAGAGAAGAACTAGCCGGTGGTTGTGTGCAGCACTGGGGACGGGTGAAAGATGCTAAAGAACTGGCTACATGGACCAATGAACTCTCCACTCTCCACGTTCTATTTCTGGGGACTCTTAATGCCTCAAGACCCCAGGGTGAAAGTGTAGCTCATTCCTCTCCCTCCACAAGGTGGGCCTCAGGAGACTCATTTTTGAGCCATAGAATCACCCGCTTATGCTGCCAGCCTGCATCCCCTTCTGAAGCAGAGACTGAGGCTGATCAACACCATGCCTTTCACAGAGACAAGAACCCTACCATACACAGCTGAGGGTTCATCAGCAAATGTGGGCCTTGAGTTGAACTGGATGGAATGAGTAGAGTTGGTTAATGTGTGAATTAGGTCCATTCACTTGTTCATTCATTCATTCAAACAGCATTTATTGAGTGCCAATCCCCATGCTAGATGCTAGGATGGCCACAGGTCGGGAGGGGTAAAGTTAGATGAAATGGAGGTGTGATGAATTGGGACATGTTGGGTTCTGGAATCAGATAGAGTCGGGTTTGCCAGCTGTAGTACTGCCAACACTAGATGCATGCCCTTAGTCGTATTGGCAATTAAAGGACTGCTCTGAACTGTAGCTTCCTTTTCTATAAAATGGGAGTGAATTTGAGAATTAAAAGTGAACAAAGCACTTAGCAGAGTGACAGGCACTCTGCTACATTTTAGGTATCATTTAGGTAGCACTCGATACATTTTAGGTATCATTTTTGTTAGGACCAGATATGGAAAGGTGGGCTGGGGATTTGGGTTGGGTTGGATTGGGATGGGATTGGGCTTTGGGATAGAAGGCCTACTGTGGGTGGTGGTGGAATTTAGGGTCGAGGAACTGGACTAAGTGCATCTGGGTTCAAATGGTTTCAGCCAGATAAGTGGGATTCCTCAAAAGGAGGTCCAGGGAACATTCCCTGGAGTGGTGGTTGACTTACCTACTGGTTGGCAAAGAATCTCATCCTGGATGAGGGAACAACGATGTAGGAGGCCTGCTGTCCCGTTGGTTTGAGGACTGGTGACCAGGAGCCTGAGTAGGAAGGTAGACAGCAAAGCTGAGCTGGCCAATGATTCCCTCCTCCTTTCTGCCTGCCCAGGCACAGTCTTCCCACTCCAGGCCCCACTCCAGGCCCCACTCCAGAGTCACAGGCTTCCTATCTGGAAAACTAATGGAAGAGGTCCAGACTTGGGTCCCAGCCCAAAATGGCAGACTTTGCATTATGTGAAAAGCATTTGCTCAGCATTTACATTTACACAGCTCCAGGGGAGAAATAGTTAAATGCATCTGCTCTCTGCCTGCTGACCTACCCTGACAGAAATGGGAGTGGTATTGATGGTAAATAAAGACTCTCTGCTCTTTGGGGAGAGGGTGGGTAGATGCTAGGAAGCCATCAACAGGACAGCTGGTTCTGTCAGGGGCACTGCTGGCTTCCTAGTGGCTGCCAGGGGGACTGACCCACCTGGCCTCAGTGATGGTATTTCTTGAGAAGAGCATCCTGGCACTGCTATGCAATGGGTCAGTCAGAAATGGAGGTTTGATTCCAAACTCATTCTATGAAGCCAGCATTGCCTTGATTCCAAAACCAGTCAAAGACCCCACTAAAAAGGAGAATTACAGGCCAATATCCCTGATGAACCTGGATGCAAAAAATTCTCAGCAGTGTACTAGCAAAGCAAATTCAATAGTACATCAAAAGAATTATTCACCATGATCAAGTTGGGTTTATTCCTGGGCTGCAGGGCTGATTCAATATTTGCAAATCGATCAACGTGATACACCACATTAATAAAAGAAAGGATAAGAACCATATGATCCTTTCAATAGATGCAAAAAAAGCATATAACAAAATACAGCATCTTTTCTTGATAAAAACCCTCAAGAAAGTGGAGATAGAAAGAACATACCTTAATATCATAAAAACCATATATGAAAGGCTTACAGATAATATCATTCTTGATGGGAAAAAACTGAGAGCTTTGCCCCTAAGGTCAGGAACACGACAGGGATGTCCACTCTCACTAGCCTCAGCAAGTGAGGCTAGCAAGTCCTAGCCTCAGCAATCAGACAACAAAAAGAGATAAAAGGCATCCAAACTGGCAAGGAATAAGTCAAATTCTCACTCTTCACAGATGACATGATACTCTACATGGGAAATCTGAAAGACGACCAAAAAACTGCTAGAGCTGATACATGAATTCAGCAATGTCGCAGGATATAAAAACGATATACAGAAATTAGCTGCATTTCTTTACACCAATAATGAAGTAGCAGAAAGAGATATCAAGGAACTGATCTCATTTACAATTGCACCAAAAACCATAAGATACCTAGGAATAAACCTAACCAAAGAGGTAAAAGATCTATACACTGAAAACTATAGAATACTTATAAAAGAAAGTAAAGAAAACACAAAGAAATGGAAAAACATTCTGTGCTCATGGATTGGAAGAACAAATATTGTTAAAATGTCAATACTACCCAAGGAAATCCACACATTCAATGCAATCCCTATCAAAATAATACCAACATTCTTCACAGAGCTAGAACAAACAATCCTAAAATTTGTGTGGAATGAGAAAAGACCCAGAATAGCCATGTAATGTTGAAAAAGAAAACCAAACCTGGAAGCATCACAATTCTGGACTTTTTAGCTACATTACAAAGCTGTAATCATCAAGACAGTATGGTACTGGCACAAAAACAGATACATAGATCAATGGAACAGAATAGAGGACCCAGAGATTGACCCACAAATATAGGGCTAACTAATCTTTGACAAAGCAAGAAACAGTATCCAATGAAAAAAAGACAATCTCTTCAGCAAATGGTGCTGGGAAAACTGGACAGTGACATGTGGAAGAATGAACCTGGAACATTTTCACCATACACAACAATAAATCAAAATGAATAAAAGACCTAAATGTGAGACAGGAAACCATCAAAATCCTACAAGAGAAAACAAGCAAAAACCTCTTTGATCTCAGCTGCAGTGACTTCCTACTTGACATATCTCTGGAGGCAAGGGAAATAAAAGCAAAAGTGAACTATTGGGACATCATCAAGATAAAAAGCTTCTGCACAGCAAAGGCAACAATCAATGAAATAAAAGGCAACCAATAGAATGAGAGAAGATATTTGCAAATTACATATCAGATTAAAGGGTTAGTATCCAAAATCTATAAGGAATTTACCAAACTCAACACCCAAAAAATAAATAATCCAGTGAAGAAATGGGCAAGAGACATCAATAGACACTTTTCCAAAGAAGACATCCACATGGCTCACAGACACACGAAAAGATGCTCAACATCACTCATCATCAGGGAAATACAAATCAAAACCACAATGAGATCTCGCTTCACACCTGTCAGAATGACTAAAATGAACAACTCGGGAAACAACAGATATTGGTGAGGATGCCGAGAAAGGGGAACCCTTTTACACTTTGGTGGGAATGCAAACTGGTACAGCCACTGTGGAAAACAGTATAGAGGTTCCTCAAAAAGTTAAAAATAGAGCTACCCCACGACCCAGCAATTGCACTACTAGGTATGTATCCAAAGGATACAAAAATGCTGATTTGAAGGGGCACATGCACCCCAATGTTTATAGCAGCACTATCAACCATAATCAAATTGTGGAAAGAGCCCAAATGTCCATTGACTGATGATTGGAGTAAGAAGACGTAGTGTGTATGTGTGTGTACATATATATATATATATATATATATATATATATATATATATGTATATGTATATATAAAACAGAATATATATATATATATTGTTTGAAATATAAATGAAATATAAAATGAAATCTTGCCATTTGCAACAACGTGAATGGAACTAGAAGGTATTATGCTAGTGAAATAAGTCAGTCAGAGAAAGACAGATATATGATTTCACTCATATTTGGAATTTGAGAAACTCAATAGATGAACATAAGGGAAGGGAAGGAAAAATAAGAAAAAAAACAGAGGGAGGCAGACCATAAGAGACTCTTCTTAAAAAAATTTTTTTTAATCTTTATTTTTGAGAGAGAGAGCGAGAGCACATGCATGCATGAGCAGGGGAGGGGCAGAGAGAGAGGGAGACACAGAACTTGAAGCAGGCTCCAGGCTCTGTGCTGTGAGCACAGAGCCCAATGTGGGGTTCAAACCCATGAACTATGAGCCAAAGTGGGACGCTTAACCAACTGAGCCACCCACACACTCCACCATAAGAGACTCTTAAATACAGAGAACTGAGGGCTGCTGGAGGGGAGGTGGGTGGGGGTATGGGTTAAATGGGTGATGGGCATTAAGGAGGGCATTTTTTGGGATGAGCACTGGGTGTCATATGTAAAAGATGAATCACTGGGTTCCACTCCTGAAGCCAAGACTACACTGTATGTTAACTAACTTGAATTTTTTTTTAAAAGAAAGAAATGGAGGTTTGAGGGGTGAGCACCTCAGCCTCATTAAAGCAGCCTCCAGAAATAGTTCCAATGGCAAACTTTACCCCTTATTCCAAGCCCAGAGAGACAGCAGAGTCCAGTGTTAACCTAAGCAATCTCCCTATCCACGCTGCCCAGGGATAACTGGTTTACCTCAAAACAGGGCTTTTGAGTAGGGGGTATTGAGGAAGTGGCCCTGAGGCTGGGCTTGGTAACAGTGAACTACGTCCAAGATCTTTGTGCTGAGGGCATTAAGGGAGTCATGGAGGACTTGATAAAGGGGATTAGTCTGTACTTTCAAAAAGGTCAAGATGTAGCTATGGTGAATCAGGTGGCAGGAATGAGGTACCATCTCCACTTCCTTGCTTCCCATCACTCTATTGTAATTATAAAATAGATCATTTACTTACCTCCATGGATTAATAATGATAATAATAATAATAATAATAATAATAATAATAAAGCCTATACCCCAACCCTCGTTTAACCCACCCCAAGCTGATTCCACAAGCTCTTGTCAAGGTCATCAGTGGTCTCCACCTTGCCAAATCCAATGGACACCTTTCCGTCCTCATCTTCTTCAACCTCTCAGCAGCCCTGGACATGTGACCATCTCCTCCTTGAAACACTTTCTTCTTGATTTTCCCCTAACTCTCTCAATACTCCTTCTGAGACTCTTATTGGCTTCTTCACTGTCTAACTTCTAAATGTTGTTGGAACCTTGGGGCTTGGTCCTTGTTTTCCTTGCCAGCACATTCTCCCTAGTGATCCCCTCCAATCCCATGGCTTCAATACACCTATAAATGCTGAACTTCTGTGGCCCTAGAATCCCTCCACCAGAAGTCAGACCAGCATAGCTGTAAGAAATAGAATAATGCCTCCACCACAGATGTCCATGTCCTAATCCCCAGAACCTGTGGATGTGCTTTTTATGGGTAAAGGGATGTTGTAGACTTAATTAAGTTAAGGATCTTGAGATGAAGGAAATAATCCTGGATTATCCAGGTAGACCCCATGTAATCACAAGGGTCCTTATAAGATGGAGGCAAGAGGGTCAGAGTCAGAGAAAGATCTGAAGATGCGACACTGCTGATTTTCAAGATGGATGAAGAGGCCAAAAGCCAAAGAATGCAGGTAGCCTCCAGAAACTGAAAACAGTGAGGAAACAGATTCTCCCCTTGGGCCGCCAGAAGAAACACAGCCTTGCTAACACCTTGATTTTAGCCCATTAAGACCCATTTTGGGCTAACCTCCAGAACTGTGAGACAATATATTTGTGTTGTTTTAAGCCATAAATTTTGTAGTTGTTACAGCAGCAACAAGAAACAAACACAATAACCAACCCCCCACTGTCTAACAGGCATCTCAAACTTTAGAATGTTCAAACTGAGCTTGGGGTCTTGTCCTCCCAAGCCTGTGTTTCTCCATCTTCCCCAAGGCTATTAATAAATGGTAAAACCAACCACTACATTCTAAAGCCTGAATCCTGAGGGCATCTTTGCTTCATCTTTTCACTCATCCCTGCATCAAGTCCATCACTAAACCCTGTGGGGATCCTTCCTCCAAACTATTATCTATGGAGCGTCTCTTCTCTCCATTTCCCCATCACCATCCTGGCCACCACCATCTTGCCTGGTCTATGGTAATAGCCTCCTGACTGGTAGCATTTGTTTTTGAAACTTACCCTTGTAGTTTACACCCTGTCACTCCCCTGCTTCAGTAGCTTCCCATGCGCTTAGAAAGAGTCCATACTCCTGGATACAGCCCACAGGGCCTTGCGGTCTGACCCCTCCCTGCTCTGAGACCTCCCCTCCCGTCTCCTTTGCTCTCCAAGCTCCAGCTCCAGATGGTTTCTGTTCCTTCACAGCCCCAGTTCTTTCCTACCTCAAGCCCTCTGCCTTGCTGTGTCCTTTGCCTGGAAACCCTGCCTTTCACTCCCCAAGGCTGGGTCACTTTCATCCCCTGGCTCTGCTTAACTGTCACTTCCTGATAAATGCCTTCTCCAGCCAGCCCCACCTCACAACATAGCTACTGTTTCATGTCACCCTGTTTTATTTCCTTTTCAGAACTGTCATCATGTCTGATAATATCTTCTTTCCTTGCTTGTGTGCTTGTTATCTGTCTCCCCCACTAGACTGTAAATTCCTCAAGGATCATGTCTACCTTGTTCACCATGGTATTTCCAGGGCATGGAAGAATGCCTGGCACAGAGCTAGGGCTCGGTAAATATGGTTAATGAAGAATGAATGACAGCCCAGGCAGCAAGTAAGGGGGCTAATGTGGGGCAGGGCTGAAGAGCGGAGGGCAGGTGTAAATGAGCTCTGTGGGCTCTGCAGCTGAGCTCCCAAAATAGGTCACCTGCTCAGCAACCCTGTCTCTGCTCCAGACCCTTCCCCAGCCTGAGCCACAGCCCTCATCCCCTGTCTCCAACAAAGATGGGCTCAGAACTAGTCTCCACCCCAGATCATGTTTTGGTGGGTTAAGTCCAGGCCGGGAATAGCTTCGGCTCTCCTTCCTCCTTCATGCTGTTACCCAAGCTATTTCCTTTGCCTATAATTCCTTCCCACCTCCTTTTCCTGCCAAAGTCATTCTAAACACCAGCTCCTCAGGAAGTCTTCCCAAAAGGAGCAACTTGACCCCCTCCAAGCCCTCCAGGTAGCCTTGACTACTGGAACCCACTTCCATACTCACCCAGACTGTGAGTTCCCAAGAGACTACCATACGCAGCTGTCTGGGCTGTGCAAGGTTGCCATTCATGTCACAGTCATGAAGTGCTGTGGCCTGGGGCCCAGTATGAGCTGTCTCTGTTGTCTCCCATTTAATCCCTGCCCCGCCCCCCCATGGTGGGTAGTTTCTTGATCTCCAGGTTTGTTGACTGAATGATTGACTAACTAAACAATAATCAAACTATCATCAGCTCACAGCCTCAGGGACCCTATTATATGCTGGGCTGGAAGCAGTCCATTTCCTGCCTTGACCCGCCTCCAACCTGTCTTCGTTCAGAGTCTATTCCCATACCTCGCAGGGGAAGGCCTTCTTTTTTTTTTTTTTTCCAAGTTTTATCATGTTTTTTTTTTTTAGTTTGCTTTTTATGGTTTTATTTGCATTTTTATTGAAGTACAATTAACATACAATGTTATATTATTTTCAGGTGTGGAAGGCCTTCTTTATGTTCCACTCATCTCACCCTACAGCAACCAAACCCATGATGCGATGAGCCCTGGCTGTTATATTTTAAGGAGAAACAGGACAAGGGAGTGAGAGGGACATGCCACCCTCTCACAGGGCTTTCTGGCTGCTTTCTGTGGCCCTGGGGCAGCCAGGAGTGCATTTCCTGCCCTGCACAAGCCCGTGGTCTTAGGCTTCACCATTTGTGGCAGGAACCAAGAAGTGCCTCCCACCACATCCTCCCATGAGCCCTCTCTTCAGCAGGTATTCAGGGAGGTTTTCATGAGCCCAACTGGGCTCTTCCTGCAAGCCCGGGGTGGACTCAGAGCCTTCTGCTCCAGGAGCTTCAAGCTCCTCTCATCCACCATGTCCTCTCAGCTTGGCTTCTAAGAGGCAGGGCCCTGCTGAGGTACTGGTGGAAGGGGAATGGGCAAAAGATGGTCACAGATAACTGGGACTGACTCCTGACCTTCACGAACATATGGAGCAACCAGAACGCTCATGCAATGCAAGTTCGCAAAACTGAATGTTGGCCCAGTGCGTATAATGCCTGATAAAAGGAAGTACACCTGCCTCTTGAAAGAAAGTGCACAGCAGCAAAATTTGTCCAAGGAAACTGGCCAAATGCTCATCATCAGCACCGTTCACATGATGGAAAACTCTGCCAATGAGAATAAGTATCACTGTCTCAGGCAATACCACATTCAAAATTCACAGACTGTATATTGAGGGAGAGGAGCCTGACATAAGAGACCACATACGGCACACCTCGTTTATAAGTTCAAGAACAGGCAAAACTAATCCAGGGAGATGGAGGTCAGAGCACTGGTTATCTCTTGGCAGGGGATGTACCTGGAAGGGAGCACCAGGCTACAGAGGGCTTAGGTGAGGCTGGTAATGTTCTGCTTCTTCATCTGGGTGTTACTTACATAGGTGGTTCACTTTGCCAACATTCACTGGGCTACAGGCTTATGATGGGTGCATTTTTCTGTGTGGCAAATGTCCATAAAATTTTACCAAAACAAAAGACAACAAACAGCAACCTTTAATTCATCTTCCTGCAGCCAAACTCTTGCTAACAACCTTCTCACCTCCCCTCCCTGCTTCAAAGCTTCCTGGCTCCTCAAACCCTTGATGCCCAGGTAACAAGGCACTACCCACTTCTCCCAACCTAATGCTCATTACACTCAGCTTCAACCACCTGCCATTTTCTGTTCCTTGACTTTGCTCAGGCTAATTTCCAGGCTTCTGGCCACACTGCTCTCAGTTGGGATATCCCCCTCCCCAGCCTTCTCACACTAATTCCTACTCATCCCCTCGGTCCCAGTGTTGGTGCACACCCTGTGGCTGAAGGGTACGCCTGCCTCTATGTCTCCAAAGCGTCCTGGACATCTCCACCAGAGCAGCCATCATACCCCTTGTCACTGCCTGCCTTGTCTGTCTCCTCCAGGAGCCAGGGAGTTCCATGAGAGCAGGGACTATGCCTGTTTCACTATCTTATCCTCACACTTGGCCTGTCATTGAGTAGATGTTCCATAAATACTTGCTGAATGAATGAATGAATGAATGAACGAACAAAATGTCCCTGCCTTCACCATTTACATGGTCACCAGCCTCTTCGCTGTACAATGAGGAAACTACAGTCCAGCAAGCGGTCCAAGCCTGCTAGGCTGGCAGGGTCATGGCCCAAGTCCCAGGGCTATAAGGCCACCTCAAGAGTTGCTACTGCCCACCCACGCTCCACCAAACAGAGCTTCTGCTCTGCTCAGCTCAGGAAGATGGGGAGCTCTGCTCAGCCAGAAACCTTGAGCACCTCATCTGGCTCTGCCCCAAGCCCATCTAGATGCGAGGCTCAAGGTTCATGTGTGCTGTGCAAGAAGGAAACCCTTGACCAATGACTAGAAGCAAAGCAGAGGGGAGGGGGAAGGGACTCGCCTGAGGCAGGGCATGAGCATGGCTGGGTCACAGAGCAAGCACAGAGAAAGCCATATAACCATTATGAACAAAAAGGAAAGGAAAAATTGCCCTAGATTAAAAGAGAATAAAGAGACACAACAGTATGTGACACGGGAACCTTGACTGGATCCTGGCTTCAAAACAAAGCAGCTCTAAAGGTCATTTTGGTGACAATAAGGGAAAAAAACTAAAGACATGCTTCTACATTACCATCTCACCACTATCACCATCCGATACAACACGTATTTTGCTTGCTTGTTTATTGTCTATCTTCCCCGAGCCAAAGAATTTTTGTCTACTTTGCTCACTGCTGTGAGCTTTCAGGGCCTCTTTAGGGCTTGGCACATAGTAGGTGCTCCATACGAATATTTGCTGAGTAAATGACCACGGTATATATAATCCCACAACTTGCCTTTTTTTATCTTATGTTTCAGGGTTGATTCAACCACTATGCTCATTTCATTCATTTGACCTACTTCTAATATTGCATTGTATATGATTCATAACTTATTTCTTCCATTTACCTAATGAGGAACATTTCCAGTCTTTCACTATTCCAAGAAATGCTACGATAAATACCTTTACATGTGCCCGTTCATATCTTTAAGGTTGGTGTCTGTGAGTGGAATGGCCGGGTCAAAGGCATCTTCAACATTACCAGATATGGTAAAACTATTCTCCAGGTTGGTTATATCAATTTACAGTCCCACACGTCCCCACATCCTCACCAGTAGAATTTTGTCATGTTTAAAATTGGTGGCTTATCTACTGGGTGGGTATAGATGAGATTTTAAAAAAACATAAAGCAATGTTTAGTGAGCTTGATTTCGGCCAGAAACTGTGCTAAACCCTTTATGTGCATTAATGCAAATAGTCTTTGCAACAACCCTGTAAGGTAGAGAAATCTCTACCCCCGTAAAGATAAGAAACTGAGGCTATGGGTTGAGCACCTTGCTACAAATACAGAGAAAAGTTGTCACTGACCCATGGCTGAGATTCACAGCCTGCCCCTGAACCACGTTCCCTGCTGCCTCATATTTTCCATTTTTTCTTTGATATTTTTGTCACTGTCCAAAGTTTATATACTGAGCATGTGTTACTTCTGTAAGAGATAAAAGAGCCTTAAGAAATTTTATTTTAAACTAGTTTTGAGGTCATTCTCCCACCCCCGGCAGTGAAGAGGGCAAGGATTGGTCTGGTGCTCACAGCCTCTCTCCTGCACACCCTCTGTAGGCGAAGGGAGGTTGTCCCTAAACTGGGGGAGGGATGCCAAGGCCTCCTCGGCAGCTTTTTCAGGCTCCCCAGAGGCCCCCTCAATTATGCCTCCCATCTGCCAGGCCCTGCTCACCAGGTCCGGTTGGTGCTGGAGTCTTGGTGCAGAAGGGCGTTGAGCACGTAGGGTACGCCTCCCTCAGGAGTCACCCAGGTCCGGGCCACATCCACATTGAAGGCCACCAGAGGAACAAGGCCTGTGGAGAACAGAGGGACATTTTTTTTTTTTTTTATTTTTAACGTTTATTTATTATTGAGAGACAGACACAGAGCATGAGCAGGGGAGGGGCAGAAAGAGGAGGAGACCTAGAATCTGAAGCAGGCTCCGGGCTCTGAGCTGTCAGCACAGAGCCTGACATGGGGCTCGAACTCACAAACTGTGAGATCATGACCTGAGCTGAAGTCAGACGCTTAACTGACTGAGCCACTCAGGCGCCCCTAGAGGGACATTTAAGAGATGCCTGTTAAAGCCATGGCTGGCCCTTTGACTCCCATCATTCTGTCACATCTGGTGGTGTCATCATCCCCATTTTACAGATGAGAAAAATGAGATTCCCCAGGACCTTTTCCCTATGGGAATAGGACAGGAGTGTAGGCATGTCTGACCCAGAGCTCCTGATCCTCCTACTATGTCAGCACCAAGGCCCCTCCTCCAGCAAGCCTTCCCTGGTTCTCTCCTAGAAGTACTTCCCACCTTCTCACACCTCCCACTGTGCACTTTCTGTACCTGTCAGATAGCATATACTCATGACAGTGTCTTGTACCAAAGTTCAAATAGACTATGAGCCCTAGGGCTAGGATATACATTCATTCTGTCTATGAGGCCCCATCAGATGACCCAGGAGAAAACATGTCCTCAAACATGTACAAGAATGTTTACAGAAGCTTTACTTGTAATAGTTCCCGAGTGGAAACAACCCAAATGTCCATCAACTGGGGAAGGGATGAACTAACTGGTAGAGTCACACAATGGAATACTACTCAGGAGTAAAAAGAAATGAGTGATTGACACACACGACAAGATGGGTGAATCACAAAAATCATTATGCTGACTGAAAGAAGCTTTACATAAAAGAGTACTGTCTAATTCCATTTACATGATGTTCTAGAACCAGCAAAGCTAATCTATAATAAAAAAAATATTTCCTGGGGGTAAAGGGATGTGGCTTAACTGGGAAGGGACAGGAAGAAACTCTGTAGGCTTATGGAAACACCCTAGGTCTTGATAAGAATTTGGATGACGAAGGTGTGTGCGTTTGTCAAAAACACACTGAATGGTCAACTTAAAACTTGTGACTTTCACCGAATATAAATTTTCCCTCAAAAAAGAACGAGAAACAAACATTGACCTCTGGTTGATAGGTATGCGGAAGCATTTAGGGATGAAGTGTACCAACCTCCGCAATTTACTTTGGAATGCATCAAAATGTAACGTGGCTTGATGGATGGATAGATGGATATATGCAGATGGATATATAGATATATGTTTACATATGTGTCTGTGTGATGTTGCAAATATAACGAAATGTTGACAACTGTAAAATCTAAGTGTGGCATATAGTTTTCCACCGTACAATTATTTCAACTTTTCTGTATACTTGAAATTTTTCACTAAAAAGTTTTGGGGAAAAACTGATATTCACAGATTGCCCCCAACCTCAGAGGTTGTGCCAATTCATACCACAACAACAGAAGAGGAGAAGGCCTGTTTCCTCACAGCACTGCTTGAGGTGTGTGCAGACCATCCTTGTTTTGAAAGAGTTTCTTATCATTTTGTTCCAAAATATCTTTTTTAATTCTGAATGAGGCCGAGTCCCTTATTTTAAGTTGTTTACTGCCTATTCATATACATTATCCATTTGTAGGACATATTGCTTTCTTATTAATTTGCAAGAGCGTTTTGAATCAGAAAAAATTACCAATGTGTTCAAGATAATACTTCACACTTAGCTATTTGATGTAGGTATCTTTTCCCACATCTAGAATTTATACGTAGTCAAGTTATTTTTCTTTTATGACTCTTCAGTTTTATGCCATGCTTCCCCATTCAGAGATTATTTTTTTTTAAGTTCACTCATGTTTTTGTCTGTATTTTGGGGGGTTTTGTTTCACTTCTTACACTTGAATCTTTGATTGATCTGCACTCTATTTTTGTGTACAGAGTGAAAGAGGGATCCAGCTTTTACCCTTTCTCCCCACAATTGAAATTGTCTCAACATTTTTCCTTGAATGGCTCGTCTTATCCCCACAGATCTGCAGTATCACCTTTATCATTCTCAGAATTCCCCTATGCATTTGGGCCTCAGCTGGGACTCAGTTCTGCCCTACTGACCACATTGTCTCCCGCTTGGATATGTTTATTAGTCTCCTGACCTTTCTTTTCCAAGTCTTGTCCCTCTGGATACAACCTCCCCATATCAACTGCCAGAGACATTTTAAAAGTATGTCCTGACTATGACACTCCACTGTAAAAACTCTAATGTATATTTACAGAGAAAAAGGGCAAGGTGAAGTTGAGTGTACAGAACTTATCTGTTCAATTACTGTTCAATGAACAACGTTTTGGGGGGAAAAAAGCTTTTTGGAAAACACTCTTTTTTAATGATGGCATAATGACTTTTTCATTCCTAAATATACCACATAAACATGCCATAAGAATGATGTTCTGACATCACACATTCATGCAAAAACATACTCACTAATTTACTTAGTAAAGCAGTTTTTAGCCCCACAATTCATAGGAAACAAATGTGAACTGCTCATCTTGTTTGGATAAATTCAAAATGTCTTGTTTAGCATGTACAAGCCAACTGAGACGGCTGAAGGGGTGTAGCTTCTGTGATTCTGCAGTCTGTTAAAACGTACAAACTATGCCATGTATTTTGAAGTGCTTTCAGGTTTAGCATTTATTTTTCCCTCAAGGTATGTTTTCTGTGCTATAACTATATTTAAACATTTTTTTTAATGTTTATTTCTTTTTGAGAGAGAGAGACAGAGACAGAGAGAGAGACAGAGCATGAGTAGGGAAGGGTCAGAGAGAGAGGGAGACACAGAATCCGAAGCGGGTTCCAGGCTCAGAGCTGTCAGCACAGACCCCGATGTTGGGCTTGAACTCACGAACCACAAGATCATGACCTAAGCCGAAGCTGGACGCTTAACCGACTGAGCCACCCAGGTGCCCCAATGTGCTATAACTTTATTTTTAAAGGTAGTTTGAATGCAAGATAACCACGAGTACCCAAAAGACTGAAGAAACAGTGAAGAAATGGTGAATGAGAAATGTACCTTCTCAATAATGACTCCCTCACAATTATCCTCCACTACTCATCATTAAGTCTTCATTTCCTCTCTTAATGAGGACAGTAAACTTTTATTACAGTAAGTTGTATATGTAAATTATATTTTATATTCAAATTAATTTTTTTGGTATAAACTTGTTTTATCGGCCAGCTAATAAATTTTTCCATCAGTAAAAACTGTTTGGGTATATTGAGCTAGATGGAATGAACCACAGTTTTTCCAGTGAAATTGATGGAAATAGTTTTTCCAATTAATGACTTTTCACTTAGCAGCACAGACGTTAAAAACAAATAAAAATCATTAGGCAAAGGATACGTTAACGGACTTTTAAGTAAGGAAGAGAAAGAAATATATACATATAAATATGCTGTTCTTCATTCACCAAGAAGATATAAATTTAAAATCTATATGTCTCCATTAACATCACTTCAAAATATATTTTAAAAATTGACTGAATGGGGCGCCTGGGTGGCTCAGTCGGTTAAGCGGCCGACTTCAGCTCAGGTCACGATCTCGCGGTCCGTGAGTTCGAGCCCCGCGTCGGCCTCTGGGCTGATGGCTCAGAGCCTGGAGCCTGCTTCCGATTCTGTGTCTCCCTCTCTCTCTGCCCCTCCCCCGTTCATGCTCTGCCTCTCTCTGTCTCAAAAATAAATAAAAAACGTTAAAAAAAAATTAAAAAAAAAATTAAAAAAAATTGACTGAATTAAAAATACAAAAATCCACAACCAAAATGGGAGACTTTAATGCTTTAACAAATCTTTCATCAAGCTACAAAAGCACATTAAAGTATCAATAATGATATAGAAGATCTGAATATCACAACTAACAGAACACTGTACCTAACAATGGTAAAAGAAACATTTTTTCAAATGCACATGAAACATTTACCCAAATCAAATATATATGAAAGGTCAAAAAGCAAGCCTCAATAAATTTCAATGCATTGAAGTAATTCAGAATAGGTTCTCTGACTACACTGGAATTAAACTAGAAGCCAATAACAAAAGAAAACTATAATAATTTGAACTTCTCAGAAATCAAGCAATGCACGTCTGCATAAGTCAAAAATGAAATCGCCATGGATATTTTTTAGTGATAATTAAGATATGACAAATCAAAACTTGTGGGAAACAGTTAAGGCAGTGCTCAGAGGAAATGTGCAGCCTTAAGTGCCAATGTTAAAAAAGACAAAAAGCTAAAATCAATGATCTACACTTCCATCTCAAAAAGGTAAAAGAATAGTAAATCAAACCCAAAGAAAGTACAGGAATAAAGATATGAGTATGTATCAATGAAATAGAAAACTAACTTAGAGTAGAGAAATCAACAAAGCAAAAGTTTACTTTTAAAAAAGCTTAATGAAACCGATAAACTCTTAGCAACATTGTCAAGAAAAAAAGAGAGAACACACAAGTTACCAACATGAATGAAAAAGAAGCCATCAGAATAGATCCTAAGACATTAAGAAATAATGAGGATAGTATACACAACTTTATGCCACTATACTTCACAATTTTGTTGTAATAGACAAATTCCTTGAGATAAAGATTTACCACAACTGATGAAAGAAATGCAAGCTGAATAATCTTGTATCAAAAAAAGTAAATCCCATTATTAAAAATCTTAGGAAGAATTCCAACCCAGATAGCTTCACTGTGAACTCTTCCAAACATTTAGAGAAGAAATACCAAACTTACACAAACTATTCCAAAGAAAAGAATTGAGGGAATACTTTCCAATCATTTTACAGGACGAGAATAACATTGATATATGTTTTAAATGTTTATTTATTTATTTATTTTGAGTGAGGACAGAGAGAGAATCCCAAGCAGACTCTGCACTCTCAGTGCAGAGCCTGACACGGGGCTCTATCCCACAAACTGTGAGATCATGACCTGAGCCAAAATCAAGAGTCGGATGCTTAACCGACTGAGCCACCCAGGTGCCCTAACATTGATATTAAAACCTGACAAGAGCAAAGACTTAAAAAACAAACAAACAAAAATCAGAAAAAGTCTGACAGGAGCCGTACAAGGAAGGACAATTGATGATCTCTCTTGAACACAGATGTAGGAATCCTAACCAAATATTAGCAAATCAAATCCGGTGACATATAAAAATCATAATACATCACAACCAAGTGGAGTTTTTTCAGGAATGCAAGGGTGGTTTGACATTTGATAATAATTTATTTCTTTTTCACATTAACAGGAAAAAAATCATATGATCATTATGATAGAAGCAAGAAAAAGGCATTTGATAAAATCCAATACTGCTCTGTGATTTACAAAAATCATAGTAAATCAGAATAGAAGGAATTTATATAATCTTATCAAGAATATCCACAAAAAACCGTCAGCAAACATCATTCTTATTGGTGTGTTATTAAAATCTTTCCCTAAAATCAGGATTGAGACAGGGATGACTACTCTCACCACTTTTACTCAACATTTTACTGGAGGACTTAGAGCAGTGAGAAAAGGGGGAAAAAATGGAGCATAGAGATTAAAAAGGAAAAAATAAAACTGTCATTATTGGCAGGTGAAACTATTAAGTACACTGAGAAATCCAACAGATCTACAAACACTGAGAATTAACAAGAGCCTTTTTAGCAAGGTTACTGGATACAGAGGCAATATATGAAGAACCACTGTACTTCTATACACTATCAATGATCAAATAAAGAGTGAACAATTTTTAAAGATGTCATTAACAAAAGATAGAAATATCAAATGCTTAAAAATAAGTCTACTTAAAGATATGTAAAACCTCCATGCTGAAAACTATAAAAGATTAGGAGATATTAAAGATCTAGATACATGGAGGAATAGATCATGTTCATGAAGTTAAGACTCAATAATTGTTGTCAGTTACCACTCTATTGATCTATAGCTTCAATAGAATCCTAATCAAAATCTCAGCAAATTATTGGGGGGGGTGTTAACAAGCCAATTAAAAATTTATATGAAATTGCACAAGGCAAGAATAGTCTGGCACTCTTAAGGGAGAATAACAAACTTGTAGGACTTGATAACATTACACTATTATTCATCAAGACATTACAAAGTTATAGTCAAGACAGAATTATACTAGCACCAGACAGGCAGATAGACCAGTGGAACAGAGAGTACAAACACATATGATCACCTGTTTTATGACAAAAGTGACAGTGAAGAACAGAGAGGAAAGAATGATCTTTTAAATAAAAGGTGCTGGGTCACTGGGATATCAATATTGAAAAAAATTCATCTTGACTATTCTCACACGATCACACACACACAAAAGTTCTTGATGGGCTGAAATGTGAATTTAGATAGACTGTATATCTAAATGTGAAAAATGAAACAATAAAGTTTTTAAGGGAAAATGAAGGACCCTGGGGTAGACAAATATTTTTTTCAACAGGACACAAAACACACTAATGTAAAGGAAATAACTGATAGACAGATCTTCATTAAACTTAAGAACTTCTGTTTATCAAAAGACACCATTAAGGGAATAGAGGCAAGACAGAGTGAGAAGAGATATTTGCAACACAAATATCTGACAAAAGATTATCAGAATATGTATAAGATTCCTATAGATCAATAAGGAAAATGCATGTAAGCTAACAGAAAGACGTTTCACAAGAGATTATCCAATGGCTAGTAATCAAATGAAAAGGCACTCATTAGACTTCAGAGAAAGGCAAATTAGAACCACCATATAATACCACCACACAACTACCAGAATGGTTAAATGAAAAAAAACAAAATAAAACAAAACAAAACCCAATACCAAGAGTTGACACTGATTGGGAGCAACTAGAACTCTACTGGTGAGATACTGCTGGTAAGAATGTAAGTCAGTACAACCCCTTTAGGAAACCATTTGAGAGCATCAACTCAAGTTGAGCATAAACTGAATAGTCACCAATGGAATACTCTACAGCAGTGAAAATAACCTACAACAAGGTGGCTGCATTTCAAAAAACACAGTGTTGGGTGAAAGACTAGGAACAAACCAGATCATATCGTATAATTCCAGTTATACAAAGTTGAAAACAGGCAAACTAATCTATGCTATTGAAAGTTAGGAGAGTGTTACCCTTGGGGGTAAGGTAATGAATGACCGGAGGGAGTGATAAAGGGTATTTCTGGGCTGTTAGTCATACTCTGTTTCTTGAAATGGGTGTTAGTGGCATGGATTTGGTTTAATTTGAAAATTCACTAATCTGAATTTGTCCATTGTATTGTGTAATTCAAAAAAGTTTATATAAAAAAATAATCGCAAGTTTCTGAAACACACGAATATATAAACATTCTATACGTTAATAATAATATTTTGGAGAGAGAAAAAAAAACAAAAATTTTAAAACTGCATTGGTTAGCATTGGAAGTAATGAGGGCAACCATCCCTTTACTCTGAAAATTGTTTACTAAAAGGAAAATATTAAGTAGTTTTCTTGTCTTCCCTATATAAATTGAATTTCAGGATCACCAAATAGTTCTAGTTGATGTGGGAAGAATAATAGAATCATAAAAACACAACTTGGCAAGCCATTATACAATAATTAATTCAGGCCATGACCATCAATGGATGAAACTAGTAGAAGAAAGTTTGGTAGAAAACTTTACAATTAGACTGACACCACCTGAGCCCACCAGTCAATCTTAATGTCCCCAGGAATACTGGGTCCTCAGACATATGTCCCTCTGAGTGTGATACCACAGGAAGATTATAGGAGCCCTAGACTCTGTGTTCCTAACAAGCTCCCAAGTGATGCCCACGCTGCTGGTCCTCAGACCACATTTTGAGTAGCAAGTCTTTGAAATACTTTGGCAAAAGAAACAAAAAGGGGGGAGTGAGATAAATCCAGGAAGTATGTCACAACCCCCCGAAAGTTTTAGAGTGTGTTTGCCAAAACAGTTAAACCTGAATTTAATGAAGTCATTGACACCAACATCCAGGTTTTGGGAAATTCAGGGGATAAAAGACAAACTGCACCAAAAGGAGGAAACACACAAACCCTGAATGAAGCTGTTCTATAAGAAAAGTGACCAAGATCTGCAGTAAAGGAAAGACTTCAAAAAGACACACAAACCAAAAAATTGGCAAGGGGGCCACTCTAGACTAAGAGAGGCACAACAACCAAATGTAATGTGGACCTCGTTTGGATCTTGACTTGAACAAACTTATTGTTAATAAAAAGATAAATGGAGACAGGAAGATTTGAATGTGGACTGGGCATTAGATAATACCTCAAAATTATTTTTAACTTTGTTAGGTGATTAAAAAAACATTGTGGCTATGTGAGAAAATAACCACACAGCTCAGAAACCTGCACTGAAGTACTTAGGGGTGAAACGACACAATGGTTTTTTGGGTTTGCCTTAAAATAATGTTTCGGAAACGTTAAAGTGCTAGTGAATCACCCAAGTTTCTTATTAAAATACAGATTCTGATTCAGTGGATCAGGAGTGGGACTGAGAGCCTCGTCTAATGAGATCCTCAGTGATGCCAGACTGCTGGTCACAACACCAAGTTTGAGCAGCACAGCTTTCAAGGAAACCAAAAGGGATAGTGAAATAATGCAGCCAGTGTGACGGTCTATCTGGGCAATGGTATATTGAGTTTGTGACTGTTATTTCCTCTGCTTTTGTACATGCTTCAAATTTTGTTCAAAAGTCACCTTCCAGAGGCTCAAGTAGGTGGCACAATGTGAGAGGGCAGTGTTTGAGCTCTCATTTCTCAATTCCCAGGCCCTCTCCCTGAACCCGCACAAAGCAGCCATCTGTACTTTATTTCGTTCCCTTTATACCTCGGCCTTGCCCAGAATGATTTGTGGCAACTCATAAAAGCATACAATGCATTAAGATAAAACTAATTTTGGGGCGCCTGGGTGGCTCAGTCGGTTAAGCGTCCGACTTCGGCTCAGGTCATGATCTCACAGTTCGTGGGTTCGAGCCCCGCGTCGGGCTCTGTGCTGACAGCTCAGAGCCTGGAGCCTGTTTCAGATTCTGTGTCTCCCTCTCTCTCTGCCCCTCCCCTGTTCATGCTCTGTCTCTCTCTGTCTCAAAAATAAATAAACGTTAAAAAAAAATAAAAATAAATAAAAATAAAAATAAAATGATTTCTTGAAAAACTGTATAAATGGATAAACTTCCTTGAAGCCAAAGTAAGGATGAAGATGATAAGCTATATTACTCACAGTGTCCACAAAATCAGAGGGAAAAACTTATCCCGGGGAAGCAGAAAAAAAAACAAAACAAAAAATTTCCCTGAGGATTCTCTTCATGAGACCACTGAATGAATGGGGGCAGAGTGGGGTTAAAAAAACAACAGCAGCAGCAGTAAATGAACAAACCTACATCCCAAGTTACCCGCAGCTGTTATTCGTGTCCTCCCTGCCATCACCCAAAGTACAACGCATAAAACACGACCAGACCGCAAGCTGTTCCCTGTCTGGGGGCCATGGATCACTTTGAGAATGGGATGAGAGCATCAGAGCCTTCCCCACCCACCCAGCTGTATCTATGCCCAAGTCTTAGCTCTGCTCTACTCCGAGGTGATCTCCTGCCTTGCCATCTTCACCATTCAACTCCTCCAAGAGGCCTTCCTGACCTCCAGACCCCTATCTGGGCCCTCTGTACCCCTGCAAACCTTCGATCACAAACTGAAACTCTCCTGCTTATCTCCTTGTTTATTTATTGCCTGTGACTCTTTCTCCCACCACCGGTGAGCCCCTCTGAGGGCAAAGACTGGGCGTCAGCCGTGTTCATCATGTCATCCCAGGGCCTGGTAGGTGGCCTACACCTAGTGCGTGCTAGATGAGTGAACAGGGCTCACAGGCACCTCTGTAGCCAACCCATGGATCCTCAAGGGTTCTAGATCAAGACCCTATGTGGGGAATGGGGAGCACTGTTCTCTGTGAATACAGGAGGATTGGGCTCAGGCTCCTTGGCTCATTTTACACCAAGCCCTGTGTTTGTTGGTCAGGCAGGTTAGGGTAAGCAAACTGAGTAGGAGAGAATTAAAAAGTAAGAACGAGCAGCTTCTTCTTGCAAGGAGTGATTAGGAGGCTTTCTTTCCCGTTTTACCGTGTAACTGATAGACATGGTTTGAAACCCCTGAGGTAAGTCCAGTCTCCTCACCTGGGCATCTGCGGCATCTCCCTGCCCAGCCCAGTGCCCCTTCTGCCAGGTCTGCTCTCCAGCCGCTTCAAGCTCCTCTACACCTCACTCCCTGAACACCATCCCCATACCTCCCACCTCTGGGCCTTTGCACAAGCAGTTCCCTCTGCCCGCATGCCTTCCTTGCTCTCACCTCTGCCCCGTCTTTGGGGACCTGCTCAGGCACTAATCCAGATCCTCAGCCAGAGTAACTCACTGGTCCCTGAGCCCCCACCACATCCCACAGTGTCTCTGTCTGGCTCTGACTAAGTCCTGTCTAGGTCAGAGTGATCTGTGATTAAGTCTGTCTCCCCCCAAAATGTGACCTAATCTGAGTCATCCATGACAACCCCCTAACCACAAAGCCCGGTTCAGCACAGGGCCGGGCCCAGAAGAGGTGTCCTGGAACTGTCAGAGTAGGTCAGAGATTCCTGTTCCCCACCCCACCCCTGTCCCCATTTTTGCTGTTTTCAACTGAGGGATCGTGGAGCAAGAACCCTGAGGGGTGGGAAAGGGGAGGAGACCAATCACAGCTACCCTCCCGGAGCACCTGATTCCTTCCAGGCACCACACTGGGTGCTGAGGCTCAGAGAAGTTGAATTATTTGCTTGTGGCCCATCAGCAGATTGAATACTTGTGTCTAGGGCCCAGGTCTGCCTAATTCCAAAAGCTTTAGTAAAAGCTGGAGGCACTGAGGGGTTGTTAAACAGACAAGAGGGTCACAAATGGTCCCAGAAGCTGGGCACAGCTCCCAGCTGTGCCAGCAGCTCACTGAGCCTGGGCAGAGCTCTGGGCTAGATAGTTGGTAATGAGGTCAGCGAGAACCTCCTGTGCAGGCACAGTGGCACGAGAACGTGTGTGGAGGGCAGCACCA
Source organism: Panthera leo (assembly GCF_018350215.1). Taxonomy (NCBI): domain Eukaryota; kingdom Metazoa; phylum Chordata; class Mammalia; order Carnivora; family Felidae; genus Panthera; species Panthera leo. The sequence continues at coordinate 13,214,871 of NC_056692.1, read as the reverse complement.
TATTCACTGAGCTTTCCCAGTTACCAGCACCCACCCTGAGAGCTGGCTGGTGCCTAGGATCTGCCAGCCGTAGGCCACCTTGCTAGAGCAGACTCCCTCCAGGCCCCTGGCATTTTACTTTTGCTTGGGCTGTCCCTAGATCAGGCAACTGCTTCCTTTCCTACTGAAACAGAAAAAATAGCATGGGTCCCAGAGGGAGACGGTCCTGTGTTCAAATCTTGCTTTGCCACCGAGTTACTTAAGGACCTTGGGCTTGTCACCTCACCTGCTTCCCCATCTGTGATAGAGGGCTGTGCTGTGCAGAGCAAATAGGGCAATGCCTGCCCAGTGTCTGACACACCGGAGGCCCAGTGTGGGCGCTGACGTCAGCGTAAAGCCACAAGGGAGGGCCTGTCATGCTCCCTCTGACAGCCTTACCCTCCATCTCAAGCCCCTCTTGTGTGCTGTCAGACATGAGAGCCCAGCCAAACCAGTGTCTGTCACCACACTACCCACAAGGCTGCCTCCCCTGAGCTGTCTCCAGCCACATAGGCCTTCTGAGTCAGAATAAGACCCTCCCTCCATCCTGTCAGCCAGCATCGCTTCCCCCTCAACCATCTATCTTCCCCAACACACTGGGCATTTTAAATACACATTCTCACGCCACTAGTCTCTGTTTAGCAAACTCAGGCCCGGGGGAATGGTTTGCCCAAATTTATACTAGGAGCTGGCTGTAGAACTGGGACTAGAGTCAGGTGTCCTGACCCGCCACTCAGGACACCCAGAAGGGCCTTGGGGAAGCTCTTGCCTCAGAGCCGCCTGCAAGGTGCCTGTCCCACAGAGGAGCTCACTTTCAACCCACCCACCCACACCAGTCTTTCACACAGGAGCCTCATCGTCTCGCCTTTCTCCAGGACTCCACCTCCCAACGTGCAAGTCTCACTGTTGCCACCCTGCTCAAGATCTGCTGTGGCTTCCCGTTCCCCTCGGGGTGAGGTCTAAGGTCCCTTAGCCTGGTACTCTGGCCCTCCACACTGCCCACCAGCACCCTGGACCTCTCCAGCCTGACTGCCCCACATGCCCCCCATATATACCCTATAAGCCGACCTCCCAGCCAACGTTGGAGACATCTGGTTCCCAAGTGGCCTACAGTCCACACCTGGCTTGTCCACAAACACCGCACTTCGCAGATGTTTTTCCTCTGCTTGCAATGCCCTTTACCCATCCCCCACGCGGGAGACCTGAAGGAATCCTCAATGGATCTGCTGGCTGGGGCTAGAGGTTTCTCTGTGTGTGAGTGCAGCCGACTCTCTCTTCACACAGGGGACCCAGGACAGGGATTGGTACACGCTCACCCCCAGGGCTCAGCATGTTCTGGCTAGGGGTAGGGGGTGCAGGATAGACAATGTCAGAGCAGAGAGCCTTCTGCTCTCACTCAAGCCTTGCCCTGCATCTTCCTGAACAGACTCCTCACACTCCCCATCTTTGTCCATACTGTTTCTACACAGAAACACCCCCCGCCTCACTCCAGCACTCTATACTTGCCAAAGACCTCCTCCATCCTCAGGGCCACATTGGACACCGCGGTCCCCCATCCCTAACAACCAAGGTTTGTCATTATGTAATTGCACACAAATATAGGGGTGTTCCTGGGGCAGAACCAGGACTGACACCTTCCCAACCCCCCACAAAGGCCCAGCAGGGCCACAGGCCTCAGCCTGAAGTTGGTGCGACAGCACAGCGGGCCCTAGACTTCTGGCTCCTTCTTCACCATTGTAAGGTGACCCAGGGAAGAGAAGTTAAGTGGCTGGGGTCACAGAATGGCTCAAGTGTAAAAACTAACCTGGGGATAGCAGGCTGCATGGTAGCAGGATGAGATGGGGCTAGGGGTGTGGGTATGGGTAGCTCCAGCATCACAGTGTGTCTGTGTATCTGTTCCTGACTAGAAAACTCTTTGATAACTGATACTATCTCATCTGCTCCCACAGATGAGAAGTGGACACCACTGTGGGTGGCTTGGGAAGGGTGGAAGGTCAGGGTCAGGCCAGGAACAGTCTGGATTCTCCCCAGCCTAGAGAGGCCCAGCCTGGACCTGGAGTCATAGTCTGAGGGGTCCCTCCCACCTTCGCTGCATCTCCTCGTCAATTTCTCAGACTCTCCCCAGCCCTTAAGACTCAGCACCAGTCTCACCTCCTCCAGGAAGCTCTTCAGGATTGGTCCATCCCTCCATCCCACCTCACAGCTCAGAGCAGAACTGTCACAGCTTTATTTCTCCCACTCAGACTGGAGCCACTGGGGCCTTGCTCTTACACCCTTTCCTTAGCTTAGCCAAGCTGAGGGCTCAGTGACCTCATTGCAAGCCTGCTCCATCTTGCTCTCTGCTGTCCATTGGCCTGGAGACTGTCTAGGCCCCAGAAGGGCTTTGATAAATGTCTCCTGGATTGACATTACTGAAAAAGGTGCTGGGGCAATGGCTGGTCATGCCTTAGGCCACAGGAAACAGAGACTAGCAGGAGCCCCAAATGATGCCAGGGTTAGCATCCCAGGCCATTGGGTAGTCTAGAATTTGGGAGGCAGGACAGAGGCCTGAGCTTGAGCCCCATTTCTACTGGTACTTGCTTGTAACCCCCGACAGTCACTGCACCTCTCTGGGACCCGGTCACCTCCTCCATTTTGAGAGGGGGGAGGACCAGAGTCTAGTCTAAGCACCTTTTTCAGACGTACTTGGTGATGGGGCATCAAAGCCATATGCCATAAAAAGTGTGAGATTTTCTCCGCACTATGTGACTGAAAATAAAGAGAAGTCTAAACTGTAAAATAAGGAAACGGAAGTTCAACAAAGTTTCTACCTTTTCATAATGACTATTTTGAACATCAAATATGAAAATGTGTCCAAAAATGTACGCTTTGCTGGTGCCGTGCCCTACATGTTTGGCCTGCCTCCTGGTGACCTGGCCCCCGGCTAGATGCTAATTTTGAGCTCCCTCCAACAACGGATTCAGCTTTCTCAGACACTGTCTAGTACTCACTTGCTTGCCCCTGCCCATCCTTCAGGGAGAACTCAGGCTCCCAAGAGCCTTGAAACTGTATCTGCCTGATGTCCATCTCATTCTTCTGTCAAGTTTCTGCCCAATGCAGGAGACCCCTGGGGAAGCTTGTCCAGATCACTAGGCTGGACCACCCTGGCTTGATCTGAGCGGCCTCCAGGGGCTCACTGACCATGTTGAATCTCAACCGAGGCCATCTGGGCAGTTGCCGGCTCATGGCTTGGCTTGCCCCAAGTGGTTTCCATGGTCTCCTAGAAATGGGACCCCCAATCCGGGAGAAAAGGAAGTGGCCCCCTCTGTCCACACACAGGTTCTCATACCGGCCCTAACATCAGAAACAGGAAGCAGACTCTCCCAGTACATTCGCCTTCTGCCACACAGACACCTGCCCCCGTCTCTCCTCCATGCTCACCTTCTCACAGGGCCCTCACCCTCCTCAGCTGAACCCATCTGTGATGGAAGAGGGTGCTCTACTGGGCAGGATGGGCATCATCAACCTCCATGCTCAGAACAAACTCACACAGACCCAGGGACCCACCCGTAAGGGGTGCTGTAGAGAGAAAGCCCAGGGCAGGGAGGGGAGGCTAGCTGGAGGAGGAACAGGGCGGCAGAGCTCTGGAATCTGAAGCCACAGGCTGTTGGCACCGTCAATAGCCTCAGAAGCCCTTCTGAGCAAGGCTGGGGATCCAGCAAGCAAGAGTACCTCCCTGAGGGATTCCCCACTTTCTCTGACTTCTGGCTCTGAGTGAGCCCCATTTAGACACACAGGCTGTGCTGAGGGCACAGCAGTCTCTCAGGGCAGGGGGTGAGGCTGACTTACTGGTCATGTAGAGCAGAGTGTGGAAGAGCCACATCCTAGCTGGAGCAGAGGCAGCAGTGTGGACCTCGGCCTATTCAGCTTCCCCTCTTCAGCTTGGGTAGCCAGAAGGCGGGGTCAGAGACACACAAAAGCAAGGACCCACAAGCAGATAAGCACTTTAAAGTAGACACGGAGGTTCCCACTTGTACACAGCTAGCTGTGTGGCTTCCTCAGCAGTTGTGGGCTGGGTTCTGGAAGCTTAGAGACATTCGTCAGCCCTGCTCCATCAGGCACGCTTCTGTGAACGATGAGCCCGAGGTTTGGCCTAGGAACATAGTTCTGGATATCCTCGTCAACAGATGTTTGAGTGTAGGAGTATTAACCTGGCCATTGTTTACCATTCATGTGTGAGAGTCCCAGTCCCCTCCCCTGTCCTAGTACCTACCACCAGATGCCTCAGCCCAACACCCAGCCTATGGTCCTTGGTGGTGTTTGCCTCAGCAGAGAGAATGAGGTCCCCTTCCCACTGCAAGTGCTCCCACAGCTAGAAACTGGGCTCTTGCACCTGGCTCCCACACTCAAGGCCCTGAGACTATGGAGGGCCTGGTAAGTTGAAAGACCCAATGCACTGACTGAAAACACTGGCTCAGTGAATTCAGCTTTGGCTACATTCTCTTTAAAACCTGACTACGGTACCATACTGTGGGGAGTAATTTAAAAGAGCTCTGAGGTGGGGTGCCTGGGTGGCTCAGTCGGTTAAGCATCTGACTCTCAGTTTCAGCTCAGGTCATGATCTCACGGTTTCGTGAGTTCGAGCCCCACATCAGGCTGTGCACTGATGGTGTGGAGCCTGCTTGGGATTCTCTATCTCTCTCTCTTTCCCTCTCTCTCTCTCTGCCCCTCCCCTAGTCACACTATCTCTGCGTCTCTCAAAATAAACTTTAAAAGAAATAATAAAATAAAATAAAATAAAATAAAATAAAATAAAATAAAATAAAATAAAACAAAATAAAACAGCTCTAAGGTACCAGGACAACAGATGAGGTAAAATTCCATAAGTCTTACCAGCATACCTCTGATCCAATCCAGCACCCCAACTGCCAATAGTCTGCAACCATATTTAAAAGCTAACTTCACAATTTGTCAGTTTTCCATGTGTGAGCACGTCTGTCGCTTAAGGAAGTGTCGCCTGCACCCCTACTTCCCAGATTGTTGGAAGTGCAGAGCATTGTCCAGCAGAACTATGATGTTCTAGATCTGCATTGTCCAACACAGCAGTCAAGAGCCACATGTGGCTACTAAGCCCTTGAAATGTTGCCAGTGCAACTGAGGAGCTGAATTTTTAATTTAATTTTAATTAAGTTACATTCAAAAAGGCAGGACATTCTGTCTCTCACATGTTTGCATCCCCGGGAAGAGCACTCGAGTGTTAATGTTAAGTGTTAAGGCAGACAAGGGTGTTGGCTTAATGACTATATAGATGAAAATCAATTTTATTTTGTTTCTCACACTGAAAGCTTACTTGGCCAAAGTCTTGTGGAGATCAATGACACTTAAAACATTTTTGCATTGTCTGCTTTGGTCTGACAAAATACCTATAACCTAATGCAATAGTTCCCCGATGCTATATGGTTGCTTGAACAGAGATTACAATGTATTCATTATTTGGCCTGCTAAAAAAGAAAAAGAAACAACAAAAAAAATGAAATTCTAGGTCTGATGCTCTGCCTGCCAGATCACAATGAAAACCATCCAAATTGGCTTAACCTTGTCACAGGTCAGAGGCCTGGCTGGTCTTCCTACCACTCCAGGGTTCAGTAACTCTCCCCCTATTCCACACTTGTTTGGAGTGCCAGGGGCACATGGCAGAGCCAGGAGAGGCTCCTCTCCCCACCGCTGGCCCAGAGCGGGGAGAGAGAGTAGCCCCAGGCCACGGAGTAGATCAGCGGTAGGGACAGGTTGGAACCCAGGACTGCAGCTTGCTCAAGATTTCTAAGAGCAGGACTTCATGTCTGGAGTGTAAACTTCAGGACACCTCAGGAGGCCAAGCCAAGGTGATGACCGGAGGAGGATGGACAGGGCGCAGGGCCACTTCTGCATCTTTGGAGACTCCTAGAATGCAGACTCATCCTGCATCCCTCAAAGATGTTATTTATCCAAGCTTGGTGGTATCAGCATGGCAGACTCCTAATCATGAGCACACAAAGGCCCTTCAAGCCCATTTGACAGTAACTGCTGTCCCCACACATAAAAACTTAAGATCCCAAACAAAGAGCCAGACTGTGCTGTACAATGCTTCCACTCACACAGCCTCATACAGGCTTTAGACAAATGTTAAGGGACCAACTTGAGGGACATTCCACAACATAACTGGACAGAACTCTTCAAAAACATATCATAAGACAAAGGTTAAGAAATTGTTCCAGGTTAAAGAAGACTAAGGAGAGGACCCAAAATGCAGTGTGATCCTGGATTGGATCCCAGAGTAGGAAAAAAAAAAGAAAATGCTTTAAAAAACCCTATTGGGATAATTGGCAAAATTGAAACATGAACTAAAGATTAGATATCACTGTACTGACCAGATAAAATAACGTATTTCCTGAATTTGATAACTATATCATGGTCATATGAGAGATTATCCTTATTCTTAGGAAATGTATACTAAAATATTTAGGGGTAAAGGGGCAGGATGTATGCAAATAATTCTCAAATAGTTCATGTTTTAGAGGTGGGGAGCTATGGAGTGGGGGGAAGGTGGAAGGCACAGAGACAGAGGGGAGAAGGGAAAGAAGGAATGATAAAATATGGCAAAATATTCTTTGTCCTACCCTCGAAACTTTTCTGTAATTTTGGAATAATTTCAAAATAAAGTCTTAAAGGTTAAGAGAATAGAGAAGATCTGTTCAGCAAGAGGTAAGAAAACTAACTGCTCTGTCTTGAGAGCGAGTCAAAAGCTCCTGATGTCTGCACTCACCAGTGGATGCGGGGCTGTTCCTCATAGCCTCTAGGCACAGGTTTCTAACTACCCATTGGCCTTCTTGAGTTCTGGGAAGCTAGGAAGAGGGAATTTGGAAGTGAGGACTTATTAAGACAGGACTGCAGTAGAGGACAGAGCTGGCAAAGGGAGCTAGGGGAAGTCTGAAGAGCAGTAGGAATCACTACCATTTGAGTGCTAAGGAGGGAGTGCCAGACTCAATGCCAAGGACCTTCCATGCAAGGCCCTCAGCTTATCCTAACAGCCACCCTACTTGGCTATCCTGATTTCCCAAATGAGGATGATGGATCGGAGAGGTTAAGTGACTTGCCCAAGGCCATATGGCTAGTAAGTGGAGAGTTGGGACTCAAGACAGGTGTATGTCCTCCAGAGCCAGGACTCTGAACCACTACAACCCTATTACCCTCACATCCATTGGTCTAAATCCTTCCCAGTTTGTGAGCTTTTAAAAGCAGAGACCTCATTTCACAAACATTTCACAAACCTGGGTTTTTTGCATTACTGGGTGTCATGGACTAAATTGTGTACCACCCACCTCCCAGCTGCCAAATTCACATGTTGAAGCCATACGCCCCAATGTGAGTAAGTACATTCGAGATAGAGCCTAAAGATCCTAAAGGAGATAATTAAGGCCATAAAGATAGGGCTTCAATCAATAGGCTTAGTGGCCTTAGAAAAGGAAGAGAGATCTCTCTCTCCACGTGCATGTACCAAGGAAAGGCCATGTGAAGACACCATGTCTGTCTACAAGCCGAGAAGAGACCTCACCAGATCCTGACCTATGCTAGCATCCTGATCTTGGCTTTTCAGCCTCTAGACTGTGAGAAGATAAATTTCTGTTGTTTAAGCCACTCAGTCTATGATATTTTGTTATGGCAGCCCAACCTAATACAGTGGACTACCTCCTAAAAAAACCAAAACACTGAATGGTGTGTGTGTGTGTGTGTGTGTGTGTGTGTGTGTGTGTGTGTGTGTGTGTTGGGGAAGGTGGGCTTAATGGGGAGGGAGCATGGAGGAGGATCCTCTTGGTTTTCCCTGAGGGGTTGGTTTACAGACCAAGGGTCCAAGGACTTGGGCCTCTTGCTCGCCTCTACCTCCTTCCTGTTCAACTTAGGTTCCTAATGGTCTTTGGAAAACTAGAGCAAAGATCCTAGAACACAACATTAGCACTACAAGGAAACCAGGAGACAATCCCAGTTGAGCCCTTCATCTGACAGATAGAGAAACTGATATCCAGAGAGGTGAAGGGATTTGTTCAGTCTTTTCCAGTTTGTATGGGAGACAAAATGAGTCCCCAGGGCTTCAGGCCCAGCCTCTGGCACTCTATTTGACCCTCCCCAAAAGACACCCTACTTGAGCTAAAAGTGCTGCCTACTGCTCATAGGCCCTCTAATCCTTGCCAATGACAAGAGGGGATGTGTCACACAGGTAAACACACAACACCCAGGAAGGGACAGAAAGGTCATGTCTCCTCTCCTGCCAATGGTGTGGGCCTCCTGCCTTCACTAACTAACCTACACCAGTCAGGGGTGAGGGTGACAGACAACTGGAGATAACACAAAGTTTCAGCTACTGAAGAATCTGGTCATGCAGAGAGGGCCTCTAGAATTGCTCAAACAAAAACAGGTAAGAAGCCTAGGGCAGGTTACTGGTTTTGGCAGGTTAGTACCACCCATACTCTTGAGTTTTATTTATAGCACAGGAAAGTCCCACTTTAGTGCTCACAATCTGAAATAGGCTTTTGAGCCAGCATTTCCGTAAATGTTCCCAGGAACATCAAAGTCCTTTCAAATGTTCATAGAATTTCATTTTTAAAAAACGCTACCATATTTTTTCTTCTAAGATTTATTTAATAAACATGTAAGAAAAGTTCTGGATTTCTGTTGGTCAGATTATGCAATAACAATCTGCCTTGAGGCAAGTGTGATTTTCTCAAAATTATCAAAAACATTCTGTACTTTTAGTTCTTAAAGGAAAAAAAATGGTTTAACTTCTCATTTGTTTCCCATTATATAAAGTTTAAAAGCAACTACTCGTACACCAAATTTCTTTGTGCAGCGATGAATTGATCCGTGAAGCCATGATCTGCTGTTAATATGAATCCAAACTGCCCACTGGCACTTCAGCATAACTCTCAGAATGCCCAGACTGAGAGGTGGAGGGCTGCTGGAGGCAAAAGAGCTACTGCCCGAAAAGGGGTTCCTCTTCACCTTCTCTGGACTGATGTCACTTTCCTCTCCAACAGGACCCACCTAAGACCTGGCTCAGCAATCCCTCTTTGGGGCCTCTCATCCACCGGCCAGCTTCCTTTCCTGCTCTCCTGGGGCAGATGAATGCTTTCTAAAAAATATCCTCCACGATTCTCTAACAAATTCTTTACACAGCAAGTAAGCTTCAGCTCAGATATGGCCAGATCATCAAAATTTGAATTTTATGGAGATCGAATTAATGAGGTTTTTTTCCCTTATACAAGTACAGTTTATGCACTACTGGATCATCTTCCTCTTTTTGAATCTGGTAGTCTTACCTAGAATTTGACCAGCTTGCAGACAAAGGAGCCAGAGCTGGGTTGTTACCGTAATTCACTCATTTACCAACCACTCTTTAAGTACTATTTACTCTGAACTGGCATGGTGGGAGGACACAGAGATAACAACATGAAGACACCTGCTCGTTAGGAGCTCACAGGCTAACAGGGAAAATAAAACATGAACATCAAGTATTATGTGTACAGGGCAGAAAACAAGGACTAGCCTGTAATAGGACCCCAGGGCCTCAGAAAATGGAGCTGTTCCTGCAGCTGAAGGATTTATACATTCACCACATGTTTCCGGACGACCTACCAGGTGCCAGACATGTTCTAAGACTGGAGAAACCCCCATGAACAAACCAGACATGGTCTCTGCTCTCACGGAGCTTACAATCTAGCAAAAAAGACAAAGTAGGATCAGGGTATTACAATTCAGCATATAGGTGTGCTGACTCGGGGTGGGGGGTGGGGACGGGTACAGAGATTTGGCATCATACACACATTTCACTTAGGCAAACACAATGGTGTATTTTTCTGAAAAGTTAAAAAAAAAAGACAAGGAAAAAGGAAAACAATGTTAAGTCATTTGCGCCATTTCACCGGCGCCTCCACTCACTGAACAGACCGGCTGGAGGGCCTAAGGCAAGCTTGTGCCCCTGCCGCTCCTTGTGGCCTGTTACAGTTCCCAAGAGCCCTTTCAAAAGTGAGCTGCTTGCCTAAGTGTTAAGTCCAACACCTAAAAATATGTGGGTATTTTTGCACAATATGGCCCTAATTGCAGGCCAACCATTTTATCTGGAGCTCAACCAAAGAAACTCTGATGTATTCCCACACAGGAAGGAACCAACTGTGCTGGATCTTTCGATGCCGGTTTTCAACATGGCACCTTACTCAGGGTTTCCAAGAGGAATTTTGATTACACTCCATTTTTATCTTAGGTGTGACTGTATAACCCAACCGTGGAATGAGCCGAGTCTCGTCCAAGGCAGTACTGTGGGATACATAGCAGGGGCCCATAATCTGGCTCTGGAAGTTGGGAGGTAGCCTCCTGGAGGGGTCTCTAAGTCCTTGAAGATGAGCAAAAGAGAAGGCAAGGCTCAGATGGGAGAGAGAAAGGTCCGGGGGGAGCGCGTCACTGCTAGAGAAGAACAGCACCGAGCAGAGTTTGAAAGGCTGGTGAGATCAAGGTGGGTCCAGGGAACTTGTGGGCACAAGGGCAGGGGAGGATGAGAACACGAGCCTTGTGAGCTACCACAGTAGTTTGGAATTTATTCCAAGTGCAACAGTGAAGTCTGGAAAGGTTTTAAGCAGAGGAATAACAGGAATAACTTTAAGAAAGTTCATTCCAAAGTGCATGAAAAGATGCCCAACATCATTAGTCATCAGGGAAATGCAAATCAAAACCACAATGAGACACCAATTCACACTGCAAAATAACAAGTGTTGATGAAGATGCGGAAAAACTGGAACCTTTATACGCTAATGGGAAAATTGGAAAATGATGGAGCCACTTGGGAAAACAGTCTGGCAATTCTTCAAAAGGTGAAGACGGAGTTACCATATGACCCAGCAATTCTACTCCTAGGTATATAACCCAAGAGTAATGAAAACATCACCACGTAAAACTTGAACATAAATGTTCCATAGCAGCATTAGTCATATCAGCCAAAAATGGAAATAACTCAAATGACCATCAACTGGTGAACGGATAAATAAATGTACTGTTCATACAATGGAATATCATTCGTTAATAAAAAGAAGTACTGACACATACCACAATACACCATGATCCTCGAAAATATGTTTAGTGAAAGAAGCCAATCACACATCACCACAAAGTGTATGATTCCATTTATATGAATGTTCAGAATAGGCAAATCCATACAGACAACAAGTAGTGGTTGCCAGGGTGCGAAAAGGGACTGGAGAGTGACTGCTAATGGGTACTGGGTTTCTTTAGGGTGATGAAAATGTTCTAAAATTGACTATGGTGATGGTTGCACAATTCTGTGAATAGACTAAAAGCCACTGAAGTGTATACTGTTTTTTTAAAGGTATTTTTAAGTAACCTCTACATCCAACGTGGGGCTCGAACTCACAACCCTAAGATCAAAGTCACATGCTCTACCAACTAAGCTGGCTAGGCGCCCCTGAAGTGTATACTATAGAAGAGGGAACTGTATGTTATGTAAATAATATCTCAGTAAAGCTGCAAAAGACAACGAAAGTTTATCCCAGCTGCAGTGCACATAACAGAGGAAGGGATGGGGTACGGGCCAGAGACCGGGGAGGAGGCTGCTACAGGGATAGAGCAGGAGAAGATAGTGACTTTGAACTAAGGGGAAGATTTCATGGGACCAGACTAGAGGCCAGAGGAGCGCTTGTCACGGGCTCCACAAGTTCTCCTGGGTAGCTGGTGTGTCTCCCAAGAGGGAGAGTGGGGGCACAGAAATGAGGTATCTGCAATTACTATCAAGCAGCAAAACGTATTTGAAATCTCATGTGTAAAGACTAAGAAGAATACAGAAAAATGTGTAGCTCTCCTGCCCACATGCATAAGGAGCACCCAGGCACGCTGAGCTGCCACTAGGGGACCATCCTGACTATCCACCCCCACTCCCAAACTCCAAAGAGAGGGCCTGGGCATTCAAACCCCTGTAAGATGTTTCAAGATCTGAGTGCCTGAGTGTAGGCTGGAGAGTGAGACAGGAGGTGACCAACCATAACTTGGGGAAATAAAATCTTTAAGATACTTTTCTGGTTCTGTGTATTTGTAAGGATTGCAAGGCTGCTCAAGCGGGCATTTTTCTTGGTTAGATCAAAAGTCCAGTTTTCACTATACACCACCACCACCCTCCCAGAAAGCCTTCCCTGATCTCTTAAAGGAGACTGGCAAGGGCTTAAGGTCATGGGACAGATGGGCCTGAACTACTGGTGGAAAAGGTCATGACTGGGAAACACAGAAGCATAAAGAAGGGCATTTCTTGAACACTGCTGAGACCACATCAGTTAGGACCCTGACCACAAGGACATCTTTGTCATGCTTGAAGACCCACAGACTGTAATGGAAAAGGGATGGGGGTGAATCCTTGTCCACAACCTCATGGTGTCACAACCCTCAACTGTCTCTTTGACCTACCCCACACCTGTAACAGAAACCAGGGCTGGCCAGCCCACCACAACCATTGCTTCAGGAAGAGTAAAAACACCACAGAGATGCACCAATGAAGTCAGAAGCTGTGGTACCAGCCCATTCAGTTGCTAGATGGGAAAACTGAGGCCCAGGCCCGTGGACAGAACCAGGAGTTGGCACCCGGGTCTCTGACTCTCAGGTCCTTGTCCTTCTCATTCTACCAACTCCCTAAACCTTGCCCCTTCTCAAGAAACTGGCTTTCAGCTGTGTGCTTCACAGGACCAAAATAGCTGAGAAACTTCAGAAACATTAGGTCTCAACTGGCAGAGAACCATCTCTTTCCCAGAATCCTATCAGGAAGCAGAAACATACAATAGTTACAGGCTCCGATCTTTCTAAAGGGAGTGAAAAAAGCACGTTAACCAACAAAACATGGTACAGTACAACTGTTGCAGCTCTTAAGTTCCACAGCCCTTTATTTTCTTTATTAGCAGCAGCATTCTGCATTCAATCATACCATACTGTAATCAACTATCAATGCGACCATCAGCTCAGCCACAAGTAAAGATCTCTAGAATCCAGGGCTACACTAGGTACTGAAACACGCCAGACAGGTGAAGAGCTGTGACATCACAAAGGGACAAAGGTTTATAATCTCTAACTCCTAAATTCTAGTGAACTGAAGAGAAACACTATTTTTAAGCCTGCAAAGGAATATAAACATTAAATACTTCAAGATAGAGATCAAACAGGAAGACAAAATAATCTACTGCCTTTAAAACAATCTGAAAGGAGTTTAGAAATAAACAAGAAATAAGCAAACTAAAATTTCCATAACTATGATCTTATTAGCCAGTTTTAAAGATAACTTCAGGTGCCAGAACTTGGAAATAGAATAAATACCAACGTATCACTTCTGAAGTGATAATAAACAACAGGACCCCATCTCTGATGGATGGATTTTTTTTTCCTACAGTGGCCAAAAAACAAGTTGAATTCTATATACAACAGACAGACTATACAATTAGGATCATTTAAAAATAATGAGACTCCTCTCTTTGCCTTCTTCCAAAGTATATAATATATATTTAACAGCACACATAAGACACCACTTGAGCTTCCCTTGTAGCCAACAGGAAGTATTTTCACATATAAAAATTAAAAATTTTAACTTTTAAATCATTAATATTTTTAAACATAATACAGACTTAAAAATTGTTCAACATTAACCCATGACCCCACCCCTAGCACAAAAGTCCACCCCAAATCCAGAAGTCACAGTTTTTTGTTCCTAAAAATCCCACAGCACTGAACTTGATCTTCACTTCAAGCTGATTGCTACGAAGAGGCCCCTAACAGAAATCCCCAGGAAGGAATGGAAGCACGATCGACGCTGCATCTCTTATCTACCTGGGCGGCACTGGTGCACCTCTGTAGTCAGGTCCATGAGATTCGGCCCCGACACTAGGGTCCTGGAAGGGTGAGCTGGCAGCTTCCCTCATCTTCCCCCTCGAAGGCTGTCCAATAAGCACCTGGGAATTGACTTTTCTTGGGAAAAGGGTGCTGGTAACAGCTGTCAGGGCCAAGGCAATAGTGAGAAGTTCAGTTCTCTGCTCTTTGGATGAACTGTGTAAAACATTTCTTTAAAAGACACAATGTTAAAAATATTAAGAAAAACGTCTACAAAATCTGGAGGGCTGCCTTTCCTCAAAGGGTAAAGCTTGTGGGATAGTGGGAAAAAAGTTGAGGGCCCAGAACTCTAACTCTGCAGCAAAAGATAGATGCCCTTCAAAACACGTCACATTCTTAATATGTCTTGCTGAAGTAGCAAGAGCTGAGGGTGACTGTGTAAGAGCAGGAGAGGTGCCAACTCCTGCAGGGGGAGGGAGGGAAGGTTCCTACTGTGCACCCCACCCTGCACGAGAATGTCAGACTTTAGGGCAGCTGCCATTGGCCCCAAGGGCATCAGGACTCTGCCTCTGAACCAGAGCTGCTTTCCCGACTAACTTCAATCTGGAGAGATGGTAAGTTATCTAACCGGCTCTTCTTTTGGCGAGACTGTTCTTTCTCCTTTATCAGAGCCCCCCATGCCCTTTGCAGCTCAGAGTCGTCTTCCTCAGTGCCCGGTGTTCTGTGATCCACCTTCTTCGTGTTCTTTTCTTTGGTCTTGGGTGCAGATCCTAAGCGAGTCCATAAACTACCTGTTTGGGTGAGAAGGCATTTCAGTTTTGGTGGTCAATGCTGAGAAGCAGGGGCACTGCCAACAACCTAATGTGCAAGAAACACGGGGGAGGGGGTCTGTGGCTCTTGGAACCTTTGTGCAGTGCTGGGAAGGTTATCTCCTTTCCCTGGCTATAGTCCCCTGCCTGCAAAGTGAGGGATCTGGACCCAATGGGAGACTCTCACAGCTAGGGACATGTGCCTCCCATATGCGTATCAGAATCACCTGCAAGGCTACTTATGCTACATCTCCCCTCCCTGGTGAGACTCACCATTCAGTGTAGAGCTTCATTCTGCCGGGAGCGGGCCATTCCCAGATCATTCCCAGCTATAAATTCTGCAAAGTGAGGGACCTGCTACACTGTAAACTTTCAGAGATTTGGCCCAATATCTATTCATTTTTAAAATATACTTTATTAATATCTCACAATAGAGAAATATGCGTTTAGAATTTCATAGCATACTATAAGGCAATTAAACATTTTATTTATAAAGAATTTTAACAACATGTGGGGCACCGGGGTGGCTCGGTCAGTTAAGCCTCTGACTTCGGCTCAGGTCGTGATCTCACGGTTCATGAGTTCCAGCCCCGCATCAGGCTCTCTGCTGTCAGCACAGCTGTCCCCCTCTCTCTGTCCCTCCCCTGCTCACGCTCTCTCTCAAAAATGAACATTAAAAATATTAAAAAAAAAAAAAAAAAAGAACTTAACAATGTGGAAAAATGATCACAATAAAATGAAGAAAGCAGGTTATGTATATGGACAAAGACTTTAATGGAGACTTAAGACTAAAAAGTATTTGTGCTAAACAGAAAGAACCAAGGCTGGTTTTGTTTTTTTCTATTTTCTACATTTCCTATACTGTTATTATTACAATTATGACAATGACTATAACAGAAGAGGAAAAATAATTTAATTTTGACATATGCTATTTCCTGCCTTCAACTAAAAAAGTATTTCTATGCTATAGTCTGCTCTTACCCAATTCCTATCTCCTTCAGTTTTAAGTGTTACCAACCTGATTTCTTCTCCCGAGTATCAGAGTAGAGGCCTTTAACATCTTGCCTGGGAACACCCAGTCTACTATGTACATCAGAAAAAGGCTCTCTCCGAAAGACTGGGTTACTACTAAAAGCCTTTTCTGGAGAATATGGTCTTTTTCCTAACCGCTGGCGTATATCTAGAAGAAGAAAAAAAAGTATTACTGTGACCAAGCTTGTGTGCTTTGTTATTCATACTGTCAACCTGAGATCTCGACAGGACCTAGTGCCAAATCTCCCCAAAGGAGGACAAAGAGCCTGACAAAATCAAGCTTCTAAAATTCTTCTGTGTAATCAGTCTGGATTCCCCTAGGAAAGTGCAGACATAGGGGCTTTCAATGGAAAAAAAGCCTCTCAGCTGACTGCTCCAGAAAGGAATTTCTGAGGCAGAATCAGCTGTTTGGTTTTTTTGTTTTTGTTTTTTTGCTTTTAGTAGAACCAAGTATACCAAAGAATTTCCAAACATCTCAGCTAACAATACTATAAGTTCCCTGAGGGCAGAAGCCAGTCTTTGAACATATAAGGAATTTTTAATAAACTTATTACATTTAACAATAAATGTAACAAGATGGCTAAAAGCCAAAGGATCAAGAGAAGATATTCCAAATCAAATTTGCTTTTCCTCCCTCCCATCCCTCCGAAGTCTGTCCTGTTGAGTTCCCTCTAACAATACGCAGCAGCAGCAGCAGCAGCAGCAGCAGCAGCAGCAGCAGCAACAATAGGTTTATTCGCAAGTCATTGGGGTTTTTACCCATCCTGCTAATTGTCTCACAGAGCAGCATTCCCAACTTTCTGGTTCCTCAGGGCTGAGCCCTTTGGCTCCTTTCCCTTTGCTCCCTTCTTCCCAATGCTGAGTCTTCTATCTTCACAAAGTTTGATGTTCTCATCCATTCCGTCTCTACTTTCCCTGATCTAGTTCAGGTCCTTGTTACTTATTTAAATCTCTACCCTACCCTACCTGGCCACAAAATTATCTTTCTAAAATAGATATAAGATTAGGTTATCTCCCACATCAAAAAACTAGGTTTGCCAACTGAGATCCCACACCACCGCTACCAAGGCCTTGCACTAAAGCCACTTCCTCTGAGAAGCCTTCCACAATTCCCTCAGTAGACTCCCTCCCTCCGTGTGCCCACTGCCCACTGCTTACAGACCTATGAGAATACTTACACTCTGCTGTGGGGTGGGATTACCTGAATATGCACACTCACGTTACTACATCTGAGTCCTAGGATGACTCGGCAGACCCTCCAAAGATTCTAACACTCCCAGCACCTACCCCTGGCACACAGCAGGCATGCCCAAGTACCCACTCTATGTGTATTTGCACATACATACTATCTAGTTCAAATTCTTAACCATTTACACAACAACCCAATTTCTATTATCCTTATGTATGAAGTATATCAATGACATTCAGAGCAAAATAATTGTTTGGGACAAAAATATTGAAAGCCAGTATTGTAAAAGTATGATTATGTTCCATGTCTTAAGGTTCCAATGCCTAACCAAAAATTTAGAAGTGATGAAGCAGGATAACTAAATCAGTTCACTAATGGCAATGTTTTAACCAAGGACTTATCTCTGCCTGAATTCACTTTCTGGAGCTCAGAATGAAGCTGAGAAATGCAAATGAATACTACCTGATTTAGTATTGCTGCCTGGTGGCCGTGGACGTGTGTGCTGACGTTTTTCATCTAACAGATGTCGGACATCTACAAATTTCTCAGTCGGTAACTTGTTACCGATTCGGTTTTTGATATTGCTTGTGGATACAGTATCTGCCCTCATGGAGTTCCTTAAAAAAAAAAAAAAGGCACAATTAACCAACTTCAACTGTGGGACAACGCCTATGCAACAATCTCATATACTTTGGAGAAAACTTAAGATACCCAATTTAATATACCAAATATTCACTCACAAATACCATACACCAATAATTATTTGCTTATAAAAATCATGATCAGCTTGCTACAGAGAGACTAGTCAGGGCAAATAGGTTCCTGAGTTTTCCAGGGTGGTTTCCACAAATGATACCTGTAAACTATCACAGAATGTATAATTACAAGTTCCCTCCCTTCTGAGACAAACATTAAGTAAGGCCTGCAAAGCGCTCAGGGATCTCTGTTCATGCAGGCTGTGATTTCACAGTAGTCAAGATACAAGAGGATCTATAATCTCTTTCTTTAAAGAGCAGACTTCTCTGTCAAAGACATCTGCTACCATGCACCAGCATTATTCTGACAGCATTCAACACTGGAAAGTTCTCTAAAAACTAAAAATAAGGATGTGAACAAAGTCATACAAACAAACCAGATTGAACTGTTTTTCCTTTCCCCAAACACACCACCAAGTACACTTAGGGAGAGCAACTCTAGACCCCAACCAACCCTTTGAGCTGTACATCTGCCCTCAGGAATCTGCTCATCCCCACTAGTCATCAAAGAAATACACATTAAAATAAATTTTTTTTTTTTTTTTTTTTTTGGCCCACAAAATTAGCAAAAAGTAAAGAGTGATAAGTTTGGCAAGTATATAAGTAATAGGTTATAAAGTGAGTAAAACCCTTCTGGAAAGATATTTAGCAACACCACATTTTTAAACACACATATTGTTTTGTACAATAACTGGAATTCAAGAAATTTAATTAGTGCAACAGTAAGAAAATAGAAACCTAAATGTCCATCAATAAGGGACCGGTTAAATAAATCATGCTCCTTTCAAACAATGGACTACATCTGGGTGAAAAATAACAGAGGTGTATATATAATATATGAAATGGAAAAAGCACCTGTAAAACAATATAAATCCAACTTCATTTTTGAAGAAATATATTTCTCCGTGTGTTATGTATACACATAAAATTATTCATTCAATTGCTTAGTCGCTATTTTAGGAGAGATTGAAACCATGGGTGATTTTCACTTAATATACTAACATTTTTATAACAAGGAATCAATTGTGTATTTAAAGAAACAAATCGATGCTTTTATTCAAATTCTTCATAAGACTGAAATTAGAACAGATAAAAGTGACTATAAAATTAAGAGGAGCTAAGAGGAAGTTAGGAATTAGTATTTAAAATCAAATTAAAAGCGAATGGCTCAGTCAGCTGAGTGTCTGACTTCAGCTCAGGTCATGATCTCGCGGTTTGTGAGTTCGAGCCCCACATCAGTCTCTGTGCTATCAGTGCAGAGCCTGTCTCAGATCCTCTGTCTCCCTCTCTCTCTGCCCCTCCTTCTCTCTCTCAAAAATAAATAAACATAAAAAAAAATTTTTAATTAAAAAAATCAAATTAAAAGCTCGCATTGATAAAAAGAAAAGGCTTTGGGGCGCCTGGGTGGCTCAGTCGGTTAAGCGTCTGACTTCAGCTAGGTCACGATCTCGCAGTCTGTGAGTTCGAGCCCCGCGTCGGGCTCTGGGCTGATGGCTCAGAGCCTGGAGCTTGCTTCCGATTCTGTGTCTCCCTCTCTCTCTGCCCCTCCCCCGTTCATGCTGTGTCTCTCTCTGTCTCAAAAATAAATAAAACGTTAAAAAAAAAAAAAAAAAAAAAAGAAAAGGCTTTTACCTAATATTTTTCAACTGAGATTCCACTTCATCAGCGTACATGGTCATTTTCATGCTTTTCTTTGGTGAAGGAGTGGAAATCATTTTCAGTTCTAGATCATAGTCCATTTCATCGGAGTCTGAACTGCTTGCACTGGACTGCCTCGATGTGCTCCGCTCCCGGGTCTGCTTGAGAGCTGGGAGCTCCTCGTGGTACTCTACCACCACTCTGTCATCTGCATCCATGTCCTGGTCTTCCTCCTCCTCCTCCTCCTCCTCTTCCTCCTCTTCAATGGGTTCCTCCGGAACATTTACTAGTCCTAAGAAATTTAACCAAGAAACATTAGGAAAAGTATTAAAACTAACAAATCTGATTTTCTGCTCTACACTGGTGGCCTTTTTTAAAAAGGTGGGGTTCCCACGCCTGAGATCTTACTGGAGCATTATCTACATTAGTGCCAACCCAGTTGCCATTCCGATATCTACAACAGAAAAATGGCTAGGTAAAGTATGATCTAGCAAGCTGACGGATATTATAAAATTACCTACAATCTAGTCGACTGTCGTTATTCATGAGTTCTATATTTGCAAATCTGCCAAATTTATTTGTAACTCCAAAATCCACACTCACAGTGCTTTCATGATCATTTGTGGACACATGCAGAATGGCAAAAAAACCAGACAGGCATATTCCCAGCTGAGGTCAAACGAGGCAACACTCTGCCTTCATGGTTCAGGTCTCATACTATACACAAGTATCCTTTTTGCAGACTATTAAGTGTCATGTTTTTCATATTTTTGAGGCTTTTGTTGGTGATTTCACTGTTGAAAAGGGCTTCCAAGTGTAGTTCCAAAGCTGTCTAGTGTTTCTAAGCTCAAGAAAGCTGTGATATGCCTTATAGAGAAAATACGTGTTAAATAAGCTTTGTTCAAGCATGAGTTAAAGTGCTGTTGGCTGTGAGCCCAATGTTAATGAATCAATAATATGTATTAAATGTCTTTAAACAGAAACACACATCAGACAAGGTTATATATTGATCAGCTGATGGAAATGGTGTGACCAGAGTCTCTGAATGGTTTAGTATTCACTATATCAATTGTCACAGTGACTTTATAGCACATAACCACTGTGAACAATGAAAATGAATTCTAACTTCAAAGTTCATGAGAAGATGCTCATAAGTGGAGGACTATAAAATATATGTTCGTAGCGATTATATTTATTATGAAGAGACAAATAGGAAAAATGTAAAATTAAATCAGTTGTTATATTAGAGTGCTAGAATTATGGGCAATTTGCTTTTTAATTTCTTTAGTAATATATACATAAAGATTATAAAAATATCTTAGAGTAACTGAAATTAGAAGCCTATAACTGTGTAATAGAAAAGTATGTGCATTTTTAAGATGCAGATTTCAAATATACAATTTTGGATATACACATAAAATAAAAACGATAGACTTCACCTCTCCTTGTCCCTGTCACAATGATAAACATGTATGCATGTTATCCCATGTTTGTATGCTAACTTAGTTCTCAAAGCATGTAGAAGATTTCACATCTTTAGATTCAAAATAAAAACAAATCTTTATAAAACATAATGAAAATGGTTCTTCTATAATAAGCACCAAAGAAAGAAAGGAAGGAACAAACGAACAAACGAAATGAAACCCAGGTCATGATATCTCATTTAGCTGAGGCATTCGTGTGCATGAGCCAATAAGCATAAAACACCAGACACAGCAGCCTATTTTCATCATCAGACAAAAAAATAAAATCAAGTCATCTGATAAATTTTTTTCATTCAGCTTTTGATATTAATAGTAGAAAAATTAGATTCTTACAAAAAATTTTCACTTTTTCCTATGTCACATTTGGCCTTTTTTTGTTAGAACAGCTTTCATAAAATCATTTGACCTCTTTTGTATGGGCAATTTAAAATTAATTGTGACTTGACTTACTTTCCTATATGTTGGCAGAGGGTGAGGGCAAGGAAGAGAGGATGATAAAGTTTGGAACCTTAAAAGACTGTATTAAGAATAAGAATATGATTTCGGGAGCCAAACATGTGTCTACCCAAGAGCTGAGCAGGCAACTACCGGAATGTCGGTGTTTATAGGACGTCAAGCCAACGTCATCCCCAATCAGGGCTCTCTTCTTGATCACATCCCGCTGAATGCGACGGGAATGATACCTTCGCTTCCTGCAACGTTCCAAAATAAGCACATGATCAAAAACCAACAAGAAGGACTCTGAAATCCACTAATTGAATTCAACTATACACTGATGAAATGTTAGGTACTGAAACAGAGACATTTTACATGAAACTGTAACTCAGCCTTTCATACCATTTACCACAGTTAAGAATCCTGACTCCTTCTTGTCTTCCTTCAAGTCCACACATGGCACTGACACTGCACTGCAGAAGACCAACTGAAGGATTAAGGAAACCTTAAGTACTATTTAAACTACTGTATTTTAAAGTTTTGGACTCACCAAGAATTACTAAGAATTCCTTTCATGCCTCCGTAATTTGGATTCCCGTATTTCATGTAATACTGACTTCTTCTGGCTGCTCCAAGTTCCTTTTTGTCATCTAAAAATTAATTACAACAGTTACCCAGGATTTCCCACTGGTGTGAAGACAATGTTGAATGGTTTAAAAAAATGTCTGCCGGGGAGCCTGGGTGGCTCAGTTGGTTGAGCGTCTGACTTCGGCTCAGGTCATGATCTCACGGTTTGTGAGTTCGGGCTCCACGTCTGGCTCTATGCTAACAGCTCAGAGCCTGGAGCCTGCTTTGGATTCTGTGTCTCCCTCTTCCACCCCTTCCCCCGCTCGCTCGCACTTGCTCTCTCTCTCTCAAAAATAAATAAAGGTAAAAAAAATGTTTTCTGTAGCTGGGATCACATCAGCACAATTTGCCAATAAAAGGGAAAGATGCACTACAAACATTCACTCTCAGTGCCTATAAAAGCACTGCAGTGTTCAGGGGGTGGGGCAAAAAACAGAGATGAATGAGGTTAAGCTGTTGTTAAGGAGCTGACTGACCTCACAGAGAAAATACTATTAAAAACAACAACACAGCATACAAGGTTCCAAGAAGCATAGGAGAACTTCAGTCACTAGAGCTGTTCAAAAACTAAAAGGCTTTCTAGATGAGGTAGCTTTTTTACTGGTCCCCTGAAAGGTATTTGTTTCTGAATGACAACACCATAACACAGAATCTAAGTATTAAAGAAACAGATTATACATAATTCCATATATTTGGTAAACCAGTTTTTCTAATTTATTGTTATGTTCCTCAAAATGGCTTAAAGAAAATAGCCTAGCACCATTTATCTAGAATGCACTCCAATAAGCCACTCAAATGAACACAGAAAAGATCACTTCTGTCAAGTTAAAATGCCAGTTAACAGAAAGAAAAAGTGGGCAGTGATCTTTCATAACATAAACATCTCTGATGGCTTTCATAACATAAACATTTCTGATGTTTTTACCATAAACATAACATAACATAACTTTCATAACATAAACATCTCTGATGGCTCCTAGGGCACTCACTGACTGCAAAGGATGAAAACCAGTGCGAATGTATCCATCCAGTACTACAAGTAAACAGTGGCACAAGCTAGTATGTACACCCTTCAGAAAGACATGCCCACCAGCTCCTTGGAGAAATGGCTGATTCCAGATCTGGGACAGGAAAAGTACAAGTTGAGTCTGGGAAAACAACATGTTTCACTGGGCCACAAAGTAAGAAATTGCTCAAAGAATCATGGAGGCATGTCAAAATAATGTAACTTGAAGGGACTCCTCTGGCCCAATTCAAGAACATTTGTAAATCAAACAAATGATACGAATGAATGATAAACCACTGAATAAGACTCATGAGTCTAACTGATGTAAGTAAATAAACAAATGGGTACAAAAAGAAAGTTCTTCCTTGTAGCAGAATGCCAACTCATAAAGAAATGTAGAATTAAAAAGTCCTCAATGGGTGATAATTGGAAGTATGACGAGCAGAAAGAAGTTCACATAATCTCAAAGTACCTCCCTACAAATTTTAGATTTACAAATGGAAAAACAGGAGAAACCTGACAATCATTACTTTAACCAAGTGAGAAAAGTTAACACCTCCAGAAATGGGACAAATAAATATCATGTGCCTCCTGACACGATGCACTGAAAATGATAACAGCAGCACTTCCGTGGTACTCTTGCGAACACGCACAACCTGATTTAATCATGAGGAGGTAACAGACAAATCAACACTGAGGCAGAGTCGATAAAATAATGAGCCAATACTTTTTTTTTTAATTTTTTTGTTTTTACATTTATTTTTTTTTTTTCAGAGACAGACAGAGACAGCGTGAGCAGGGGAGGGGCAGAGAGAGAGGGAGACACAGAATCAGAAGCAAGCTCCAGGCTCTGAGCTGTCAGCACAGAGCCCGATGCGGGGCTCAAACCCACAAACCGTGAGATCATGACCTGAGCCGAAGTCGGATGCTTAACCAACTGAGCCACCCAGGTGCCCCATTTTTTTTTTTTTTTTTAAACTAGGCTCCATGTCCAGTGCAGAGCCCAACATGGGGCTTGAACTCACGACCCTGAGATCAAGACCTGAGGTGAGATCAAGAGTCGGATTCTTAACTGACTGAGCCACCCAGGCACTCCAAGCCTATACTCTTAAAATATGTCTCAGTCAAGAAAAACAAACCAGAGTACTTCATATTCAAAATTCTTACATATTTTAATGTACACCAAAATCACTGTGCATAAAGAGACTTGCAAACTTAAAAGGCTTGGCGTGACTGAGTGGCTTAGTTGGTTAAGCACCTAACTTCGGCTGAGGTCATGATCTTGCAGTTGGTGAGTTCGAGTCCCACATCAGGTTCTCGGCTGTCCATGCAGAGCCCGCTTTGGATCCTCCATCTTCCTCTCTCTACCCCTCGCCCCCACATGCTCACATGCACACTCTCTTTCTCTCTCTCAAAAATAAATAAAAACATTAAAAAATTTACGAGGCTTTTAATTGGACTCCTTAGAGAATTAGAGCTGAATGGCACTATTAGCAATGTCCAGGAGGACACTGCTGTGATAAATTTAAAAGTATAATTTAAAAATGTTTTCAGGGGGGCGCCTGGGTGGCTCAGTTGGTTAAACCTCCAACTCCATCTCAGGTCATGATCTCACAGTTCATGAGTTCCAGCCCCACATCGGGCTCTGTGCTGACAGCTCGGAGCCTGGAGCCGGCTTCAGATTCTGTGTCTCCCTCTCTCTCTGCCCCTCACTCACTCACGCCCTGTCTCTGTCTCTGAGAAATGAATAAACCTTAAAAAATAAATAGATAGATAGATAGATAGATAGATAGATAGATAGATAGATAGATAATGTTTTCAGGGACGCCTGGGTGGCTCAGTCAGTTAAGCATCCGACTCTTCATTTTGGCTCAGGTCATGCATGATCTCATGGTTCATGAGTTCAAGCCCTACATTGGGCTCTGCACTGACAGCATGGAGCCTGCTTGGGATTCTCTTTCCCTCTCTTTCTGCCTCTCCCCTGCTCACTCTCTTTCTCTCTCAAAAATAAATAGAAACTTAAAAAAAATGTTTTCATAGTTCAGATGATAATTTGGCTGAAAAACACAGAGGGCAAAGTAGCTTTAACAGAAAATAACTTCCTTTAGGCAAAAATCACAAAAGTATACAAATAGCTAACATTCACTTTCAAAGTCTGAAATTTAACTTAGGCAGCAAGCCATCATTTTACAAGTACAGAATATTATACAGTTTGAATGGACTTTGAGATTACTTGACCGAACTTCCTATTCAAAAGAGAAGGATGTCACTGAAAAATAAATGACTTTGATTAAAACTAAAAATCAATGCCAAGAATCACATTTACCTTTTGTAGCAAATCTCATGAATAACCTATTTCCTTTAGCAAGTTTGTTAGCTGGACGAAGATCGTTTCTTAGCAGAGACTCTTCTTCTACTTGAGACAATGTGTCCAACTTAAGAAAAAAGAGCATTTTCAATATAAACATTAAAGCTTCTTTAATATTTATTCAACAGCAAAGTCACCATTGATTGAGAAAGCATTCTTCAACAATTCTCAAAGCATGACAGCACTGTTCCTCTGAAGCACTGCTAAGTCAGATGTTCTCCCTGAACATTCTAAGAGTCTCCATCATTCTCTATCTGCTCACCCTTCTTTACTTTCCTCCATAGCACTCCTCACTTCCTGACATTATATTACATATCTGTGTATCTGTGCATTCTCTGTCTTCTCCACTAGAATGTATGTTCCAACAGGGGAAGGACTTTGGCTTGATCTATATCCATAGCACCTAGAATTTGGTATATAGCAGGTACTCAATAAATGTTCTTTAAATGAATACACTTTGATATTTCCAACAAAATACATGCTCCATCAGGAAGTAGTCCATCACTTGCTTCTTCTTAATTTTACGGATTAGACAAGTAACACTTCAAAGTATTTGTCAATAAAACCATTTTCTTTTATACAGAAGTATGAGTACAATTCTATGATCTCAAGAAGAATCACTCATTACAGCCACATGAACTGAAAGGCCAGGCACCTGGTGCACCCTCCAAAGGTCTAAAAGTGAAAGCCAGAGGAAGAATGCAACGCACTAAGTCTTTAAGACTTATATAAAAAGACAGCTTTTGCTGTCATATAAAAAGACAGCCTTTTGCACTCAAACCTTTAATATATCTTTGCCCTATTACTAACCTCTATATCACTGGAGTTCTCATCTTCAACTTCTCCTTCTTCGGCCTCATCATCATCTGAACTGTCTTCCTGCTTGTCTAAAACATAATGCAAGCGACAAGATGAACCTTAACATAACTCCATCTCATGTAATTTAAAAGTTCAAGATTTTCTCCCTCTTTGGATTATCATAGCTTATTTTAGAAACAACTGACAATGAAATGCTATATAATGCTCTGCACAGAAACCCAAACTAACTGTGTAAATAACAGGACTTTTAGCCCAAAAGTCCCTCCTTTGTGTTACCTTTTTTACTTTTCTCAGATGACCTGTCCTCATTGGCATCCCTGCTTCTTATCTTATCCAGGGCTGGCAAAGAGCTCATATTGATAAGGGCTCGTGTGGCTGTCATTTCATCCAGCCAGACAACATTACCTGAAACAAAATGTAAAATAAAACCTGACATCGCATCTAAATGGTAAGTTTTTTAAAAACAAAGACTGCAACATGTTCCTTGCTATGGCCTCATCTAGCTACAGATCAGCATCAGTAAATGTACAAACCAACTAATGAAAGAAGTACAGAAAGTGGTAGTAAAACCTCCTTGATAAAATCAGCCTATAGCTGCATTCCCAAATGGGGTTCCACAAAATAACTGTCAAGTATTCGATGAAAATGGGTTCTGTGTATTAAACCTGCCTGGCTCAGCGAGTGTTACGTAGTGTTAGCAGTTCTGATGATGATGATGATGATGATGACGACAAGATGATAACATCAAAACAAATTTGGATTATCCTTCATACTACTGTCCCCTACAGGGAAGCCATCTGCTGTTCCTTATCACTCAAATGTGCTGAATGACTGTTTCCCACTGTAAAGTATGAGTGATGATGGCATCCACAGAATATACAATGGAGGCATGACAGTCACTTGGCTTTGTAGCAACTACTTTAATCTGCTTCTTTAAGCAAGAGAATTTAGCAAGAAAAAGGTGTTGAAAAGTCTTGTAGAAAAGAAATCTGTTTAATTTTGTTTAAAACAGCATTTCTCAAACTAAAGTTACCCTTACATCTTACTTACATCTCAGTTTGGGAAATGAAAGGCTACAGATTCTTTCTCACTTTTGTTATAAATATGCCATGTGGCCTTGGGTAAACAATTTCCCTTCTCTGTTTTTCAGTTCTGATGTACAACATGAGTTAGCAAAACTGTGTAAATCTAATAAGGGTCCCTCCAACTCTAATATCCCTTAGCTATAGTTTTAGTGACTTAGATCAGGAGTTAGCAAACTACAACCTGTAGGCCAAATCCAGTCCACCACCCGTTCATTTATTTATTTGTATTAGTACCAGCTTTATATAGGTATAATTAATGTAAAATAAAGTATACATCCCCCATGTTTTTGTAAAAAAAAATTTCTATGGAAAACAGCCAGGCTCGTTCAATAACATATTGTCTATGGCTGCTTTCATGCTACAATAGCAGAGCTGAACCAACACAACAAAACAAAGACTGTATGGCCTACAAAACCTAAAATATTTACTGTCTAGCCCTTTATAAAAAAAGGTGTGTCAACCTTTTATTTAGATGGTGTAAGTTAAGCAAACGGAAAAATGGAGAAAACTCTTCAATCATGTTTCTTCTTTCAATGAAAACACTGAATCAACATCTTTAAAAGCTTTTTTTTTTTTTTTTTAATGTTTTATTTATTTTGGAGAGAGAGAGAGGGGCACAGAGGATCCGAAGCAGGCTCTGTGCTGATAGCGGTGAGCTCAATGTGGGGTTTGATCCCAAAACTGGGAGATCATGACCTGAGCCAAAGTCAGACACTCAACCAACTGAGCCACCCAGGTGCCCCTGAATCAACATCTTCTAAAGAAAGCAGCTGGGAAACCCAGGCAGCTATCCAGGGTACAACCTAGCAGATCAGCAAGCTGATAGTTAAGTAAAGCCAGACTAGAAGTGAGTTAAGACAAGAAGCTGGCAGAGTGGTTACCACAGGTCCTGCCAGGCTTGGAGTGGGCAAGCAAGTAAAAATTACAGCTAGTTCACAAGTTAGAGCAAGCAGGTGAAGTTCCAAAGCAAGTACGGGTGAGAGGTCTGATACAGTGTCAGAAGGTTCTGGTTCAGTTCTAGCTCAGATACTAAGGCAGAACCAGACATGTGAGTAGCTACATGGGAAGGTGCACTGACAAAAGCTAAAGCCCTGAACACACAGCCCAAGTCTATACAGTTGGATCCACCCTTTTATTGGGAAATTGTGGGAGTTAAGGAGGCCTCGGTCATGTACATATGACTTAGATGCCAGCAAGTAGTCTGAACCATAATCATTCACCATCTGACATGGCAAGAACTCCTAAAATCATAAACAAAAGCATATTCAAAAAAAAACTTGCATGTACTTACAGGAGGTATCATCCAACCATTCAATGTGAGCTGGAGGATATTCTTTAAAATAGGAAAAGATATCCTGGGTACTCATCTCATCTACTCCGCAAATGTAGATTGTCTCCAATCTCACTTTGGGGATTGCTAGAAAAACAAGACACAAAAGAGATGATAGAATTTTCCCACCCACTATTGTACATCCCACAAGTAGTCATTTATGACAGTTCAGATAACATATATTTAGAAAAGAAATATGTTAAAAGAGATGACAATTATTTCAAAAGAAAGGAAATATGACAGAAAGGTAAACTATTTTAATTTTTATCACAAAGCAAGAGCATTAAACAAATGATCTAATTCAGAACAGGCATATTAGGCTGAAAAAGATGAAACAAATGGTGTTGGTAAAATACATGATACCGCTCCCCAGATTAACCTGTAATAATTAAAGCAATACCAAATTCAGCAGGATTACTCCTTGAACTTGACAAGCTGATTCTATAATTTTTAAATGCTTGTCAAAGAGAGATGTGCAATAATAAAGACAATTCCAAAGAGATGTTGCCTCTGAATATAAAGCAAAGTATCAAACTAAAGAAATCTTACAAACAATAATAAAATGACAGCCCAAGATAAACATGGACATGAACAGACATTTCACACAAAAGGAAATATAAGTGGTCAATAAACATATAAAAAGGTTGATCTCACTAATGATCAGGAAAATGCACATTAAAAGAATACACCAGCTTTCATGGCCCATCTATTGTTTGGTGTAGTCACCTTCATTAATTATCTTAGCTAGATCTTCTGGATTATCTGCTGCAGCTTCTACATGCTTGCTGCTTCACTTTGTGCTTTTAGATTACAGAATTGGATGGCTTCTTTCCTTAAACCTCATGACCCAACCGCTGCTGCCTTCGAACTTTTCTTCTGCAGTTTCCTCACCTCTCTCAGCTTCACAGAATAGAAGAGAGTCAGGGCCTTCCTTGCTCTGGATTAGGCCTTGGCTTAAGGGAATAGGCTGGTTTGATCTTCTATGCAGACCACAAAACTCTCTCCATATCAGCAATAAGGCTGTTTCACTTATCATTTGTGTGTTCCCTGGAGTAGTACTTTTAATTTCTTTGAGAACTTTTCCTTTGCATTCACAACTTGGCTGTTTGGCACAAGAGCTCTAGTTTTGGCCTGTCTTGGCTTTGGACATGCCTTCCTCACTAAGCTTAATCACATCTAGCTTTTGATTGAAAGTGAGGGAAGTGGATCCTCCTTTCACTTAGACACTTAGAGGCCATTGTAAGGGTCATTAATTGGCCTAATTTCAATACTGTTGTGTCTCAGGGAATGGGGACTCAAGGACAGGGAGAGAAACAAGAGACCAGCCAGTTGGTGGAGCACTCAGAATACACACAACACTTACCAAAGTTCTCCATCTTATAAGGGAGTGGTTCGTGGCATCCCCAAACAATTACGACAGTAACATCAAGATCACTGATCAGGGATCACCAAAACAAATACAATAATAATGAAAAAGTTTGAAATATTGCAAGAATTATCAAAATGTGACACAGAGATACAAAGTGAGAAACCACTATTGGAAAAATGGCACCAACAGACCTGCTCGACACAGGGTTGCTACAAACCTTTAATTTGTTTAAAAAAAAAAAAAAAAAAGAGCAACATCTGCAAAGTGCAATAAAGTGAAGTGCGATGAAACGAGGTATGCCTTGCAATGTGACGACATGAAAAAATTAAAATATAAACACCATCATACACTTTCTAAGGGTATGTATTTGTGAACACAAAGACCTAGAAAAAGGCTGGTATAATTCACACTGATAACAGCTGTTACTGCTGGGGAAGAAGAAAGGCTGACGGCTATAGTCAAGAAGGAACCTAAAGACCTGTATTCTGAAAACTGTAAAACACTAAGGAAAGAAATTCAAGATGGCATAAAGAAATGGAAAGACATTCCATGCTCATGAGTTGGAAGAACAAATACTGTTAAAATGTCTATTAGCCAAAGCAATCTACAAATTTAAAGCAATTCCTATCAAAATAACAACATAATTTTTCACAGAACTAGAACAAACAATCCTAAAATTTGTATGGAACCACAAAAGACCTCAAATACCCAGAGCAATCTTGAAAAGCTAAAAAACAAGAAGTATCACAATTCCAGATTCATTTACATTACAAAGCAGTAGTAATTAAAACAGTATAGTACCAGGCACCTGGGTGGCTCAGGCTCTTGATTTCCACTCAGGTCATGATTTCATGGTCGTGAGATCGAGCCCCACGTTGGGCTCCATGCTCGTTGGGGATTCTCTCTCTCCTTCTCTCTGCCCTTCCCCCGCTAGTGTGTGCACGCTCTCTCTCTCTCTCAAATAAACAAACATTTAAAAAAAAAAAAAAAAAGAGGGGTGCCTGCGTGGCTCAGTTGGTTAAACATTCAACTCTTGATTTTAGCTCAGGTCATGATCTCACAGTTCATGAGTCTGAGCTCTGCATCCAGCTCTGCACAGGCAGGGCAGAGCCTGCTTGGGATTCTTTCTCTCTTTCCCTCTCTCTCTGCCCCTCCCCTGCTCATGCGCTCTCTCTTCTCTCTCTCAAAATAAATAAACATTATAAAAAAAAAAAAGAGTACACGTATCATGATGAGATAAAATAAATTAAAAGCCAGAACCCCCTCCCCCCCCGCAAAAAGGAATCTCAGCTTTACCAGGATCATGTTAATTTTTTACTAAATACTTTAAACACTTAATCTTCATAGTTGTGAAATACACAAACATATCAATAAAAATTTTTTAAATACCTGTACATCTACCACCTAACCTTATGCTTAATTTCCTAAAAAGATGAGGCACATAAAACATTACATATAAAATTGGGGCCTGTGTAACTCCTCACCCTTCTCTCCCTCCCATCTTTGAAGTAATTCGTCAAGAATTCAATGTCCATTACTCCCAAGTACGTTTTCATGTCAATTTATTTATTTATTTATTTTTTTGAGAAAGAGAGGATGCAAGGGAGAGTGGCAGCGAGTGGGGGAGAGAATCCCAAGCAGGCTCCATGCTGCCAGCACAGGGCTGGATCTCATGAACCATGAGATCATGACCTGAGCAGAAATCAAAAGTAGGATACTTAATTGACTGAGCCACCAAAACCCCCCCCCATATGTCTGTTTAAAACAAATGAACTTAGGGGCACCTGGGTGGCTCAGTCGGTTAAGCGTCTGACTTCGGCTCAGGTCATGATCTCGCGGTCCGTGAGTTCAAGCCCCACGTCGGGCTCTGTGCTGACAGCTCAGAGCCTGGAGCCTGTTTCAGATTCTGTGTCTCCCTCTCTCTCTGACCCTCCCCCGTTCATGTTCTGTCTCTCTCTGTCTCAAAAGTAAATAAACGTTAAAAAAACAAAACAAAAAAAACAAAAAAAAAACAAATGAACTTAAATACTTAAAAGTAGGTGAACACTTTCAGATTAAAAAATAAAATGTTTAAATACTTGTTGTTCTGTCATTTTGGTCTTGTTTGTTTTTTAAATGTTTACTGATTTTTGAGAAAGAGAGACAGACAGAACATAAGCATGGAAGGGGTAGAGAGAGGAGACACAGAATCCGAAGCAGGCTCCAGGCTCTGAGCTGTCAGCATAGTGTCCGACGTGGGGCTCAAACTCACGAACCATGAGATCACGACCTGAGCGGAAGTCAGGCACTTAACCGACTGAGCCACCCAGGCGCTCCTATTGTTCTGTCCATTTGAAGAGTACAAGCCAGGTTTAACTAGAAATCATGTAGATATGGCCAAACTAAATCAGGTGAGTGCTTTCCTGCCAGCCAGATTCAGGAAGACAGAGATATCAAGACTTATAAACTCTGGCAAGTCCTTATTAGTGACCAGCAGTTCAACAGTAAACAGAGGCGCCAGGATTACCTTGATTCCAAAACCAAAGACCCCACAAAAAGGAGAATTACAGACCAATCTCCCTGATGAACATGGATGCAAAAATTCTCAACAAGATACCAGCAAACCAAATCCAACAATACATTAAAAGAATTATTCACCATGATCAAGTGGAATTTATTCCTGGGCTGCAGGGCTGGTTCAACATCCGCAAATCAATCAATGTGATATATCACATTAATAAAAGAAAGGGTAAGAACCACATGATCCTCTCAGTAGATGACAGAAAAAGCATTTGACAAAATACAGCATCCTTTCTTGATAAAAACCCTCAATAATGTAGGAACAGAAGGAACATACCTCAGGATCATAAACGTCATATACGAAAGATCCACAGCTAATATCCTCAATGGGGAAAAACTGAGAGCTTTCTCCCTAAGGTCAGGAACATGACAGGGATGTCTACACTCTCACCACTGTTGTTCAATGCTGTGTTAAGTCCTAGCCTCCGCAATCAGACAACAAAAAGAAATAAAAGGTATCCAAATCGCCAAGGAAGAAGTCAAACTTTCACTCTTCACAGACCACATGATAGTCTATGAGGAATACCTAAAAGACTACACCAAAAAACTGCTAAAACTGATATATGAATTCGCCAGAGTTGCAGGATATAAAATCAATGTACAGAAATCATTTCATTTCTATACACCAATAATGAAGTAGCAGAAAGAGAAATCAAGGAATCAATCCCATTTATAACTGCATCAAAAACCATAAAATACCTAGGAATAAATTTTAGCAAAGAGGCCAAAGATCTGTATGCTGAAAACTACAGAAAGTTTATGAAAGAAATTGAAGAAGATACAAAGAAATGGAAAAACGTTCCATGCTCATGGATTGGAAAAACAAATATTGACTTTTTTTTTAAGTTTACTTATTTTGAGAGAGAGAAAATGCATGAGCAGGGGAGGGGCAGAGAGAGAGAGAGAGAGAGAGAGAGAGAGACAGAATCCGGAGCAGGTTCCGTACTGTCAGCACAGAGTCCGATGCAGGGCTCTAACTCACAAAACACGAGATCATGACCTGAGCTGAAGTCAGACGCTTACCTGACTAAGCCACCCAGGCACCCCAGAACAAATACTGTTCAGTGTTGATACGACTCAAAGCAATCTATACATTCAATGTCAATCCCTATCAAAATAACACCAGCATTCTTCACAGAGCTAAACAACTCTAAAATGTGTATGAATCCAGAAAAGACCCTGAACAGCCAAAGCAATCCTGAAAAAGAAAACCAAAGCTGGAGGCATTACAATTCCAGACTTCAAGCTGCATTACAAAGCTGTAATCATCAAAACAGTACTGGCACAAAAACAGACCTACAGATCAATGGAACAGAATAGAGGACCCAGAAATGGACCCACAAATATATGGCCAACTAATCTTTGACAAAGCAGGAAAGAATATCCAATGGAAAAACGACAGTCTCTTTAACAAATGGTGTTGGGAAAACTGGACAGCAACATGCAGAAGAATGGAACAAGTCCACTTTCTTACACCATACACAAAAATAAATTCAAAATGGATGAAAGACCTAAACATAAGACAGAAAACCATCAAAATCCTACAGAAGAAAACAGGCAGCAACCTCTTTGACCTTGGCCAGAGCAACTTCTTACTAAACAAGTCTCCAGAGACAAGGAAAATAAAAACAAAAATGAACTATTGGGACCTCATCAAGATAAAAAGCTTCTGCACAGCAAAGGAAACAAACCCCAAACTAAAAGGCAACTGACAGGATGGGAGAAGATATTTGCAAATGATATATCAAATAAAGGGTTATATCCAAAATCTGTAAAGAACTTATCAAATTCAACATCCAAAACACAAATAATCCAGTGAAGAAATGGGCAACAGACATGAAAAAACACTTTTACAAGGAAGACATCCACATGACTAACAGACATGAAAAGATGCTCAACATCACTCACCATCAGGGAAATACAAATCAAAACCACAACGAGATACCACTTCACACCTGTCAGAATGGCTAAAATGAACAACTTGGAAAACAACAGATGTTGCCGAGGATGCAGAGATAGGGGAACACTTTTGCACTGCTGGTGGGAATGCAAACTGGTGCAGCCACTCTGGAAAACAGTATGGAGGTTCCTCAAAAAGTTAAAAATGCCCTATGACCCAGAATTGCACTACTAGATATTTATCCAAAGGATACAAAAATGCTGATTTTAAGGGGCACATGCACCCCAGTGTTTATAGTGGCTCTAGCAACAATAGCCAAATTATGGAAAAAGCCCAAATGTCCATTGACTGATGAATGGAGTAAGAAGATGTGGTATATATACACAATGGAATACTATTCAGTGACCAAAAAGAATGAAATCTTGCCATTTGCAATATGGATGGAACTAGAATGTATTAGGATAAGAGAAATAAGTCATTCAGAGAAAGATAAATACCTTATGATTTCACTCCTATGTGGAATTTAAGAAACAAAACAGATGAACATAGGGAAAGGGAAAAAAATATGATAAAGACAGAGAGGGAGACAAATCATAAGAGACTCAATACAGAGAACAAATACGGTTGCTGGAGGGGTGTTGTGTAGGGGGATGGGCTAAATGGATGATGGGTATTAAGGAGGGCACTTGTTGGGATGAGCACTGGTTTTATATGTAAGTGATGAATCACTAAATTCTACTTCTGAAACCATTATTACACTATATGTTAACTTTGATTTAAATAAAACATTTTTTTAATTAAAAAAATTAGTGAACAGCAGCCAAATGCAAATGAGATGGATGTGCACATTGGACAGGAGCCTTCTCAGTTCTTTAAGCTAAATCATGACTTTGAAGAAACAATCCTGAGAAACACAGACATGGTTCTGAAGAAGGTAATGAACAACCAGGAGATCTCCTGGTGATGACAGAGGGAAAAGCATTAAGATCAGGGAGAAAATACCTTGTAGGAGACTTGTTGATCTGGTAATAAGGATTTAATCACAAATGAGACAATCAGAAAAAATAAAGACCAAAAAAATGACAAAAATAAACATCAAGAGTATCACAGCACTGTTCTATCAAAACCTTAACATTAAAAAAAAAAAAAAAACAACCCTACATGTGAGGAGAAAATAGCTTAAAAATGAAAGGAAAAGAACATAAAGAACAAAGCTTCTAGCCTCAGATGTTTGTATTTTAAAAAAATTTTTTAACACTTTTTGTTTATTATTTTTGAGAGACAAAGAGAGACAGAGCATGAGTGGGGGAGGGGCAGAGAGAGAGGGAGACACAGTATCTGAGGCAGGCTCCAGTATCTGAAGCACGCTCCAGGCTCTGAGCCGTCCGCACAGATGCTACATGGGGCTCAAACCCACCAACTGTGAGATCATGACCTCAGCCAAAGTTGGACACTTAACCGAATGAACCCCCCAGGCACCCCCAGATATTTTAAAATAGAGAGAATGATATACAAATCTAGAAATGGACAGTGGACAATCTTGCTCAAAAGAAGCAGGTAAAGATGCAAAAAAAAAAAAAAAGATGCAAAGTCGTATCATTGCAGAGAAAAACTACTCTTAGTCATCTGGAGGATAAGAAAGGTTCATTCTCAAAAGAGAACCAAACTGACTGACAGTGGGAAGACCCACTGGAAATGGAAACCTTAAGCTCAAGAGTTGACGGAAGACTGCCAAAGGAGAATGCTCAATACTCCCTCACCTTGCTGACAAGGTCACTGCTTAAAATAAAACAACAAAAAGGCGCCTAGATTTATGCCCAACCTATGAGAAAGGGCTAACTGCTGAAGTGGCAGTGAACAGATGCACTGGGGAATGAGGACTGGACACGTGAGTGCTAACTATAAGCAAGGTGGCGAGGGGCATCACCTTGGATTTTCTAACAGGAAATAAGACAATGAATGACAGACAGTAGGACACAAAACTCAAGGAAAATCCAGAGAAAAAGTATCCAATTCTAAGACCTCAGATAAAAATGATTAAAAACTCTGGAAGACACTAAATACAGTAACTTGGGAGTATGAGAGAGGCAATCTCCAAAAAACAAAAGGCAGTGGAGCTTAGGTGAGCACAAGTTGCCAAACAACAAACATGGAAAACAGATAAAGAGTAAATTACTAATGATTAATGTAAGAGAATGAACATCAAAAATATAAAAATCTAGAAGACTAACATCAGGCATGGAAAATGTCGATGATCAGCTATCAAGCAAAAAGGAAAAAATCAATATGACTACAAAGGGAATAACAAAAATAAAGTCCCTACCCAGAAAGGATTAGAAGAAAATACACAAAATGTCAAAAATGACTGAGTTTAGGTGGTAGACTGTGGGCAACCTCTTTTCTTACTCTACTTTGCTAATTTTCTTTGGTGAATATAAATTGTATAAAATCTAATGAAGGAAAGGTTAAAGTCCAGAGTAAACGGGCTTATCAAAAATGCTAATGGCTTTGTTTTTAAGTGTTTGGAGCAACACTGCTTTGGGAAGAGAAGCAAGAAAAAGGACAGAACTGTTGCTCTTTTGTGCTATTCTAATAACTGACAGTAGAGCAGCTATTATTACATAAGAACTAAAACCCAAGAGGGCACCTGCGTGGCTCAGTCAGTTGACAGCTCAGAGCCTGGAGCCTGATTCAGATTCTGTGTCTCCCTGGCTCCCTGCCCCTCCCCCACTCACACTGTCTCTCTCAGTCTCTCAAAAATAAATACACATTAAAAAAAATTAAAAAAAACAAAAACAAAAACCTAAAACCTAAAACCCAAGATAGATGACAACAGCGAGAATCAGTTTTAATAGACTTAAATCTTCTAGTCCAAAATTACACCTGGTTGCACTGGACTCATACTCAGCTATGAGTTCACACTTAAACAATAATCTCTAAATCAGGTAAGCTCTAGAAAATTGCAGGGGAGTAAAGTTCCTTAAAGTCTTGAGAGGGACTAATCCTGTGCTGATTTTATAAGAGGAAAAGAGAATTTCCAAACCACAGATTAAAAAGATCAATGTTGGGGTGCCTGGGTGGTTCAGTCGTTAAGTGTCCAACTCTCGATTTCAGCTCAGGTCATGATCTCACAGTTCAATTCGTGAGATTGAGCCCTGCATCAGGCTCTGCACTGACAGCACAGAGCCTGCTTGGGATTCTCTCTCTCCTGCTCTCTCTGCCTCTTCCCAGCTTGCATGCACATGCTCTTTCTCTCTCTCTCAAAATATAAATAAACTAAAAAAAAAAAAAAAAAAAAAAAAAAGGAAAGAAAGAGGAAAAGATGATCAATGTCATTCTCTGAAATTAAAAACAAAAACCAAAAAACTTCTCAGAATCTATGATCTTTTAAGAAACTAAGTCTTTCCCATAAGAAATGACAAGAGCTTACACTAATCTCTTTCTTTTTTAATAGGGTCACCAGACCAAGAAATTCAAAGAATACCACAGACGGTGTTCTACCTCAAGTTTATTTATTAAAGCATATAATCTAGTTTCTCATGACAACAAAATTAAATGTGGACCTGAAAACAGAATAAGACTAATAATTCATGGATTTTAAGATTTACCAACAAGATAAGGATGCAGAAGCCATGCATACCGAAGTGAGGAGTATAGCTAAAATGTTTAAAGGCAGAGTTAAGATAAAATCAACTCAACAGGCTGAAATAGTCTTGAAACCAACAGGATGTAAACTGATAGGGACAAATAAAAAGGTAACTTCTTTAAAGTGCCTCAAGTACAAGATGAGAAAGATTGTTTTGACGGGTGCAGTTCGTAGGAAAAAGCCCCGGATAGTTAGGTTGACTAGAAGAGTAATACAATACTATGAAATAGCTAGAACAGAGACTAGAGTAACAGTCCTGCCATACTCTCCATCTGGAATCTACACCTCACCTTATGTAGGGCATTTTGAGACTGGAAAGAATCTAGAGGACGAAGACCAGAAAGTCATGACACATAAAGAAAGTGGGCATAGGCTGCCCATCCCTTCACCAGAAGGTTCACTGTGTGAATAAGGAAAGGACTTAATGTTGTTCTAAGAGGTACACAGTAACCAACAGAAATTACTAGAAAGCACTTTCTGCTCAACATGAGGAAATATTCAAACACAAGACCGACCACTTCATAAATAGTTCTTGTGCCATCACTAGGAAATGTTCAGGCAGAGCCAAATGACCATTGGAAACTTTGCCAAAAGGCCTGCAGCACTGGGCAGGAGGTTGGTCTAGATAACCTCTAAGGTCCTCCTTCCAACCACAAGAGCTTTGAACTTGGGAATAAGGAGACTGAAGCTGCTTACGCTGAATCACTCAAGAATAGCAAGAATTCTTACTGAAGAATGGTCTAGTACAGCATATCCCAAACTATGTTCTTGAATGCTGGCAGAGGGATTAGGAACACAGGCCTCAGTTAGACTGGCCTTCAAATCCCAGCCTTGCTGCTTACCTAGCTGTGGGACCCTGGGCAAGCTTCTCAACCTCTCAGCACCTTAGTTTCCTCATCAGTAAAACAAACGATGAATATTCTTCCCTCACAGCATTGTTCAAAGGGTAAACTGACTACCTAACAGAATGACCAGCACATAATAAGCATTTATCAAGTGATATCTTTTATTACTGTTGGTATTAAGAAGAAATAACTTGACACCTGGTATAGCTCCAGGAGTTAAGATGCTTATTACGATGTGCCCATTCTCCCAAGAGGCTAGGCCACTTAGATGACTACCTGGAATATGGAGAACACCAGATAATGATAACAACACATTTATTGGGCACTTAACTATATGTCAGTCATACCACTCTAAGAACTGTAACATTTTAATAAAGCTTCTCAATAACCCTGTAAGAAGTACTGTTATATGCCTTTCCAGAAGACGAAACGGAGGGTTAGAGGCTAAATAACTTGCCCAAGGTCACGCTTCAGAAAGTAACAGGTCAGGCTTCAGAACCCATGCTCTTAACCATGACTATAACAGCTCTCAATCCTGACTGTACATGTTTAGAATTACCTGCAGAGACACAAAAGAAAGAATGATCTCTGGGACCTTTATAACCCCCCCTCCCATTCTGACTTCAATTGATCTGGGATAGGCAGCAGGGTTCTCCAGAGTTCAGCAACACTATCCTAGGGCATGCCACCTCCTAGAGGAAAAACAAGTTGTAATGAACAACTTGCTCCGGCTGACATCCCAAGCAGATCGACTGCTTTTTAGAAATATCTTTAGAACCATGAGATCAGGACTGCTTTTCCAAAAACAAACAAACAAGACAAACAAAAAACAAAAAACAAAAACCACCCACGGGGCACCTGGGTGGCTTAGTCAGTTAAGTGTCCGACTTCAGCTCAGGTCATGATTTCACGTTCATGGTTCGAGCCCCACATCAGGCTCCGTGCTGACAGCTCAGAGCCTGGAGCCTGCTTCAGATTCTGTGTCTCCCTCTCTCTCTGCTCCTCCCCCACTCATGTTCTGTCCCTCTCTCTCTTTCTCTCTCTCTTTGTCTCAAAAATAAACATTAAAAAAATTAAAAAAAAAAAAAAAAAAAAAAAACTACCTACAACTTTTTATTTATTTATTTAAAACTTAACCCTGAAAGTGATCCTTTTCAGGTAGGTGTCATTTTCCTACTTTATAGACAAGGAGACAGACATAAAAAGATTCAGTAACTTGACCACATTCACAAGGAAATGAATACTGAATTCTAGGAGGGCTTAGGACCCTAAAGAGCTCCAACAGAGTTGGGAGAGAAATTTGAGTGGATGATTAGGGCTGCTTTACGGAGGAAGTGACATCTGAGCTGGACAAAGCATGGCATAAGAAAGGGTTAATCAGCAGAGTGAAAAGCATGAATAAGAGACAAGATATCACAAGAAATGTTCACAGGACTATAAGTAAACAGGTGGTGAAACTATGGTGCTTAAAGGTGGAATTGTGAGAGCAGCCGCAGAGCTCTACTTCAGCCCAGACTGTACATGCACATGAATTCCAGGCTGCACAGCTGTCCTTGGCCTTCAAAGGAGTTTTCCTAAAACAGAAATCCACTCAAGCGGATGCCTGGAAACCCAGTCGACAAGGGAAGCAAGGTCATATTTCCAACTTGAACTCATGATGCAGAAAAAGAGTAAAGCAGTATCCAAAGTTGAGCTCTGCATCCAAGCTACGGTGTCCACTGGGATGGACTCAGGAGGTTTGAGTTTATGGCATCATACATATTATAAGGCAACAGAGCAGAGTAATTAAGAGCAAGGCTTTAGAGTCAGAGAAACCTGGATTCATACCCTGATTCCACTTATCACTAGCTGCGTAAGCCTGGGAATTTATTAAATTTCTTTGAGCCTGTTACCTTCTTTGTAAAATAGGGATAAAAATATATTCCTTAGAAGGTTGTTGTGAGAAACAAATAAGAAAGGAGTATGTAATATGCTAATTAACATAGTGCCTGGTAAGAGAGCAAGCTCCCAAAAAATAGTAGCTATTCTTTCATTCATTCAACATGCTTTTATTAACCAAGTAAACCTAGAGAAACTCTCAGCAAAGTGGTGAACTTTAAAATGCATCCAGAGGGATGTCTATTAAGCCCTTCACAAATACCCAAATTTGCAAATACAAGAGAGGGAAACTTTCTGCATTGAGTGGAATAATACAGGTTGCGAACTAAAAAAGTAGTACTTTTTCCTGTTATTCATAAATTGCTTTGGAAGACTGGGGCAGATTACTATATATAATTCATGGTGAGTTTTAGGAAGCAAAATATTTACCCTAACAAAACATAAAAATAGAATTACAAGCCTGTATCAACAGATGTATTAATGGCTTTCCCTACCAATCCCAGTATCCCTCTGACTCCCCTAAAAAAAAAGTGGCACTGTGATACACTTCCACTACATTTACAGGCAAGGAGAAGTTAACACTTCTAGGATAAAAGCAGAAAATCAGTAAGAGTCTGTAGAAGTGTAGGTTTTAATCTCAGCTCTGCCATTAACTGGGTGACCTTCACTGGGCTTTCTCAAACAAGATCATCTTTTTTTTCCAGCTATAACATCTGAGACATAGCTAACAGCAACTCAACTTTAAACAGGTCACTTCAGACACGGAGCTTTCACAAGTCCCTTCCTTTGGGAGTGTTTGGATGAGGACTGGGCATGCAAGGCAAGGCCAGAAGCACAAGGCCATGACAGGGAAAGGTCATTCTCTGGGGAAATGCAGAAAAATGCCCCCCAAACACCGTGTACCTTTCTTCATCATGTCTCGGTCCAAGGCTACATTTCTTTGGGCAAGATTTACTTCTGATCGAAAATGGAAGCGCTTGGCTCGCTGTTCTTTCTTTTCAATTGCTTCCTACAAGGTACAGAAAAGGCCAAAAAAGTGACACGTGGAGAAGGAAAGTTAAATCACAAATGCAACATAACGATTCAGTGACAACCCTGAAGTAAATCAGAAGAAATAAGCAACATCATGCCTTTAATAATTTTTGCAGAGAACTGGTTATTGACAATGACTGGGAGAGTGTACGCTACCACTGCTATAATTTGCAATCACCTCCATGATTCAGTGCCTATCACTATGTCTGGGGCATAGTAGGAATTCAGTGAACATTTGACTCAATGAGTAATGAATGTTTTAGTTCTCTGACATTTTATTTATTATTTGGAATCATGCAAACAAATTACAACTGAACAATCTCCCTCCAATCTTCCAGGTGCAGAAACTGAGGTATAAAAAAGTCAAAAGGTTTGTTGGAGATACTTTGGCTAGTGGGGGGAATAGATCTGATGTTGGTTCTATTTCTAGAGGCCCCACAACCACCACCCCCATTTCACATCATCTGTGAGCATGGTAATCACACCTATCACATTATGTCTGCCTGAGCAGTGCACTCCCTAAAGCATTTTCCCTGTTTAAAAATAACACCAAAGCAAAGAAACTCTCTCCTCTATTCTAGGCTTGTGTCCATGGAATTGCCAGTTTTCATCTGTAAGTGACAAGCAGCACTGATACTTCACTGAAAAGCAAAATAATCAGCTTCATAAATTTTTCTCCAAGAGCTAAAATAAATCCAGATCCAGGAACTCTTCACTCATTGTATATTGACTTTGCCACCCTGGCTGAAGGTCTGACTACAAGAAAGCTTGTGGGGATTGGTGAAGCAGCAACACTTTGTTACTCCCCAATAGTTATGCTAATTTTCTTCAAGGGCTGCAAACAACTAACCTATCTTCCCTTAGTAACCTTAAGTACCAATTCTGGGGCTACCATCTTTTCCCCCACACGTTTCACATAATGGCAAACTGTACAGGAGCAAGAAGAGCACAGTCTACCGCTTTTTCAGTTACAGTAAGAAAACACTTTAGTCTATTTTCTTGCCTGTCTAAAAGATGATCAGTTCCTTCTTTTGGCCTTTAAGCAATCTGAAACAGATTGAGACCCAGATAAAATATAAAAAGGTGAGCATGACATATTTATTTTTATTTTTTGTTTTTATACAGCAAATATAGTTAAATAGTACTATTATTTAGAATTACAATTCAAAATTCTATTCTAAACTTAATTGCACACATTAAAATCAGAAAGAATGTCTAAGTTGGATGTCACTAATTAAAGTGACAGATGTGTACTGTTTATAATAAGGAAAATAATAGGTTTGGCTCGGTGAGGAGTTATAGGAAAGCTGGTAATCTAGTAATAGTAATCACCAGATAAAAGGCAATACTCCCAGGTACTGAGTAATTCGGCTGACTTGGCCTTCAAAATTTAGACAGCCACATAATCAGGAAATCCTATTTTTCTAAGCCTGCAACCAGTGAAAGAATAAAGACATTTACTAACGGCCTACTATATGCCAGGTACTTTTCATGTTTGTTTCATATAAAGTGGAATCAGTATACACATTTTTAAAGAGTGGACAAAACACAAAAAAAGCATTCCCAGAGCAGAACTTTTTCCAGACATGGTTAAGCATGGGCAACTAGGTACATGGATTTTATCTTGTCATAAATGCCAGAACACAAATGCTACCTGGATGTTTTCAGGAGGCATGAAGGCATCATTGTGCAACACAAAATTTAAGTTAAAGAAATGTTTTAATCCACCAACAAAAGAAAAAAGGAGGTAAAGAATAACTGCTGTTCTACAAGTCCTGGGGACCAAGCTCATGGAGTTCACTTGCTTAGCAAAATGAATAAATTATGGTCTGTCTTACCTTGGAGGTGACATCAATTCCAGTGATGAAGCTGCCAGCCTTGTTTTCGTATCTTCTGCTTGTGTCCTAACACGAGGGGGAAGGGTGAGAAATGCTAACAGCAATTGAGGAAAAACTCATGATAAAAGATAGTTCCGCGGGGCGCCTGGGTGGCTCAGTCGGTTGAATGTCTGACTTCGGCTCAGGTCACGATCTCGCGGTTCGTGAGTTCGAGCCCCACGTCAGGCTCTGTGCTGACAGCTCAGAGCCTGGAACCTGCTTCAGATTCTGTGTCTCCCTCTCTCTCTGCTCCTCCCCAGCTCACACTCTCTCTCAAAAATAAATAAAGATTTAAAAAAAATTTTTTTTAATTAAAAATTTTTTAAAAACACCAGTTCCGCAACAGATTCCTTTGGGATAGTCATTCCTTTCAGCAATCCTTCC
This sequence comes from Panthera leo, assembly GCF_018350215.1. Lineage (NCBI taxonomy): Eukaryota > Metazoa > Chordata > Mammalia > Carnivora > Felidae > Panthera > Panthera leo. The sequence continues at coordinate 13,170,911 of NC_056692.1, read as the reverse complement.
TCACCCTGACAACCCTTTATTATGAGGAAGCCTGTCTCAGCGACTCTGGGTAGTAAGCAATCAACCCCTCTAACAAGAAGTCTTTTCTAGACCAGATCCTGTCCCAAACCTTAACTAAGTCTATCAGCTGAAGGTATTTAGGTTAAAAAAAAAAAAAAAATCTACAGGCTTCCATGAAAAATGTCCAAGATAAGTTAAGGCATACTCATTCATCTCCCCAACCCACACAGGACAAATTCATCATGTCATGCCACCAGGTGGAGCACAACTCCTCACCAAAATGCAGAAAGTCCAGACTCCCCTAGATGTCCTGGGAAAACAGTACAGTGCAATGAAAAGAGGATGGGACATCAAAGCCAAAGACTCAAGTCACAGCTCTGACATTCACTGATTACATGACACTGTACAACTCCTTTGGTCTCTCTGGGCTGGGTTTCCTCCATGGTATCTGCCAACCTTCCTGAACTCTTTAACTGCTCTCCCATTTGCTCTACAGAACTTAATGTTTCTCCAACAAAACAATCTTGTTCCCATCTCAGAGCCTTTGCACCTACTGTTGCCCCTGCTGGGAACACTTTCTTCCAAATCTGCACACGGTAGGTTCCTTTTTTGTCATTTAGGCTTCAGCTTAAATATCACTATCTCAGAGGAATTCCCTGACCATCCTGTCCCGTTGGCTTCCCACACTGCACACCCTCCCTGTCTTCTGTATACTCTGTCCCATTAATATGTTTTACTCTCTTCATAGCACTTACCACTGCTAGAAATTCTTTGTGTCCTCCAACTGAAACATAAAGTCCAGTAGAGAGTTTAATAGGGACACAAGAATTGCATGTTGCACTGAATGAGTAAAGGGATGATACCTACTTCACAACTGCAGTAATATTTAAACAATACGATATAGTAAATGGTAAAATGCCACTACGTTGTTACTAGAGTCATTATCATTTGCTGTCTTTAGTGATTTCTATCTTCACCTTTTTCCATAATTTCAGTTTAAAAGCCAGACTTGCTGACATGTGGTAAAAAGTAGTTCATGTTAGATGAGAAATTAAGTACAAGAGCCATGCAGGACTGAGACCAGCCCTAAGAACCAGACCCACCAAATCAAAAGCAAAACGCCTCTCACCAACCCCTTTGTGATAAAAGACGGACCACTGCTGGTTCGTTTACGTTTTGGTCTCACTAAGGGTCACATGCTGGGGCCACGGTGAAGGTGTTATACAGAGCAGCTGGAATGAGGACAAGATGCCTCTGAAGTCACAAAAGAAACACTGAGTTTCTGCTGCCGACAAGTCCAACCCTCCAAGAGAAACCGCGAGTGCTATGTTTAACAAATATCAGCTCCACCGGAGCTGAACTCAAGGGAGACCTGGACACCGGCGTCACTCGACAGTTCCTTCTGTTCCCGCCTGCCCGCCCCCCCCCCCCTTTATCTCAAGCCCTCAGACAACCCCAGCCCCTCCTCACTCACCCCTTTGCACAGCCTGCCTCAGAGAAGCAGCAAAGGGGGTGTCCTCAACTACCCCCCTCCGCTCCCCCATCTTCTCCAGCCCCCTCAACACCCATTTCCGGGCGCCCTGGGGTCCCTTCTCCCGCTGCCCGTCTCTCCTCGAGCTTGGCGCCTCCGTCCCCTGAGCGCTCGCTCCCGGTGACTCCCCCAGCCCAGGCGCCGGCCGCCTCCCCCGCGGGACACTAGCTTGGCGACCTCCTCCTCACCCCCGCCCCCCGCCCGTACCGGGATCAGTTCTTTCAGTGAGCGCCGCACCGGCACAATCTCCAGCTCGCCCTCCTCCACCTCCATGGGCTCCGGCTCGCCACGCTCCAAACTGGAGTCCGTCTCAGGCGACGGGAGGCCCAGGGCCGGCCCCGCTGGGGCCTCTGCTTTCACCGACACTCGCAGGCCCCGTACGGCCGCCATAGCCGCCCGCCGGCCGCACCACCGAGAGCCCGCCTCGCACACCCGCCGGCTAGAGCGCCGCCGCCACTGGCCATAGAGCAGCCGCTGCTGCTCCCTAGAGTGTCACCTGCCTCGGCTAGAAGCCCCCCCCACTTAGCGCTGCCGCCCCCTGGTGGCGGGAGAAACCCAGGACAGATGGAGCGGGACCTGGTGAAGAGAAGGCGGGCTCGAATGAAGACGTGGGCGGGGCCTGCTGCAGGGGGCGGGGCCTGAAGGAGATTGGTGTAGTCCGCTCTGAGAGAATAGCTATGCCTTGAGCAGTAAACCTGTTAGAAAAGGCAATTTTACTGAGAGAGCATTACATGTCAGTGTTCCAAGTGCTTGAAATCATACAACTCTGTTGAATAGGTGCTATTATTACCATTTCACATATGAGGAAAGTGAGGCATAGAAATTTACCCAAGGGTTTATTTAAGGAATAAAACCTGAACCTGAGCCTACCGAGTCTGGCTCCAGAGCCCAGAGTGAGCCTTGGTCTATCACTTCTGGGCAATATGTAGGTTTACAACATACTTGTCTTGAGAACTTTTGTCTCTTTCAAGTCTCCCAATAATTGGTCCATTTTACATGCATAAAAATTGAGACTCCAAGAGGGCAGTGAACTGCCCAAAGCCCAGAGCTTGACCCCCAATTTCTTGACTCCCCAGGGCTCAGTCCACTGTAAATTCCTGAGCATGGTTTCTTGCAACATTTCTAACAGCCTGGTCGGGAGACAGGGAGAGTCCTCTAGGCTTCCAGAGGGCACCACTGGTCAGTTTTTGCTTTGAGTCCTGATTTTTCACCTTTCTCCCTGTGTTACCTTGGTCTAGTTCTGGCCCCTAACTGGGCCCTATCTTCCCATCTGAAGAGGGCGTAGGTGGACTCCTACGGTCTCCCAGGCCCTACCAGCTCTGACGGTGGAGGAACAAATAATTATAAACCAAGGGAGAATATGATCAGCATCAGACACACCTGGGTTCCAAACTGACTGGCTCTGCCCCTTGCACCATGTGTGACTTTGGCCAAGCCACTTAACCCTTCAAAAATCTTCAGTAAAATGGGACAATATTTCTTACCTCCCCTCAAAGGAGATTGTGAGGGTTAAATGATGTATGTAGATGCAGGACCCAACGGAAGGGGTACACACATCAAAGTTTTTCTTAAATGTGGGCTGTATCGCAGCACAAACACAAGGTGGGGCTCTTTAGAGGGCTAGTTTTGCTTGGTGACAATAGTTACAACATTGGATTGAATGCATGGAATGCATATGCATGCATTTTTAAGAACATTTCAAAGACATTTTTTGCTTGGAGTGGCCAGCTTTGGATGACAGTTACAGACCCCACCGTTACACTTATTTTTAGGCCTGAAGGGGAGAGGGATGGGGAGAGGAGAAAGCAATCCTTCCTCAACTTTGGCCTCAGGAGGCCAGCACATAAAGCTGGGTAAGCCCTCCCCCCTCAGCATAGGAGTCTTCTTGCTTGAGGATCCAGGCATTGCAGTTCAGCACAGTTCAGAGGAAAACCAGTCCCCTGGCGGAGCTCTAGCTGGCAGGAGAATTAGGAATCCAGAGCAAGCCAGGACATCAGGTAAACATCAAGTTCCTAGACTCCTACCAGGAAAGCCCTTTGTGCCTATCCTTTTTGGGTTCACATAATTTATCCCCACCTCACCACCTTCACTTCTGTCCTCAGTGTTAGCCTGCTGTGGTGGAGCCACAGAATTAGGAGGGGTAAAGAATAATTTTCAAAACAGTCAAAAAACATGACTTACGTATAAAATGAACACATGTCAAAGTTTTTATTCACTGGTTAATGAATGAGGACATCAATAAGATATTAAAACTAGTTCAAAAGAGAATTTGAGAATGAATACAGAGTTGGTCAAAGGAATACTGAAATGAACTTAACAAGACAGGTTAATGCCCCACAAGGCAAGAAAGTGCAACCTTTGCGGTTCCATTTTCTACCAGGCAGAAAATATCTATATTGCTATTGGACAAGAATTATTTACTCATTATAAGTCTCCTATAAATTAGCCTCTACACTTACAGAGTTGTAAAATACCCTAATCAAAAGTAAGTCAGAAGTCAAGCAAAGATACACATCCCTAGAAAATCAGATGCTCGCCAGCTGGAACTGGCAGGTTGGACAACACCTGACACTACACTGAGAGGACATCAGCGTAGTTCTTTTTCCTATTCCTTTTTCCTATGTCCAAGTCTGGATGATTTTTTATTGACAGAGGAAACCAGGGAAGTGGGACATTGGGACAGACAGGATAGGGAGTTCCACGAAGGAAGTGATCAAGTGGCAAATGTGGTGGAACTTGGCTTGGGTCTAGAGGTTTGTTGACTGTTGGTGACCTTGAGGAGACCAATGTCCATGAAGGGGAAGGTAGATTAATGGCGCAATGTGAGAAGTTATGGACGACTCTTTTGAAAAGTTTGTCAAGATGGAGGCTAGGAGACAAGGGAGGATATTAACAGGGTCTTCTATGGAATTCACGTTCTTTTTTTTCTTTGACTGAAGTTGGCCACACCCTTTCCTTTCTTTCTCTCCCATTCAGGGATGAGGGGAATAAAAATAATAGAAGCATACCTCTCCTAGGGTAACAAAAGGAAGAGCCATTAAAAGGCAATATAAGCTTCTAAGGTGAAATCAAATGCTACCCGAGAACTGGTAACATGGCCCACTGACCTGATGTGATGCCTATTCAGAGATGTTCTTTAATGCTGTTTTAAATTGGGCAAACATAACCTCATGCTCCACACCCCCAAGTTCATGTCTATCCTTGGAACATGTACAGGTCGTTAGTTAAGGAAAAATTTCCACGGTTAAAAGAAAGGTCATGAGGCAGCTGACCCTGGTGACAGGGTTGTATCCATGTCCCCCAACCTGCTACACAGCTAAAGTCTTGAAAGGACTATCATCCCTCATTTTCTCCATCTGACTTGACCATTCAGCCTCATGGACACTGATGGCAACTCCCTAGTTCTTGAAACTGCACACACTCTTCCATTATAAAGCCACACTTGGTTTTTCTTTTTCACCTTCCCTGCCCCTCCTGCTCCAATGCCTTTTTGGGTTCTTCCTCTGTATCCAGTCCTCCATGGGTCAATCCTAGACCCTCTTTCTTCTCACCCCATGCTCACACTCTAGGCCATCTTATCACATCCATGGCTTCCAATTCCACTGCCAACCATACTCCAAGGACACCCACATCTCCATCTCTGGTTCTCCCCTCTCCTCCAAGCTCCAGATCCACGTGTCTAACTACCTACCGCACATCTTCCCTTGAATATCTTAAGGCACCTCTGCTTCCTACGTCTCCCTCACGTCCGTCTGCTTCTTTGCATCCTCTTGGCTACTGCTCCTCAGCTTATTTCCATCCCAGCTATCATTGTATCCTATCTTGTCTGGACACTGCAGTGGCCTTCCCCCCTCCCCCCCCCCTCGATTTCTCCGTTTTTCTGATTTCTTCACCCTCATGCCTCCTCTACACTGTAGCCAGACTGATCCTTTCGATACACATTATCCAGGTCTGCCTCCCCTCCAGCTTCACTTTGCACTGTTCTCCTCACTCCTAACATCTCCACTTCAGTTGGTAAGCACCATGCTCCCTCTTACCACAGGATTCTTGCACAACCGGATCTCTGTTTGGAGCTTTCTTTCCTCCCCCTTGGCCTAGTTAGTTCTTCCTCAACTTCAGATCTCAGCTGGAACCTCCTTTTCTCTGGGAAACCTCCCTAACTACTCTTAGAAAGCCACCACCACAAGCCTTTCCTATACAGCACTCATGTCAGTTCAAAATCATCCACACACATGCGTGGCAACTTGATTAATGTCTGTTGCCTGCAACAGACTGTGAGAGCCATGAGAGCAGGAATAGTGTTGATTTAGCTGAGTGTCTAAGTCAGTGTCTAGTTATAGAAGGCCCTGGACATATACTGAAACGATGGATGGATTGATGGATGGATGAATGGGTGAATGGATGGACATACCTAAAGAAAATGAGACTTTTGTCCACATTATATTTAGAAGCATGGAGCAACAGATCTACTACCCATCTTTACCAAATTCTAGACCAGGGCTATCCATGTGAACCATCACTGTTTGTTAAAATCACCTAGGTAAGGATAGATACTTGCAACTGGTAGATAAATAAGTGTTGGAGATGTAATACACGGTACAGTGATTATAGAAAACAAAACTATTATAAATATTAAACTTTCTAAGAGACTAGATCTTAATTGTTCCCACCACTAGAAGAAATGATAAGTATGTGAAGAGACAGAGGTGTCAGCTAATGCTACAATGGCAATCGTATTGTAGTACAAATGTATCAAATCAATACGTTGTACACCTTAAACATACTATATTAAATGGCAATTACATCTCAATTAAAACTGATGAAGAAACTTAAAAATCAACTGAAAAGATTGGAAGCTAGGAAGCTGAAAAGATTACATACTGTATGATTCCAACTCTCTGAAATTCTGGAAAAAGCAAAAGTATGGATACAGTAAAAAGACAGTGGTTGCCAGGGGTTGGGGATTTGTAAGGGGTGACGGTGGGGGGAGGGAGGGATAGACAGGTGGAACATGGGGGATTCTTAGGGCAGTGAAACTATTCTGTACCAAACTGTAAGGATGGAGACATGATATTATACATTTGTCAAAACTCATACAATGTACAACACAAAGAGTAAACTCTCAACTGTGGTCTTTAGTTAATGATGATGTGTCCGTACTGCCTCACCATTTGTAACAAATGTACCACACTAAAGCAAGATGTTACTAACAGGGGAAACTGGGAGGCCAGAGAGGAGGTTGAGAGGGTATAACAGGGGACTCTGTACTTTCCTTTCAAAGTTTCTGTAAGCCTAAAACTGTTCCAAAAAATAAAGTCTATTAATTAAAAAAAAAAAAAAAAATCGTGACTCCCAGACCAGTTAAATCAGATCTCTGAGGGTTGAGCCCAGGCATCAGGGTGTTTTCAAAGCTCCCTAGGAGATCCTGGCATGTAGGCATGTTGATAACTACTATCTAGACTGAATTGGGAATGGGAGGGGGAGACGGCAGCTGGGAGCCCTCTCTCAGCTCTGAGGCAGGTTTCCCAGGAAGGTGGGTGGATATTGGCACGCCTTGCCTAAAAGGAGATGGGAGCAGGGAGGGGATCCTCTTTTGTGAAGGCCCCAGAGCCTTAGGGATGGTCCCTGGACTCTGCGGGAGACCAAGTGTACAGGTTTAACCAGCTTCTTCCTGTGTTGCAGCTCCCCATTGTTCCCTTTCTGTTCCTTCAGCATAGAGCCCTGTCCAGGCCATGGGGGGTGGGGGGGGGGTGGCTCTTGAGGAGACCAAAGGTCTGCGGGCGGGGGGCAGGGAGGGGAATGTCACAAGATCCTCAATGCAGACAGCAGCAGCCAATTGCAAGGACCACGGCTAGGAAAGTGACTGATCTTGCAGGGGATGGGGCAGAGTGAGCCAGTCAGTAACAGGAAAGAAAGAGCCACAGCAGAGGGCATCTGAGAGAGAAAGCAGGAGGGGCTTCCTCCCACATGTCCTGGAGAGTGGGGCAGTAGCCTTTGGAAAGCCAAAGGGGTGGAAATCTGGGTTATAGCTACAGGGGAGTCCTGAGCTAGTTTGCTAGGCTGAGGAGCAGGAACAGGGAACTGGAAAAAGCCAGAGATATACAGGCCAGAGAAAGGCCTCATTACAGATCAGGTGGAGAGAATGGGGCTCCCAGAGGGAAGGCCCCATCTTGTGATTCAGCTGAGAGATGCTTTTTGAACGATCTTCATCATGGTGAAACAGTCAATGGGCAGATATAAGTTGAGAAAGTGACTCAGCCAGTGGGTGAGGTTGCAATTCCTGGGCCCTGATTCCAGTGTTGTGGGAGAAGGACTGGACACCAGACCACATACCAAGGGTGTCTCAGGGGCTATGGACCAGGGATGGATTCCTAGAGGAGGTGACTTGGAGATGGTGGGGGCCCAGGCAGTGGGGAAGGCAGGGAGGCTGACCACAAAGCTGGGATGGGCTAATGACAAACTGGTCAGCTTAACCTGGGAGGGGATTGGCAGCTGCCCTGGAGAATGAGAGGATACGGACTTTGTTGCCTGGGTTGTCCTAGCTGGAGAAATAAATGGGTCTGAGATCCCAGAGGGCAAAGCCAGGTCTGTGTATGTATGGGGGAGGGGACCTGGGAAGAAGATGGTCATTTAAGCCATGGCCACCCAGTCCACCAGGGGGCTGGAGTGGTGCAGGGAGTCCTTGCAGACCAGGGCTCTGTACTGCCGGTGAGATGGAGAACAAGCCTTTCTCCAGACCCTTCTGGGCCTCAGTTGATCCCCAGAGTCCAGTGCCACCCACTGCATGGCTCCCCTGGCCACTCTCGGCAGGGTCCCAATGGCCCAGGAAGCAGGCCTGCTTGTTTGCCCAAGGGGTGTGCAGGCATGTGTGTGTTTGTGTGTAAGAGACTCCATTATCTGTGGGGTGTTTATATGGGTCCCAGTATATGTCTGGGTGTCCCCCTGGGAAAATTGGAACCCGCAGTAGCCTTGAGCACCCCTCCCTCTTCTACCTTAGACTGAGACCACTTAGGATAATAAGTATTGGGGAGATCAGATACCAAACAAAGTGCCCATGGGTTCCAGAGCCCAAAGAGATTCTCTGCAAGTAATCAGGGCACTCCAAGGGCAAACCCCAGACTGGCCCCGAGCCTTCAGTTGGACACCACTGGCCTCAGCTCAGCTCCCCTGTGTTTAGGCTTGGAAGTACAGCCTCTGTCTCTGGTTTTCCTAGATGTCCTTACCCTGTGCAGCGTTCTCTATTTTCCTGGCAGCTGATGTGGGAAGACCTGGGTGGGGTAGGTGGGCTGGGGACCTGGGCTCTAGTCTGGCTCTTCCCTAGCTTGCCATGTGATGGAGCGAGACACTATTTCCTGAGCCTCAGTTTCCCTACCACGGTGTGCCTCCTAGAGTGGTTGTCCTTGTGGGGAAATGGTGTCATGCAACCTGTGGTCCTATTCAAAGCTCTTATGCATGATTTGGCCTGTCATACCCAGGCCCAGGGCTCGGTGACCAATGCCAGGGATGAACCAACCCCTTGAAGGTGGGACTGACTTTGACAAGCAAAGGCAGGGATGAGGGAAGGCAGTGTTCTAGAGGAGTGGGTGGGTCTGGAGAGCTGTGGGGAGTAAGGACTCAATGGAGTGTGGGGCATGGCTAGGAAACCATCCAGAGAGGGTAGCAGGGTTGATGGCAGGGGCCTCAAACTGGAGGAGCATGGTAGGGTTCTGAGAGGGAGGAGTATGGCCAGGTTGGTGCCTGAAGATTGCTCTGGCAGGCAGTGAGAGGATGGATTGGAGTCCTAAGGACCAAGGCCAGATCAGTGAGGAAGTGAGAGATGGTGGGGAAGAACTGGGAACAGATCTACTTACTGGTCTCGGCATTTGGGAAACTTCTGCCTGGCTACCAGTGTCCCTCTTGTAGAGGGCTTGGTACAGTCAGTCCCTCATGGGACCTTCACAGGATGACCAGGAAACATGCAGGAGAAACTTTGGTATCCATTTCTCAGACGGAAAAACTGATCCCCAGGCTGGGTAGCCTTTGGCTTGGTCTCCTGGTGGGGCTCGTTTTACCCAGCTGGGAACTCCACAGACGGGTAAATACCAATCATGCAGGATATGCTGAGCCCATAGTCATTAAGGCTGGTTCTGGGCAGCTCCAGAGACAGAAAGTTCTTTTTAAGACCCTCCCTTGCTGAGTCCTTACTAGATACACAGCACTGTATCAGATGCTTGGCACCAGGACTTCATTTAATGTCACAAGAACCCCCCGAGGAGGTGCAGCTGTTATCCACATTCTACCAATAAGACAACCGAGACTCCTCTCCTCCGATGGCTTGCCAAAGGTCACACAGAGCTATTAAAACAAAAGCTTGGATTCAAGCTCAAGGCTGTCTGGCCTCAATGATGACTGTTCATGATGGCCATGGGGGGCCTACTATGAGCAGGGGGCTGCAGGGTCCAGAGAGCCCATAGCAGTGCTCAAGGCCAAGGGGCCACAGTAAAGACACTAGGCTCATGCCACAGAGACTCCGTGATGCTCCACTGGGACTTTTGCCCTATGAGGAGTGGGATGGCTCCCAAGGACCCGACCTTGGGCTCCCTGGGCCCCTGTGAAACATGGGCAGCCCATTGGCTCCTAAACATGGTGTTCTTCCCAAGGAGGGGCCGCAGAACCTGCTCCAGAGCCTGAGCCACATCCTGGACTGTAGCTCCTCACCCTCCAGAGCCAGTCTTTCTCCCTCCCTCTCCCTCCTTTCCCCTTTCTCGCCTCCCTCCAGAGCTCCTCTCACCACTGTCCTGTTCAGACCCTTGCAGAAAAACTAGAAAGCCAGCGATCCAGCTGGTGAGAAAGAGCACACATCCCGATGTTGAAAATGTACACACAGTTTGTTGTTGTTTTTGTTGTTTAACTCAAGAAAGGGCTTTTATTGTTTTTAACTCACTTCCTGGGAAGTTAATTTTTTAAACACTCTTATGGAGTTTGTTCATCATTTGTGCTACATTCAAAAGCAGTAATGCCAACCCAAACCTTCAGTGATGCGGTAAGCACCCCATCCAGGCTCACGTGGGCAATGAAGCCAGGCCCACTTTTGAGGTCTGCGAGGGCAGGTCCAATCGATGTAGGCCCCTGAAACTCCCACCCTCCGGGCCCCAGTGTAGAGATGCTCAAGGAAACTTGTGGATCTGTGATTAGCCTCCCATGAACTCTGAAAAAGTGTTCTTAAAAACAGTATCGAATTATTGTTTAAGCCCTGGGTTACAATGCCTTAGTGCAGAGGGGCCAGGGAGAAATGTGGGCCCATTGACAATGGGCCACATTCTGCTCATAGCCTTAAAGACACATAGAAACTATATTACAGATGCACGTGCCAGTGCAAGACATGCAGGTGTGCTGTGTGCAGCAGATGGGCACGCACATGCGTGTGTGCGTGGAGGCGCGACACATACCCACAGGCACAAAGATGAACAGGACACAGACACTCCTCCAGCCCAGCCTCCCTTTCCTTCTCAGTGCCCGCCTTCCTGCAGTAGGAACCCCACAGAGGCAACTGAAATCCCGTGTTTAGCCCATGTTTTCAGGGGAGGTATCTGAGTCCTGCTTTATTTTCCTTTGGGGTCAATCTCTTGAGCCATTTGGTCAGTAAGTGCCAAGCCAACCAGGCACAGATCCCAGGGAGAAGATAAAGTCTGCCCCAGCATGGCCAGGTCCACACACATGCTCCAGCGCACCAGCTCTGAGCAGGCCGAATATCAACCGTCTTTGGGGTGAGGCAGTGGCAGGAGGCCCACCTCTCTGTGGCCACTTGCCAGCATGCACACCCCACCAGGGTCCCGCTTCCAGTGCTGCCTCCAACCTGGGCAGTTTGTCCTTCATTGTAGGAACGTGAGGGCAGCTTCTGGGGCCAGATGGGTAGGCCAGTGTAGGGTCGGAGATTGGATTCCAGTTACATCAGCATCTGCAAGGCCACAGCCCTGTGAGTCCAGGGCCTTTGGTCGGCCAGCCCCTGGTGTCTCTCCTACAGGGGAGCCACACGGGGAGGGAGTAAAGTGGGCAGGGAAGGTGGGTGCTCCTGGCTCAGGCCCCTGCCGGAAGCTTTCATTTAACCCATTCTCCCGGTGGCGCCGAGTGTGACAAAATCAAGGAAGGTCAGTCCATCCCACCTGGCTGCCAAATAATGAGGAGTGTGCCGGGAACCACCCAAAGCTGTAGGAGAGCTTTCTAGGTGTTCCCAAGCAGGCCTTTACACCACTCCACTCCTGACATTAAAAACAAAAGTAAAAGACAGCAAAAAAGGAATCTGAATTCTCCAATGCTGGCCCCTGCCTCCCTGAGGCCTAGGAATACCCACTGAGGGCTCAGAGCCTCCATGTCAGCATTCTCAGTAGACAAGAGCTCCGGCAGGACCCCCTCTGAGGTGGGCAAGGTACAGCTCTCCATGCGCATGAGGCAGTGAGCCAGGCCCGCCTGGCTCCCCGTGGGCAGTCTCTGCTATGGTGGTAAGCCAGGACTCCACCTGCTACCTTGGTTTCCTACCTCCTGCCTTGCCAAGCAGCCAGGTGGCGTTTCTAAGGCACCATGGGTACCTCTCTTTCCCATAGGATGGATCCCATCAGGGAGAGCCAGGACAAGGAGAAAGGCCTTATGGGAGCCCTGCCCCCCAAACCCCAGATGACAAACATTCCAGTCCTGTCCCTGGACTTGCGCGCTGAGGTCATGCAGCATGATAGAAGGAGGAGGGCCGGAAGAGGGGCCACAGTCCTCAGCCCCCTGCCCGCAGGGGCGACTGTCGGCATGAGGGCAGTGGGCCTTTGGAGGCGTGGGATGAGCGTGCTGCCGGCGGCCCTGGGCGCATGCAGGGGCTCAGGATGCAGCCTCATCTTCTTGAACGCCGGGGAGCTCCAGGCTCTTGCCCCCTTCGCCACACCTGTCTTTCCTGTTCAGGGGACACCACGGGCAGAGGGACCTCAGGGGTCAGAACACGCACTCAGGAAGACACTCTCACACATACTCACACAGCCATTCCTTTTCACAATTTCTCAGCCACGTCCCCCTACCCATTTCCCCAAGCTCACCTCAGCCTCACCCCACCCCCCCTGCCACCGCACTGTGGCCCCTTGCTAGTCTCCCTACCCCTAGCGTCGGCCCACAACCTTCCACCATTCCTTGTCGCCTGGAGATGAAGTCCACACTTCCCAGCCCGGCTTTCAGAGCTTCTCACAACCTGACCCGGCTGGCTCACAACCTGACCCAGGTCACAGGCTCTCCATGTTGACCTAGCTCAGCCCCCATGGTCCTGGGTAGAGGAGCTTTGGTTTTGAATTTCCTTTGCTTTGTTCACAGGGAAGAGTCTACCTACCAGTTTTGGAATTTTGTCATGTAGCGAATAGGTTCCTGTATCTGATTATTCCCCTAAGATCTTTCTTTTTAAACCACCAATGAATAGGTTCTGATATTAAAAAACAAAAAACAAAAAAAAACAATCCCATTTAACTCTACTATGGAGTTTCACCAGTTATCCCAAAGCATAAAAAACAGAGTCTGTCGGGGTGCCTGGGTGGTTCAGTTAGTTAAGCGTCTGACTTTGGCTCAGGTCATGATCTCACGGTTCAAGGTAAATTTAAGTCCTGCGTCGGGCTCTATGCTGACAGCTCAGAGCCTGGAGCCTGCTTTGGATTCTATATCTGCCTCTCTCTCTTAAAAATAAAAATAAAATAGGGGCACCTGGGTGGCTCAGTTGGTTGAGCGTCCAACTTCAGCTCAGGTCATGATCTCACAGTCCGTGGGTTAGAGCCCCGCATTGGGCTCTGTGCTGACAGCTCAGAGCCTGGAGCCTGCTTTGGATTCTGTGTCTCTATCTCTCTCTGCCCCTGCCCCGCTCATACTTGTGTCTCTCTCTCTGCCTCTCAAAAGGAATAAATGTTAAAAACATTTTTTTACATAAAATAAAACATTAAAAACAAAAACAAAAAAAACACAGAGTCGGGGCACCTGGGTGGCTCAGTCGGTTAAGCGTGCAACTCTTGATTTCAGCTCAGGTCATGATCTCACTCACAGTTAATGAGTTCGAGCCCCACATTGGGCTCTGCACTGACAGAGCCTGCTTGGGATTCAATCTCTCCCTTCTCTCTGACCCTACCCCACTTGCTCTCTCTCAAGATAAACTTAAAAATAAAAAAATAATAAACTTAAAAATTAAAAAAAAAAACAAACCAGAGTCTGTCAAGGATAAATGTTGGGACTCTATGATGAAGTAAAACCTACTTTTCAAAATTCAACTTGGGTCACAGAATTATAGAATTTTATAGCTGAAAAGGATTAAGCCCAATCCTCTCACAGTCCAGATGAGGAAACGGGCCTTTCTCCCCATTAACGTGTCCATAAAAGGACAATGATTAGTACAACGTTGCTCGGTTGTATTCCTGGGTCCCAGTTCTGTGCCAGATATAGACTAGATGTCTTTAGCCTGTGACTGCCTTTTCACACCCCTAGGGGGCACTGAATCACAGGCACTGAGCTAGAGTTACCAGACGTCCAGGTTTGTTCATTACGGTCGTACTTATGCCTTTTGTCCTGCCATAATTAGTAACAGATTCCTCTTTCACTCTCAAAAGTGGCTCCATTTAGATGTTAAATATGTGATCCCCTACACTAAACCCAATTCCAGCCTCGAGGCCTGCAGACCTAGAGAAACCCAGGGAACCCCTTCTTCCAGTCCTGCCCACCTCACTGAAGAGACAGGGAACTGAAAATAAGCTCAGTACCGTCAAGGCCTCTCCAAAGCCCCCCCAACCTCAACTTCCATTGGCCAGGAAATTTGTCAGCTGGAGGGCAGGAAGTTGGTATATGGACATTACTGAGTGCAAGCAACCTCTGGCTGGAGCAGACCCCAGTTCACCCACTGTGATGGGACTTGACACTTCTGAAGAGCCCACTTACAAAAGGGTGGCCTCACACAAAGCCAGCGTGTGGGCCCCTGCACAGCACAAGTGGTGCTACTCTTTCCGGACAGGCTGAGGTACGTAGACAACATCTGGCACTCACCTCTCTAGGGAGCACGCCTTTTCCACACAGCAGGTGGAAGGGGCGGAAGATGGGGGTGGGGGTGCACAACGTCTCCTCCCTGCAGCATCCTTCATGGGCCAGAGGAAAGCAACCAATGTCCCAGGACCACCTTCTGGTCTAGGACCCCTCAGGGTTTTCTCTGTGCAGGTCTGCGCACAAACTCCAGCAGGCCTTGTTGGCATCCCAAACTGACTTTTATTTTAATGGAAGAAGGCGGAAAAGCTGAGGACGAGGCTCACAGAGGTTTGGGGAATTGCTTCTCTGACCTCTCCTAGGAGGTGGTGAATGCACATGCCTGGGTCACAGTAGGGAGCCTTCAACAAACGGGAATCTCTTCCCTGGCCCTATCAGCCAACCCATCCATACTTGCTGGACAAGCATTTACAAAGTGATGACTGAGCACATGGCCTCAGCAATGGCTGGAGGTAGCATGAGCCACTCAGGAAGGCAGCTAACAATCCCCCCGGGGCCAGGAAGAGTCAGCAGAAGTGCCCCTCCTTCCACAGACAGGCAACCTTCTACAAGGAGCAGATACGAGGCCTATCCGCAAACCTCTACCAGGCTGCTATGGGCTGAGGACAGAGGTGTAAACAGGGCCCTCCTCTGAGACCTGGCGAGTCCCCAGGCTCCAGGCTCAGCCTGCACAGCCCAGTGACAGTGAGAATCTCGGGGATATAACACAGCCCCCACTCTACCCCAGGGAGCACCCTGCAGGCCTCAGCCCACAGATACTTACGACAGTAAGTTTCCTGGAGCAGACATAGATCGCTCTTCCCTCCGAGCTTGGGGCTCAAATGGGTTCCCAAAGGAACGCTTTCTCAGCATGGACTTAACCAGGATCTGGGGAGGACACACATGTCAGAGTGAGGAACACAGAAACCCGGCTCCCAGACACATTGGCAGCCTCTACTCTGATTCCCTAAGGGCACAGCTTCCAGGTGGCCCTGCTGAGGCTCCCTTTCAGTCAGCAGAGAAAGGAAGAGAATTCCAAGCAGAGGAAATGGCAAGAGCATGAGCGGTGATGTTGAAAGGTGAATTCTGGGAATGGTGAGGAGCTTGGCACAACTGGTGGGGGTGCCCAGAGGCCAGGAACAGACTACGAAGGGTCTGGAATGCCAGGCTGAAAGGGGGCTTTATCTTGAAGACATGGGGCGTGCAATCAGGAAATGCTTTACAGCTAAGGTGGGGAGCATGGAGTGAAGGAGAGGTTGTGCCAGGCAGAGCAGAGAGGAGGCACACAGCAGCCTGGGGGAGATGCCTGGACAGGTAGAGGCTGCTGCACCCCAGCTCTCTGACTTTGTCCCTCCTCCTGCAGCAAGGACAGTTCTAGGCTGCTGCCTACACACACACACACACACACACACACACACACTCACAAACACATGCCTGGCATGGGGGTGCATTCGTTTATTTCATTCATTCATTCATTCAATCAACAACTATTTATCAAGTGCCTAGCATATTCCAGACACTATTCTAGGTGCAGGGGCCACACTGAGGCAAAAATTCTTGCCCTTTATGGAGCTTATGTTCTAGTTAGGGGGACAAGCAGTAAATAAGACAAATCAGTAAAATACGTGAGTTAGTGATACAGGCTAAGGAGAAATCGGTAAAACAAGGCAGGAGGATATGGAAGGACAAAGAGGAGATAGGAACTTTTGATAAGGGGCCAGGGAAGGCCCACTTCTCACTGAGGTGACTTTGGAGTAAAGGTCTGAAGGGAGTGAGGAAGCGAGCCCTGCAGATTTCTGGGCAGGAGCACCCCCCAGGAGGAAAGGGAAGTGCAAAGGTTCTGGAGCAGCAGCTTATGCAGCACATGGTTGGAGCTGAGCAAATGGAGAGAGGAGAGGAGAGACGAGGTCCACAGGGAGATGGGGGCGGAAGGTACGCGGACTGTGCAGGCAGTCAAGGTTGTGGCTCCTACTCCGAGTGACATGGGAGCCTACGTGAGCAGGGTAGACATGAAAAGTGACATGAATAGTCACTGGGACCCACCCTGGCTGCTGAGCTGAGCACTAACTGTCATGCGGGTGATGGTGGAAGCAGGGGACAACTTGGGAGGCTATTCCAGTGGTTAATGGTGGCTAAGACAAAGGAAGAAACAGAGACCCTATGGAAGCTGACTGGTTCCAGAGACCACAGAGCCCTGGAGCTCTATGGAGCACAGGAATAAGCAGGACTCTGGCCACCTGTCCCTAGCCGGGCCTGGACCAAGCAGGGAGGGCTAATGCACACAGGCCTGATGTACCCACAGCACAGGTACCAGCTCTCTCTTTGCCTCGTGCTTACTCTGACTCGCTGTGATATCTCAATGCAGGGAAGGTCATGGTTCTCAGTGTCCTCCACAAAACCCCATGTGGCCACGAGGGGCTACATGAATAACTTCCAACAGTTAACATGGAAGATGTCCAGAGAAAGATGAGAAAAAGTAAAATGTGAGAGGAGAGTGGAGGGAGCACATGGGTGCGGTCCAAAGAGCTCAGGGCCACCTCTCCAATTCAAACGCTTCCTATGCCTTCTTAGCGTCATGTCCTTGACACAAAGTACAGTGCTTGGAAGCAAGGAGGGAAGGAGGGAGGGAGGGAGGGAGGGAGGGAGGAAAGGAAGGAAGGAAGGAAGGAAGGAAGGAAGGAAGGAAGGAAGGAAGGAAGGGGGAAGGAAGAAAATATTTCTTCTAGTCATGGTGAAAGATACTCGGTGAGGGCAGTATATTTCTTTAAATCAGTCACTCTCCTCACCAAGTCTCCTGTTCTCCCTACTGCGAGGCTGAATAACATGGCCTCTTTCCCCACTGCCTTTCAGCAGCGCCCCAGTAGATCAGCATTGGGGATGACTGACCAGATGGCCCTCTGTCCCCTGACAGGGCCCGCATAGAGCTAGTCTCAGGCAATGACCATGCCCTCCTCAGGCCCTCCCAGGATAAGGGAGTCTTTGGCCCATCACCCTCTTACCACCGTGGTCCAGCTGGGGATGAGCTTGACCGAGTTCTTCACTTCCTCCTCGGTCACCTCCACCACACTGCAGTGTTCCTCCTCTGAGGGAAGGGGCTCCTCCCCACTCTTGGTCACCCAGGGGTGCAACTGTGGTGTGGGAGGACAGAGAGAGGTCAGACAGACACCCAGTCAGCAAAGAATACCACGGGCATTCTATCAGCAATCGCCTTGAGGGGACCCAATGCCCATAAACCCCCAATCCAAACCCAATATATATATGACTTGGTGTAGGGCTCTCTAGAAGGAGATACTGAGGCCTGTTTGCTGTGTCCAAGGCCAGCCCAGCTCAAGACCTCTAGTTCCCCAACCTTGATGTCTGGCACCCCAATCCTTGTTTCAGGATTCTTGTCTAGCATCTTCAGAATTAGGTCCTTGAGCTCCTCACTGATGTTTGGCCTAAAAGTGGGGAAGGAAGGAGATGAGGGAGAGACAGTCAGTGAGGATTCTTTCTTGCCCACCTCTCCATCCCCACCTGCTCTGAGATTCCCTGAATAGTACATGCCAGGTCAGAGACACACCCAACCCTCACTTCTCAGAGAGCAGGAAGGTATTGAGGCAGAAGGAAGGAGTTTCA
Source organism: Panthera leo (assembly GCF_018350215.1). NCBI lineage: Eukaryota > Metazoa > Chordata > Mammalia > Carnivora > Felidae > Panthera > Panthera leo. The sequence continues at coordinate 13,152,769 of NC_056692.1, read as the reverse complement.
GAACAAGTAGATGGATATCCTTCTTTCCTGAATAGGAAGTAAAGCCATCTCCTCCAGAGGCAGGGGCCACAAATACAAATGCGGTCCAGGGGTACTGGAGACCCTCTCAGTGCAGAGATGGTGAGGATAGTGAGAAAAGTCATTTTATGGGACACCAGGGGCCTTCACCCCGCTCACCATCTTATCCTCTCCTCTGCCTGGGAGGTAGCCAGGAAATACTCTCATTTGACAGAGGAGGAAACTTAGGCCCAGAGAGGTTAGCGGGTTGGCACATTGCTACCCACAAGAGTGAGGGCAGGGATGAGAGATTCAGGGGAAGGGGGAGCAGGACACTCAGCCCCACATTAGCCTGACTGTTTCTGCCCAAACTCCAGGCTTCTTTGCTACCAACATTTTTGGGGAGCCCATCCATCCAAGCCTGCAGAGAAGGAACTCACTCTTGGGACTGTTGACCTTGGTTCCCTCTGCTGTCCTAGATATTTAATCCCATTTACAACTCTTGGGATGGGAAGAAAGAGGGAAGAAAGAGACCTCCGGCAGGGGGTACAGCAGGAGGAAAGGTACAGAGACAGGCAAAAAGGGGTGGAGTCTAGTTGGCTAGTGCTGTGGGGGAACAGGTGGCAGAACCCAGATGTCCTTGAATGCCAGGGTCAGGGAATGGCCTCTTCATGCAGGCTTTTGGGAAGCCTTGGAAAAACTTTAAGCAGGAGATATGGTGAGATTTGTTGTGCTTCATCAGGGTCACCCTGGCCTGACTGGCGGCTGGACTGGAGGGAGGCTGGCAGCAGGGAGACCAAAGAGAAGGTAGCTAGATAAATCCAAGGACAGAACCAGTCAGGGGCGCAGGTGGCAATGGAGTCAAGAGATACAGAAGAGGTGGACTCAACAGGGCTCGGGGACCAGACAGGGAGTGGGAACGAGGGAGCAGGAATCATTGAGGACAATGCCCAGTTTGGTTTCTGACCTTCCCAGGGCACTTTGATCAGATGGCAGAAGGGCCTGATAAATAAGGAGCCATGGTAGCCAATATCATAACCAGAAGAACCACAGATGAGCAGGGAGACCTCTCCAAATAGTCCCTCTCGGCTCAGAGACCCCAGTTACAAATGAATGGATGGGGAGGAGGGAGTGGCTTCAAATCCCAGACCCACTGATAACTCTCCTCTGGAGCCTCCACTTTTCCATCTATGAAATGGGGAAGCAAACTGGGATCTTGAAGGCCTCCTACCCCATGTGGGGAAGATAGGGGTTCCCCATGATTCCAGGGTCCGTGTAAAGTTGATGCCCATTGACCCCACACAGGCTTTTAGTGAAGGAGTAGTGTGAATGTGTGACCTGGCGTCATTCTTGCCCAACTCCCAGCCTCAGAGTTCCATTTGTACAGTGGAATCCGATTAGATGTCTCTGAGACAGTCCCACCCCTCCATCTGCTCAGGAGCCCCTCCCAGGGAACAGCACCCCCAGAAAGTTGGGGTGGGGCCTTCAAAAGGCAAATGCTCTGCTATAACTCAGACATGCCTCCCTGGGGGTGGGCAGGAGCCCCCTTTCATGGGCAACTCACTCCTCGGGAAACACCACGGCCTCATTCTTGATCTTCCTATGCAGGGCCAGGATGTAATCATCGATGAACGGGCACTGTGGGGTGTAAAAACAGACAAAGGATGCAGGCCCAGTGCCTCAACTTGCCGTGGGGGACTGACCCCATTTCTCGGTGTGGCCAGAAGTGGGGGGCAGCTCTGGGCTCCTTAGTAGAAGGGAAGAACCCTGTCTAACTTGTTCAGGGCTCAGCATACAGTAGGTGCTCAAGAAACACTAACTGAACAAATGAGTCATTGAGGGAACTATGAGGCTGGGTGTACCCACTGGCCATACAGCCACCTGCAGAAAGGCTTCCACTCCCAGGGCTTGGAGTTTGCGAACATGTTCACTGAGATTCCCTCCTGGCTCTCAGTGCAGTCACTAGAGTAGGAGCACCTGTGGACAGGGATTTTGGCTAAGTCAATGTTGAGTGTTCCCAAGGCCCATCCTGACCCAGAGCAAGAGTCAAGGACAATTTGCAGAATGAATGAATGAATGAATGAATGAGTGAACATGTGAATGAACAAAAGAATGAATGGCATCAGGGCCAGAAGGACAGGGAGCACTCTGGTGGGAAGATGGCAATACCGCCATCTACACCTCCCATTGGGATGTCTGCTGTCCGGGACTCCTTCATATGGATCTCCTTCCAAGGGTCAGGAGAAAAAAGAAAAAAGCCTCTTTTCCCTCAGTCTTCTCTGGGTCAGGTGGCTCCTTTCAAAAGTCACTTTACTTTAGGACACAAAGGAAATGACAGCCTGCAGCTATCATTCATCCTGGTTCAGCTTGGCCCCGCCCATGGCACCAAGGGGCTGGGCCCACCCAGCTCTGCCAGCCCACCCAACACTCACCTTGCCATAGACAAAGCAGTATAATGTGACCCCAGTGGCCCACACGTCCAAGGCCTAGGAAGAAACAGCTCGCATCAGTTCCCCAAAAGGAACCAACACCCCTTGCTCACCTAGCTCCCATGGGCTATGGGAGAGGGCATGCTGGGAACCTCCTTCCTCAGTCATACATTCACTCAACAAACACTCCCAGGCACTCGTTCCATGCCTGACCTGTGCTGAGCACTAGGGACACAGGGCTGACAAGAACAAGGTCCCGGCCTCTCAGGGTTTCCATGTCCCCTTGTCACAGACCCAAACCAGATACAGTTCCAACTCAATAGGTGCAAAACTTCCTTCACCTACAGGGTCACATTGCTATACCTGTGACACAGATGCACCCCAGAAACCATGCTATGTATTGACCTTATACTCACTAAATTAGCTCGTCATCCCTTTTCCCGATATTCCATTGGAGAAGCCACCATCCACCTTCCTTCTGACACCAGAAACAGCCCCTGCCCACCCCAAGGCCCTGGCCCTTGGCCACCTCCACAGCTCCTCACGGCTCCCCCATATCCTGGGTTCTAACATGTGCTCTCTCTACATCTTCCCCCTCTGGAACCCCACCTCCTCTCCTGGTTTCCACTTTCTCTCCTATGTGAATGATTCTCAAATGTCTACCTACATATTCCTGCCACAGATGATTCAATCTGAATCCAACCAGGGAACGCCAGACGAATGCAAACTGATATCATTCTGCAAAGTAACAGGACTGTTCTCTTCAAAAATGTCAAGGTCAGAATAGACAAAGAAAGGCTGAGGAACTCTTCCAGATGAAGGGACCCCAAAGAGATGTGACAAGTGAACGCAGTGACTAACTTTGAATCAGATCTTAGACCAGAAAAAAAAAAAAAAGGCATTAAAGAACAGTATCCAGACAACTGATGAAATCTGAATAAGGTCGATTAGATAACAGTCTTTTATCAATGATTAGTTTCCTAATTTTAATAATTGTACTGAGGTTATGTAAGAGAATGTCCTTGTTCTTAGAAAATACCTGCCAAACTATACTGTGATAAAGGAGGGTAAGGTCTCCAACTTAACTCTCGTGCAGTTCAGAAAAATGCAATACGTGTATAACAAATATAGGGAGAGACGGTGAAAAGGTAAATGGGATAAAATGTCAATAATTGGTGACATAGGTAAAAAGATACATGGGAGGGTTTTTTTTTTGTATTATTGTTGTAATTTTTTGTAAATTTGGAATTACATCAAAATTAGAAATTCTTGAAAACAATCTCTATCTACATCCCTGACCTCTCTTGAGCTCCACACCCACACACATGTCCAAATGCCTCCTGACCATCGGCTCCCTGGCAGAGGCACAGTGAGGCAGCCAGCACTCCACAGGTGGGAACAGGCATGTGGCCAGGGGAACAGACGGAACCGCAGCCCTCTGCTCAGAAAGCTTTGCCCACCGCCTCTGTCAGTTAGGAGGAAGCACAAACTTCCAGGCCTTCTAAACTCTGCCCAAGACCCATCATGCCCCCTTCCCAATGCTCCTCAGTGCTCTTGTACATTCTGTGGTCTCCATCTCATGCTCAAATCCTCCCCATTCTTCAAGGCCTAGTTCAAACCCTGCCGTCTCCAAAAAGTCTGAGAGGAAGCTCCAACTTCTTCCCAAACATGAGCTCTCCTGTTCTTTTCACCATCTCCAGAAGGACAGAGAACTGGGCCATCTGGGTTCTGTCTGTTCCACAGCCCAGCCCGGTGCTCCGTACAGAGAAGCTGGCAGGAAATATCTGCAGTGGAGACCCGGGGCCATCCTGCTGGAAAATGACAGGAAGCCAAAGATGGGGAGTTTCTCAGACTTCAGGAGGCAAACAGGAAGGAGAGGACTGTGTTCAGTGTTCGCGCCTGAGACATAAGGACTCTGATACCCTCAGGTTGGAAATGAGGCTCCACTGCAAACCATTCCACCCCTCCACCTGAATGCCAACTCAGCCTAGGTCCTAGAAGCCACCTTCCCACTGAAGCTCTGGCCGGAATCAGAAATGGCTTCGGGGGCCATGAACGCTGGAGTCCCAGCAGTGCTGGACAGCTGAGCGTCGTTCCCCTCAAACTGGTTGCTGACGCCAAAGTCGGCAATTTTCACATGCCCATCATCGCCCAGGAGCAGGTTGGACGGCTTGATGTCCCGGTGGATGATCTTCTGGCAGTGCACTGCAGAAAGAGGCAGCTTGAGTGCTGGCCTGGGGGGCCACTGCCTGGAACCCCCCCCACCTGCCCTCGCCTGGCCAGGGAAGCCCATCTTAAACTCTAGGTGAGAAGGAGCGGGGCTATCCTAGCCCATGCACACACTCATCTCGTGAGGACCTCAAAAGAATTCAGGGCCCTCTGCTCCACTATGCAGTAGTGACATCACAGCCAGTCCAGGCTGTCAGAAGCAGAGCTAGGACTGGAATCTTTGGACTCCAAGTGCAGTGCTCCCTGTGGCAATCAAGACACCTTGTTGCTGAAGGGGCTGTCAGAGGAAATTGGGAAGGGAGCCTCTCCAGAGGCCATCTCTGGCCCTCCCCATGTTGTCTGCAGTCCCAAAGCCTGTCAAAACCTTTTCTCAGTCTCTTCTCCCACCCAGCCAGGTCGGAAATGTTCCTCCTCCTCGGACTTAGGGTGGAATAGTGGGGTATCCTGCAGAAGTACTGCCTCGGGCTTAGGGATTCTGGGCTGAAGAGCATCAGGGGGAGAGGGCATCCCAAGCCTTGGGACTGCTGGGATGAACATGGCTGGGGTAAGGGTCAGCCTTCTCCAGTGGACTGAGAGCTCACCTTGCTTCCTGGGTTCAGCAGTGCCAGGAAAAGATGGGAAGCTCAGGCTGAGATGGCCAGAGACATCCCAGCTTAGAGAAGGCACTGACTCTACCCCACAGTCACCCACTTATGGGCTCTACCTCAGCAAATACTTTCCTCTGGATCAGCAGTCCCCAAGATGTTGGAGAGGAGGGAAGATGGAAAGGGCAGGAGGAAAGAAGAGAGGAGAGGCGGAGATGAAGGGCAAAGGGAGTGAGTGTCACACAACAATAACTACGAAACCAATGTTCCTCTAGTGACTGCCTCTTATGTGCCTGATGCACTCAAGAGATTTGACACATACCCATCAGAGTCCAGAGGCTCAAGAGACTGTGTATTTGACCACGGAAAGTGGTCTCAAATTCTTATCTCAAACCCTGGCCTCTCCCCTGAACTCCGGGATATTTATCCACATGGATATCCGGCAGACATCTAATATATTTCTCAAAATTTCTCAACAACACATCTAATTCAGAACTTGATTGCACTGTCTGCAACCCCCTCCCCATCCCTCACCAAACAAACAAAACAGAAGACCTCTGCTTCTCCTCTAGTCTTTCCTATCGGGTTAATGGCACATTACCAGTTGCTCAGGCCAAAAACCTCAGGATCATCTCCAACTCCTCTCTCTTTCAGACACCACATCCTATTCAATCAACAAGTCCTATGGGCTCAACTTCTAAGATATATTCCAGATGTGACTGCTTCTCATACCTGCATTGCTATACTTGCCCCATCTACAAGAATCAGGTCTGGGCCCCCTGACCATGGAGCCTTCCCCAGGCAGCCTTCATCTTCCCTTCTGAGGACCAGAATGACAAGGAAGGTCTTCAGCACCTGACGCCTCCATTCATCTGCCTGTCCAACCTGTGGTTCTGACCAGTGGGCTCTGGGAAGCCCTTCACTGTGATTAGCTGGGTCTTGACAAGACTTTACTCCAAAGCCAGATGGATTAGCTTGTTTTGGGATGGGGGAAACAGAGGATGGGAAACAAAAGGCACTGAGCTGAAGAGAAGGGCCCAGGACAGGAAGGGGTGGAAGCCAACCTGGTACAGGGTTGTGCCCACCACTCATCACACCCAGGGTGAAATGCCCCCTTCCCATAACTCTAAACCCTTGATAGAGAGTTTCTGCAAAGCCCTCCTCTCTGTGTGCCTCAGTTTCCCCATATGTGCAAAGAGAGTATTAGAGGGCAGTGGAGTGGCTCAAATGAGATAAAGACAATCCTGGTATCTGATACCTCAGATAGGTCCTCACCCTGTTCCCCTAGGAAGAGAATATGCTCCTGATAAATCCAGCTAAGATTTGAGAGAGATGGGCACCACTCCTGTTCCCCAAACCAGGCCAGAACCCTCAATGTCTGAGGAACCTCCCCTCCCCATGACCAGCCAGTCATCCAGTGCTGCCCCCCCTCACCTCCTTCATGTCTCCTCCCCACTGCCACTGCCCTAATCCAGGCCTCACCATCTGTCGCTTGGGCTGTAGAAAAAGCCTCCTTCCTCACCTCTTGCCCTTCATTCAGCCACTACACAGCTGCCGAGCTTTCTGAGATGCAAATCCTATCGTGCCCCTCCCTTCTCAAAGCCCTCATCGGTTTACAATGCTGACAGAATGAAGTCATGAAAGTCCTCTGTGGAGGTATTCCCAGCCCTCCTGGTATGGCCTGAGTAGCTTTCCAGCTTTGTGTTTCACCACTCTCCACCCCATGCTTCAACCAGATTTTACGTCTCCCCATTCTTAAATAGAACATGTCCACTCCCCTCTGTGCCCCTGCTATGCAGTTCTCTCTGCTTGACATACTCTCTCCCATCCATCCCTCAAGCCTGGCCGATGAACTCCTACTTATCCTTAAGGACCCTGGTCACAAATGGTCTCCTCTGGGAAGCCTCCCTTCAGTATCTGACAGCCCTGTGCCACCCCAGCCTTAGCCAGCACTGCACTGTATCTGCCTGCTTAGGTTCCTGTTCCTTCTGCTACACTGAGATTCTCGAGGTCACATTTGGGTCTTTGTCAATCTCCTGGCGTCTAGCTGGCGCTTAGTAGGTACTCATATATGAAAGAAGCAAGTGAAAAAAAAGAAGTAAATGAATGAGTAAATAAGTGAATTCCAGGGACAGAGGCTAAGCTAACATCCTCCCTCCTGAGCTCTCATCACCTTTGAGCCCTCACAGTAAACCCACCCTTCCTCATCTACAGGACGCATGACATGACAGACTATTCTTCAAGCAGCTGGACATAAATCTCTTCCTTCCTACATCTCTTGAGGCCCTGCGGAAAGGTTAAGCTTGACTAATAACTCAGCAGAAGAGATACAGAGAACACCCAAGGCGCAGCTCCACTTGAACAACCTGGTGCAAACCCAGCGAAACCGGCCACCACTCCGTTCCCTTTTCCAATCCGGGAGGTTCTGGCCCCTCCCACAGTCCACACCACGCCCCCAAACGAAGCTGATTGGTAGATCAGCGCTGACTGATAGGACTGCTAAGAGCTAGCTCAGCCCGGGCTCTACCCTTCCGGTGCCCGCCACCCCCCCGCCCCCAACCCCGTCCCCCGTTCCAAGGGGCAAGCAGACCCTCGCTCACAGTACTCAAGGCCCAAGATGACGTCCCGCAAGTAGAGGCGAGCTTGCTCTTCGGGGAAGGGCTTGTCGCTGGGCACCTCCATGACCGGCCTACAGAAAGGGAGGGGAGGAGGGGTGTTCAGCTGAATCATAACGAGTAAAAGCAGACAGCTGGTAGGACAGGGGCTGGGCCATTTAGGCCCCTCAGGACTTCCCGGGAGCCCTCTATGCTCAAACACCTCCCCAGAACTCAAGACATTAGCTTTTTCTCCCATATGATGAAACATTGAAAACACATAGACACAAATATCCCCTTACAATCATTATAATTTCAAATTAGCTTTATCTTAATTTCTGATTGGCTTGGTATTCCTTCTACTAAGTACTTCTCTATAACCAAACTGTTGCAAAGATGCCATTTACCGCAGTGTTTTTCAAACTGTAGGTCCAGACCTAATAGAGGGTCATGAAATTAATTTAGTGGTTGGCTAATGCTTTTTTAAAAATTTCTAATGAAGTAGAATTTATCAGAGTACATCATATGTGATAAAGACATGTAATGTTTTGTAAAACTTTGGTTTCAATTACAGAGATGGATGACAATGTGAAACTTATATTTCTTACTTCGATGAAGGTCAAAAACGTTTGAAAAGCTCTGAGTCTTAAAGGGATACTACTCCCAGCCCCCTCCTCCCCGCAGAGAGGCAATCACAAGCCATACCCTGTATTTAAGGTCTTGACAGTTAGGGCCTATGGTCCACCCAGGCCTATGCCCACTACCCCAAGTCTGCTGCTTTGCTAATACTGTGAGAAGGCCAAATAGAGCAGACATGAATTAGACTCAGTGTGTGACCTTGGACAAGCCACTTACCCCCTCTGAACCTCAGCTTCCCCTCTTGTAAATGGGAGCAAATGGAGTCCCACCCACCCAACTCATAAACTTGTAAAGCTGAAAGAACTCTTTGTGATTTGAATCCAGGTGAGAGCCCCATCTCTACATATTTGCTTGAGAAACACTCCTTTCTTCTCCCACTCCTCCCTCAAAATCTTTCCAGTTCTTCAAGGCCTGGCTCAAAACCCACCCCCTCTTCCAGAGAACTCTGAATATTCCAGCCTCACTGACCCCCAGCAGACTTCAAAGAATTGCCCTATTTGTCTCTCATTTCCCCCCAGATCAGAGCTCCCCAAGGGCAGGGCCTGGGTCTCCGCTTTCTCCTAGAGTAGCTGACCCTGGGACTAAGGGCACAGGGAGGGAAAAGAAGGCCTGGATTAGACTTGACCTGCCTGATTGGGATGGGGAACTCACCCCTTTCTCAGGAGGTCAAACACTGAAAGAAAAGAAAAGAAAAGTAAAGTAAGTAAGATGCAGCCAGGCTTGCAAAGCAGGTGATGCCAAGGTCCCTCCCTGTTCTGGAAAGTAGGAGAGGGTCAGGCATCCAGGCATACTTGCAGGATGGATGGGACAAGGGTCCCAGGGTATCAGAGGAAATAAATGGGTGAAAGTATGGTCTACTTTGGTCTACTATGGATCTGCCTCATCCTGATTCACCATGGATTCCTTTCTTGGGAAGGAGGTGGGTAACTGAGGCTTGCAGAAGGGGCAGGAATTTCCCTGAGGGTCACAGCAGATAGGCAAGTAGGACAGGGAGTGAAGACTAAAGCCTTGACCTTAATTTCTAAGCCCAGTGTTTTTTCTGTCCCGTTTCTGGAGGGCCTCTAAACTCATGAATCAGGCACCGTGAACTTAAATAATAACAACATTAATAACAATCTTGTATATAATGACTCATTTACTCCTCATATCAACCCTATGAGTTAGATATATTATCCCCCATTTTACAGGTGAGGAAACTGAGGCACAGAGCTATCATACAGGGCCTGGGAACCCATATCACATAGCCTGCTTCCTGCACGTACTTGATCCACTGTCTCTCTGATCAGTGGAGTGGGAGCTTGGGAATATTTATTGAATCTATGTGGGTATTCTAAGTTTGGATTGGCAGGGCTGGGCAAGGGAATCCAGGGCTTGAGAACATGCTCATACAGCCCATTTGAAGGTCACATGTGTCCCTGGGGAGCCCTTGGACTGACCCTAGGTAAGCTGCTTTGGGAAGAGCTGGGTCACTCACCTAAATAGAGATTGTCCTCAGCTGGGTCATCCAAAACCTAGTCAGAGGGAACAGACATGGTGGTAGGGCTTGAGGACCCCCAGTATGCTGTGCAGCCTCCCTGGACAATGGAGCAGGAACTATGTAGGCCCCAGACAGATGAGGCCTCGAAAATCACTGACCCCCAACCCTGGCCCACCAAGTGACATCCAGCTGTTCTCTCCTCCTGCCATGACTGGGGGCTCACTTCTTGCTTCTGGGCAGCCCCTTATCCTCACTGAGACCTTGAGAATATTGCAGACCAGCCTGAACTGAACCCTAAAGCCTCCCTATAGCTGCCACCCCAAGTCTAGCTCTGTCTTTGGAGGCCTTAGCCACAGATACTTTGGGAGGAGTATCTGGTGGGAACCCTAGGTCTGTGCTGAGTGTCCCCAAGCACCACAGGTTTCTTCACAGGACTTGAGTTCCCACCCACTCACCACTGCCTCCTACCTCAATCAGCTTGACCACATTCACATGGTCCAGCTTCTTCAAGATGGCAATCTCCTGGTACACTCGCTCCAGTGGCAGCAGCTGCTTGGCTGGTCCTCCTTGGGTAGCTTGGGACCCCCTTGGGGGAGGGCGACCTGTGACCAGGAAGGGGAGTCGAGCCTCTATTGCAGGAGGCTGGGCCTCACCTTGGCCCCACAACCAGCCTCAAGCAAGAATCTTGCAATGGTCTTGTCCCCAACCCACCAAACACATCCCCACTACCAAGCCTTTGCTCATGCTTTCCCCACCTCTACCCCCAGTCCTAACAAAAATAGTGAGGGACTGAAGTGTCCTCCTCTTCTGCCCCCAAGCAGGGAGCTCCCAAGCATAGGACCCAATAGATACATACGTGGAAAGCCATACTGCTTCAGTAACTTCTTTTTGGAAAGAACTTTCATTGCCTGAGGAGGGAGGGGTAGAAATGTCATTTGTGTGCAGCCACCAGGAGCTAGAACAGGCTGGTTACATGTGGATGGAGGTCCAATCACTAGTGGGTGACTGCCACCAGAACTGAAAGTATGGCCTAGGTGTGGTTAAGCTGGGTTAGGAGGTGGCCATATCTGAGTCTAAGCCTTACCCTATTTCCCCAACAAGCCTTTCTGGAGCTCTCCTCTCAGAAGGTCCAGCCTCTGCTTGCATATTCTCAAGAAGCTTACTCCGTTTTCATTCCCTCAGGGACAGGAGCCCACTCCCTCTAGAGGCAGCCTTGTCCTCTGTCTTCCCAGCACAGCCACTGCCCACCTCCCAGGCTTCTGGGGCCTGGCTGGGGCAACACCTCCCTCCCCTCCCCAGACTCACATAGTGCCTGTCTTCACTTTCGTTGTAGGCCAGTCTCACCACGCCGTAGGCACCCTGGAAATAGGCACCAGTCAGCCCTGCCTGGACAGGGCAACCTCCTCCAGGACTAGCTCAGGGAATGGGGAGCCTGAACAGCTCCGGCTCCCTCCCCCCTCATCCCATCTCCACCCCCACCAGCTGGCCACCAGCAGGCATACATTTCAGGCAGACAGAAAGAGGGCTGCTGTTCCTGGTAATTGCCTCTGCTTGGCTCAATGCAGCTCTATGCTGCCTCAGACCCTCTTTGTCTTCCATCAAAAACTAAGGAATCAGGAATGGAGAATCATTTCCCACCCCACCTTAGGTATTTCCTAGAGGACAAAACTTTCTTCATTTCTAAGCTGGGGCCTTCCCGGCTCTGCCTTACATTCCCAGGGGAGAAAGAACTGCCAAGCAGAGGATCCTGATAGGCTGCCTACCCAAAGCCTCAAAGGAACAGTCCCCACTGCCTGTCCCAGTCCTACCTTGCCAATCTCACTCTGTAGCTTGTATTGGTTCAGCTGCACACAGTCCTGGGGGGGGGGGGGGGGGCAGGGAGGGGAAAGGGAAGCATCAGATGAAGCTTAATCCAGAGGCAGTATTGATCCCACCTCAGCAGCCTGCTCAGGGTCCAATCCTGGCTCTGGGCCCCTCAATCCCAGACCCCCCCCCCCCCATCTCATCAAGCTTTCATGTTTGGATGGGGAAACTTGGTGGTCTCTATGCCACGAAAAAGGACAAGAGGCCTTGCACGCTCATGTCTGCAAACATGAATGGTGAGCCATGGCTGTACTTTACTCCCTAGGAAGTGGTGAAGGAAAAATACACTGATTCCTGCCTGGATGCTGGGGTCTGGGAGACCTAAATCTGTGAGAAATGCATAAGCAAGTATTTATAGAAGTAGCTGAATGCAAGGTCTTGGCTGCATGGACAAGAAAGATGAAGAGAGCCTTGGGGACAGGAGACCACAGCCCTGGCTCAGGCATAAGAAGCTCAGCCTGTGCAATCAGTAGATTGCTCGGTACTAGGGTTCACTGTCAGATCTAAGTGGAAAACAGAGCCAGTGGGATAGAGGCGCAGAAGTAAGAACAGAGACTGGAAGCGTGCTGGCAGCTTCTGAGTCAGAGGAGACTCTAAGAAGCAGGATTAGAAGTGGGGGCTAAAGCTAGGTTTGACTTGTTATGGGGAGGGTGGACATACTATCGATCTTCAAATTTCTAAGAGAACTTCTTGGGGGACAAGGGGAGGGCCTATTTCTGAGGCCTGGCCTAGGGACAGGAACGGAACTTAACAGTGATTGGCTCAGAAGGAGCTCCCTGGTGGGAAGAGCCATATTGTGAGGTAGCAGGCTCCTCAACTCTGGGGGTATGCAAAGCAAAGGCTAAACAGCTGTGCAGCAGGGGCACAGAAAGAAAAACATCTTCATTTAGGACTATTAAAAGCTTGTGAGCACCCCCTAGCTCTGCCCCACCAACCTCTGTATCTGAGATAGCCACATGGTGGGACTCAATGGTGGGCCTCCTCCAGACCCGTGGGGAGATGTGGCTGGCAGGCCCTGTGGCATAAGGCCCAGCCTGGGCCTCCAGGCAGCTTCCTGCTGGCCGCTCTTGCAGGGAGAACTTCCTGGCTGAAAGGCTGGGCCGGGCTAGTGGGGGTCTTGAAGCACCACCAGGGATCACAGAGGCAGCTCTGGTCCTTGGCGGAGGGTCCACGCCATTCCTGGCAGGCTCTGGACCACCACCTGCCTCCTCCAAGTGGGCCACATCAATGGCTGCCACTCGTTCCACCAACTCTGCCCGAGGGTCCTGGCAGCAGACTGCTGGGCCCCCTTCCATTGCCACAGTTAAGGGGGTCCTCTGTGCAGCCTTACTGGGAACCTGAAAAAAGAGGACAGAGAAGGCTTCAATCCTGAGCATGGACTAAGGAGGTCAGATTTCCAGGCCCTTTGGTCCCACCTTCATGACTTTGCCCTCCCTGTTTCCCCTGCCTGAGTTGCCAGCATCCGAAGTCAGGTCTGCCCCTGCTAACTGAAGGAGTTCCAGGAACTCATGTGGCTCTGCTGCACAGCAGCCCTCTAGACCTCAGTATCCCCATTGGTGAAATGGGCATAGTCACATCTGCCTTGCTGGCTTCACAGGGAAGCAGGGAGAATCCGAGATTCTGGAGTCAGGACAGACTGACATGGGCAGAATACTGGAGGCCCAGCAGCAATGGGAGAAACAGAGTCCAGGGTCAGCTCAGGCCCCTTCCAGCAGACAGTCCAGTGAGTCACCAGCCCCACCCTGGACTGCAGAGCATTCCAGTGCTGCTGCCTGGAAGCTGAGCTGGGCACTGGTAATGCACAGGCCTCCCTGATACTCCAAACCAGTCACTTACCCTCCAGGAAGGCCTCTCCAGGACCACAGAGCGAGTTTCCCATCCCCCATTACTCCCTTCCCTGCCTCAGCAGAGCCTGAAGCCTAGGAGAGGGTCCTTTAGGGGAGGGGCTGCTGCTTTGGTGGCTGTCAAGAGAGAATTCACTAAACTAAAAGGTCACTCCCGGGGTGCCTGGGTGGCTCAGTTGATTAAGTATCCAACTTTGGCTCAGGTCATAATCTCACAGTTTGTGAGTCCGAGCCCCACTTGGGGCTCTGTGCTAACAGTGAGGAGCCTACTTGGGATTCTCTCTCTCTGCCCCTTCCTTGCTCATGTGCACACACTCTCTTTTTCTCTCTCTCTCAAAAATAAATATTTAAAAGGTCACTCCTTATTTTTCCTGGTTTTTCCTTCCAGTTTATTTGTGTGCCCCAAATATTTGTCACAGCTACTCAGACTGAGATGTTCTCCATGGCCTGACCTTACACCCACCCTGACCCCACTACATTCTGAGCCCCAAACCAGGCTCGGGGCCAAAGGCTGACCCCAGCTTGAACCCCAAATTGACCTCTAACCCAGCCCTCACCTTCTACCACAACCCTGGGCTGAACCCTGACCCCAGGCTAAACCCTGACCCTCAGACTGGGCCTCCATCTCTGATCTGCTCTAGGCTGAGCAGTGGCCCCAATCCAGCCCAGTGCCCTTCCCCCTTCCTGGGCCAGACTCAGCATCTTCTCAGGAAAAGGAAGTGAGTGGACTCCTGACCCTCTGCCCTTCCTGTTTGGTGGTAACCTCCTCTCTACCCACACAGTGACTTTAAGAACATAAGTCACCCCTTGTGCCCCCATCATCTTGCTTTGAGAGATGTCAAGCAGGTAGGGCTCACTGGAGCCCACTGGCCACAGAGGAGCCTGGGCTGGGTTCTAATCCTGCCTGTCAGCCTACTGTGGCATCCTGGGTGGGCTCCTTCCTGAGTCTGAGCCTCAGCCTCTGCATCTGTACCATGGACGCAGGATCTTCCCAGATTCCCTAGGGCCAATGCAAGGCTTAGAGATGGACTGTGGGCAAGGGTGTCATCCAGAAGCCCTGTGCTTGGTACGGTGCGCTGAATGAGTGGAAACCCAGAGGTGGTATCACTGATGCTGACATGCAGAAAGGAAGGGGGAAGGGAATCCAGACTGGCAATAGGAAAAGACATGAAGGTTGGACCTAGAGGAATGAGGAAGCAGTTGGTGAGCCCAGAGAATCAAGGATGCCTCCCTGGAAGAAGTGAGAGAATGAGTAGGACTGGAACATCAGGGAGACTTCCCTGGAGGAGGTGAGGGAGGCAGGTAGCACTGGAACATCAGGAAGGCCTCTCTGAAGGAGGTGAGGAAGGTGAGTAGGGATGAAGCGTTAAGGGGTCCTCCCTGGAAAAGATGAGAGGGACAGTGTATGCAATTGAAGGAAGTATCAGGGAGGCTTCAGGAACCAGGCCACTTGTGGGAAGGAGGAAGCCAAGGATGAAAGGAGCCCTCCAAGCTTGGCTGGCCTAGCCCACTCCGTGTAGATGGCCCACTCTGTTGCCCGTCACCCTCACCCTGTAGGCCTCTTTCCTCCTACTAGAATATAAAGTCCATAGATGAGGGCTCTTGTCTGCCTCATCTCCATGAGATCATCGGGATCTGCAGCAGTGCCTGGCACATGGTAGAAGCTCAATAAATGTGTGTTGAATGAACGAGGGGTAGCCATAGGGATCATTAGAGCGCTGTCTCCAGTCGACACGGGAAAGCAGCGTCAGAAACGGGACCCCAACAAGCCCGGGGCCCCAGTCTGTCGTAGGGAATGAATCAATGTCAGGAGCTCAGGCTCTAGGTCTGCAGCCCCCTGAAGAGCAGCGGCCACAGGTGGCCAGGGCCCATAAAATTTGCATATGATTTCCCTGAGGCTGTTATCCCAGCAGGAAGCCAGCTTCCTCTAATGCCCTTCCTTTTCTTTTCTCGAGGGGAAAGTGAGGTCCAGCAAGGGCCAGGGAAGGGCTCACACAGAAAGCCAAGGCAGAAGTCTTTCTGCTCCACCCTGGGGCCCTATTACCTGGTTAAGGGTCCAGGCTCTGATGCCAGGCTGCTGGCCCCATCTCTTCCTGGTCTGGGTCCACAGGCAGGTGACTTCACCTCTGTGCCCCAGTTTTCCTCATCTACAGAATGGGGCTAATAGCAGTCTCACCTCCCTGGGTAGTTGTGAGGCATAAACGTGTGAATCCTGTCCGTACCGGTCTCAGAACTGAGCCTGTCACTGCGGAAGCTCCGTAAAAGTGAGTTGTTGTGCTGCTGTTGTTGTGATTGCCTAGGACACTCTGTGGCCCAGATGGATGTGCAGGCGGCACAAGGCGGCTATGAGGGCTGACGTCAGGCCCTCCACCCTCCCTCCTCCCTGGATCAAATTCAGGTGACTAAGCATGTCTGCGCAGGAGGCACTGGGGAGGCCCCAGGTTCCAGCCTCATGTCCGGGCAATGGCGCCTGGCACCTGAGGCTATGCATCTGAGGGCATGTGTCCACACGTGAGAGAATGTGCGGCCACATGTGAGAGAACTTGTACGGGCAGGGATGTGGGCTGGGGTCATGTGTATGTCTGGGGTGGGTGGGGAGGGAGTCCACACATAGAAGCACATCTGGATGGAGATAGAACTCTACACAGGTGGATAAATGTGTTAATGTGCACTGGGTGCCTTTAGGTCCTCGTGTACGCGTGCTCCAGAATTGGGGTGGGGGGCGGTGGCTGCACGGGGACCATGGGAACCTGATCTTAGAAGGTCAAGTCTGAACTTCCCACACGGTCACCTGTCCACCAGGCTGGGCTGTGTGTCCTGGGCAGGCACCACCCCTCTCTGAGGGGCCACCGAGAAGGTCTCTCAAGGCCCTCCCCAAGCTGAGGCCTCAGTAGTCACTTTATTGCAACTGACTGTGGAGGCAAATGGGGGCTATGTGGGCAAATAGAAGGACAGACATGGGCGCCTGGGTGTCTCAGTTGTTAAGTGTCTGACTTGGGCTCAGGTCATGATCTCCCAGTTCGTGAGTTTGAGCCCCATGTCGGTCTCTGTGCTGACAGTACAGAGCCTGCTTGGGATTCTCTCTCTCCCCCTCTCGCTCTCTGCCCCTCCCCCACTTCTGTGTGAGCACAAGCACACCCATGCTCGCTTGTCTCTCTGTCAAAATAAACTTAAAACAAAACAAAACAAAAGGACAGACAGGCTAGGACTGAGGTCCAAGGCCCAGCAAGGACTCTATGGGCATGGAGAGTCCCCCAGGAACCAGCTTAGTCTGGTAGCCAAGAGTGACTAAACTCAGGCCCTCTCTCACTGGGAAAAGCTACTGTAATCCTGTCCTCCCAGACTTGGGTCATGTTGCCTTGGAAAAGTCATTGAGACTCTTGGAGCCTCAGTTTCCTCATATGTGAATCAGACAAGAGGCTGCCATCCTGCCAACTCCCAGGGCTATAGAAATAGATGAGATTGTGGCTAGAGAAGCAATTTGTGCCTGAAGATGTATCTACATGTAGAAGCCGCTGAGAGAGAGCCTTGATGTACAATGTACAACCCCATATCTGCCCCCTGGCTCCAGGAGGGCCTGGCACATAAACCCCTCAGGGAATCCCCCCACCCCCAGGCATCTGGCTACTTCCAACATGCAGACCCTGGCCCCAGATGCCTACTTGGCCTGGCTTCCTCCTCAGGATGTTCCCCGTCCACCTGGGTCTCTCAGACGAGACCCAGAGTACCAGAGAACGGGCAGATCCCGCCTTTGTCCAAATGTTCGAGCAGCCCCTCTTGGGATGACTTCAGGCACCACTCAGACCTCACTGTGAGTTCTGGAAGGCTGCTGAGAATCTCAGGGCTAGGTTGAGCAGCCACCATGCAGGCAGAGAAGACACGGCCCTGGCCATCCAAACACTGCCCAGAAAGGAAAGCTGCAAGGAGGTGGTCAGGCCACCCAGGCCAGACTCAGAAGGTGGCCCTGACATCGCCAGGCTGCCTCACAGGAGCCGTGTTTATGCTCCTGACAAGTGTCTGGATGGCCCTGGCAACGGGTGCCCTCTGCAGTTCCTGCCTCCGCCCGGGATGACTCAGTCCTCCTTGAGGGAGGCCCAGGCATCTAGTGCCAAGTCATGCTTGAGGATGCCTACCGTGAGGATGCCCCCTCCCATCATCCCCGGAGAAGCCCCAAGCACTGAGGTGGGACCTGCACCCAATTTCGCACGGCAACCCTCAGTGCTTCCTCAGCACATCTTGGCTGATGGTCTCCAGGCATCACCTTCTATCTCTGCCCCTCCTCATCTTCCACACCAGGTCTGCACCTCCAGCCCCACTCTTTCCAGCCAGCTGCCTCCTTCCTGCAATGTTCTTGGGCGTTTCAGACCCACAGAGTCCCCATTGCACTTGGCACTTCCCCCAAGTCTGCTCTTCCTCTGTGCCTGTCGCAGAGGTGGATGCCATCATCCTCCCAATTCTCCAGAAACCCGGGAGCCCTCCGTATCACCCATCTTCTCCCTTTTGCTCATCCTTGCTCCCTTAGCCCCACACTTACTCTCTCCTCTGGCTTCACCACACCACTCGCGGCTTCCCAAACTGCAGACTCTGTTCCGCTGCCAGGGCTTTGTACAAGTTGTGCCTTCTGCCAGGAACACACCTCCCTCTATTTTGCTGCTGGAGGATAGCTCAGATATCTCCTCCTCCGGGAGCCCTCCTTCGTCTCCCCACTGCTGGGTGAGGTTACTAAGTCGGACCCCTTACAAAATCAGGATTTAGATCTCTGCTTTTCTTTCCCACTGCTTCTGCCACACAGTCTCCCCACCTCCAGGCTCATACCCTGAACCCACCCCAAGCCCTCCTCCACATCAGTCGCTAGAGGGAAGATTTCTAACATGCAAATATGGTCACAGTTCTCCCACACCTGGCCTTCCAGGAACTTGGAATCTGGAGGACAGAAGAGGAGGAGACCTAGCCTCATACTGGGGGCTCAAAGGCTAGGGAACAGCCAGAGACACAGACTTCTGGGATCCAAATCCAGAGTCACTCATTCATGCAACAAATATTCAATAAGTACCTGCTATATATGTGTCCAGGGACTGTGCTAGGTGTTGGGAGATAAAGCAGTGAACCATAAAGTCCATGCTTTCATGCAGTTTAATTTCTAGTTAGGACAAGAAGCAACAAACCAGAAAGGCAATAATTAACAGATGATATGTCAAGTGGTATGTGCAATGGAGAAAAATACAGTCATGTAAGGGGGATCAAGAGTGAGGGGCTGGGGGGGGTACTATTTACAGTGTGGTCAGAAAGGCCTTTCTGCAGGATTTGAGTAGAATCTGAAGAAAGTGAGGGAGCAAGCAGTGTGCACATCTGGGAAGGGCATTTCTGGCAGAGAAACCGGCCACTGCAAAGGCTGTGAGGTGGGATGGTGCTCGCACTGTCTGAGGAACAGCAAGAAGGCTAATGTTGCTGGACCGGGATTCTGCATGTGAGAGGTACCCAGGCGAGCAGAGTTACACCCAGGGGAGAGGGCCCAGCCATTTGCCGTGCCTGGTCCCAGGGATGGCTTCCTGGAGGAGGTGGCATGTAAGCTCTTTCATGACCACTGAGTAAGGATTTCAGAGGGGGAGTGGATGGAAGTTCTCACTATGCATGACAGAAAGCCATTTTCTGGCTGAGACTCAGGGCTTGGCCTTGGAGGGGTTCGTGGACAGAGACCAGGAGGCCTCAAAAACCGGAAGATGCTTTTGAGCAGGGGAATGACTCAGTTGGATGAGGTTTAAAATGATCCCCCTGCCTGCTGTGGGTACTGAGAGAGAGAGGCGAAGGAGGAGGCAGAGGTCCCCAGAGTCTGTGGGCCTAGGACACAGTCTGACACACAGTGGGTGTTCAATCTGTATCTGCTGAATGAGGAGTGAGGGCCGTGTGGGGGCCAGTGCATCCTCAAGGACACAAGCTGCGTGCTCCTCCCAACTCCCCAGCCCATTTGGCAGATACACAGCCGCATATGCACCCACCAAGACATAGTCCTGTGACCTGGGACACAACCTTTTCTACACACCTCTGTACCCTCAAGGCACACACAGACGCCTCCCCAGATAGGCGCACGCCGACGTCCACGTCCATGTGATCGGCCCTCACACACCACTCCATCCAGTCATGCACTCCCCTCACACACACAGGCACACTCGTGTCCACGTGACACACACACCCACCTCCAAACACCACACACAGGTCCCTGCGCACGTGTGCACCCTTCCAGCCACCAGTTCTGTGCCTATCAGGCCCCTGAGGCCGCAGCGCCCGCTTTCGCCGCTCCCCTCCACCCCGCTCCATCCAGGGGAGGACTGCGCAGCTAAAGCCACCCGCCACATCTGTCCCATTCATCCACCCCCTCTCCGCCTCTCCCCAGCTCTTGCAGGAAGACTCGGCGGAGGGCCGTGTAGGAGGAGCACTCAGCGCAGATCCACACGTGGGTGCACAGATCTGGGCCCACTCCGCATAGATACGGCCTCCCACCCACAGCTGGGGCGGGGGTGGGTAGTGCGCCGGGTTATGAACGCAGTCCCGCAGACTAGAGCTGGGGAAGGGACGCAGACGGCGGGGCGCCCGCATAGATGCGGTCCCGGCTGCCGGCGCCGACAGAAGCAGGCTCCGGAAAGCACCCAGTAGATCCGGCCCCCCAAAAGGGGGAAGGATCCCCGCACCGATGCGGTCCCAGCTGCCCTCGTTAGACGCGGCCTCACAGACCGTCCCTCTTCCCTGCAGGCTCCGCCGAGCAGACGTTCAGGTGTTCGTCCCCTCCCGCTCCCTGCCCCTGGTCCCCTCCCCACCGACCCCTACCTCGGCGCCCGGCGACAGTCTCCGCGGCCCGGCGGGCGACCAGGCTCGCTCCCGCGGCTCGCGCCCCGCCCCACCCGCCTCGCCAGGGCTGGGATCGCGGAGCTCAGACTGCCGGCGCCGCTCCTCCAGACAGCGCTCCCTCCCTCGCTCGCCGCCGCGCCCGGCCCTCGCTCATTGGTCCGGCTCCGCCGCCCGCGGCGCCGCCCAATCAGTGCCGGGGACTCCTGCCCGGCTCCTGGAGGGGAGGGGCCACGGCGGGCAAGGGCTCCGGAGGGGCCCCTCCCCCTGCGGCGGGGCTGGACCTCCTCACGCCCCCGTCGCCCCAATTAAGGCCGCCTGGGCTCCCCCCAAATCCCTCCAAGCTGCGGTCTGGGCCTCTCAGCCGGGCCTGCGAGGTCCGAGTGCTTACCTCCCCAAACCTTTTGTCTCCTCCCGTCTCGGCCTGGCTGGGGCATGGGCGCTTCGCGGGTGGGGAGTTGGGGGTGGAGATGCGCGGTGCTTACTAGGTGAGGGGCAAAGTGAGATCCGCGACTGAGGGATGCGGCAGAGGTTGGGCGCCAGGGAAAAAGGCCAAGAATGGGAGACTCAGGACTTGAGCCTTCTGCTGGGTGGGGGGTAGGGGAAACGCGAAGTGGTTTATCACAGAGTGTTGGGGTCATAGTTGGATTCATGTTTGGGGAAGGGCTCTATGAACAGGCGGCAGGAATGGCCTAGTTGAAGCAGACGGGATGGAAAGAACTCACCAGGACGTCCTGACCTTCACAGGGGCAATTCCTGGGGATTCCGTCCACCCCCATACCTCTCCTCGGGATTGCTCAACAATTCTTGGTTCAATTATGCAAAGTTCCCTTGTGAATCCTCTGGCACCTCACCCCACCACCTGCCCAAAACAGAGCCCCATGTCACTCCCCCAAACCTGGCCTCTTGTGTCCCTGCCTCAGTCGGGAGCCAGAAAGCTGGGAGTCCCCCTAGCCTACCCCTCCCCGCAACCAGTCCTGTTGAGGATACCTCTTAAACGTGGCTGGAAACCATCCACTTCTCACTGGCTCTCTGCCTCTATGTTAGCTCAGGCCACCATCTTGCTGCACCTGGATTGCTGCAGCAGCCTCTTTGGCCTCCGGTCTCACTCCTCCTACTAGCCTTTCTCCATTCAGCTCCTGCTTAGGAATCTTCTGTGGCTCACCGGTATTCTAAGAATAGGTCTCAACAAGACCTCCATGACCTCAGTCCTAACCACCTGCCTGTCTAACTCCTTTCAGGGCTTGGTTCAATGTCCCTTCTGCCAGGAGCTCTTCCCTATGACCTCCTCACTGCCCAGCATGGCTTAGCAGCCCCTCCTAGGGACTTCCCTGTACTCAGCATTCGTTTACCTGCCTATTCCCCCTCTGGACAGGGTCTGTGTCTGATTCACCCAGCATACAGTCTGACACATCGTGAGCATGTAGGTGCTCAAAAGATGTTTGTCTAATGAATAATTAGATATGGCACTTGGGTTGGATATGTGAGAGTAGCGTTTAGGAAAGAGGGCTGGACCAGAAAGACACTTTTGGAAGTTGTCAGAAAAGACCCCTCATGGTAAGTAGAGCCATGGAAAAGGGTGAGATAACTCAGAGCAAATAAAGCAGAGGCCAAGGATGGAATAGTTGCTTTTAAGGGGGAAAGATTTCTGTACCAAGTAGGATCAGTTTTGACTTAGGTAACAAAAATTCCCATATAAGCCTCAGAGAAGAGAGTCCAAGGCTAGTATGTCAGCTCTGTTCCACAAAGACCTTCCAGATGTGGCTCTTTCCACGCCCTTTCCACTCCAGCAACCCCTTGGTATGACTCTCGTCCTCATGGTTCAGGATAATGGCTAGAGCTCCAGTTGTCACATATGCATCCCTTGCAGTGGATGAAGACAAGGATGAAGAAGAGGGCAAAGGATCTGCACTAGCTCTCTTTTAAGGAAAGGTCCCAAAAGGTGTCACATGCTACTTCCACTTTTATCCCATTAGCTAAAACAGTCACATGGCCAGAGCCAGGTGCAAGAGGAGTCTGGGAAATGCAGTTTCCATTCTAGGCAGCCACATACCCAACTAAGAACCAAGGGTAGCATCACTGTAGACTAGATATCCAGGGACAACTAGTTGACCCCACTATTGAAAGAGAGGCTAGATGGAGAGGCAGAGCACTACTGGTGTGCGAGGCTCTGTGCTAGGCACCTTACATATCTTATCTTACCTCAACCTGAGTAGAGGCTATTATTATCCCTGCCTTGTAGAGGAGCTTGGAGAGTGAAGCAACTTGCCTAAGGACATACAGTGACCCTTGGCAAAGCTGCAATTGAAAACTGTCTTTTCTTTGTGTACTGGTCTGGCTGGAAATTCAGGAGAGGGTGGGTCCTAGGAGCTGTTGGAAGGAAATCTTTTAACAAAGGAGGGCTTGGTCAACAGTGTCAGAGGCTGACAGGCCAAGCAGGATACGGGCTGAAGTGTCTGCTTGGATTTGGCAGCAAGGACGCTGTTGGTAACTTTGCCAAGGGCATTTAGGAGAAGTGGGGGTGGCCGCTGGAGACCAGCTGCACAGGGTGGGATGCAGAAGGAAGTGTAGAAATGTGGGTCTTTCTGGAACAGTGGCAGTGAAGGGAGAGCACGCAGAGCTGCAGAAGAACAAGGGTCCAGAGGAGGCAGAAAGGAGGAGTAAATGCAGGTATTGGCAGAAAGGAGAGGCAGCCTCTACCGGGAGGCCTCTGGGCTAGATAGAAGGGTTGGATACAAAGGAGGAATCCTCTGCTCATTCAGGAGGGAAGAGGGCAGGAGTTGCAAAAGCAGGTAGGACTGGAGAAGGAATGAAGGGAAGAAGAAAGAGTTCCTGTCTTGTAAAATCTGAGGGATGGTTCTTGGCTGGGGAAGAGGGTAGAAAGCCAAGGGCCTGAAGGACGGGGAAGGGGCTAGCCTGTGCCATCCAATATCATTTCTTACTGCCGCTAGCCACGTGTGGTGATTTAAAGTAATTAAAAGTGAATAAAATGAGAGGCTCCTGGGTCGCTCAGTCGGTTAAGTGTCCAAATCCTGATTTCGTCTCAGGTCATGACCTTATGGTTCGTGAGATCAAGCCCACGTCCGGCTTGCGCTGACAGTGCAGAGCCTGCTTGGGATGTTCTCTCTCCCTTTCTCTCTGCGCCTCCCCCTGCTTGCATGCTCACGCGCACACTCTCTCAAAATAAATAAGTAAACTTAAAAAATAGTGAATACAATTAAAAATTAAGTTCCTTGGTTGTACTAGCCACGTTTTAAGTACCCCGTGGCCACATGTGGTTAGCGAATACTATTTTGGGCTGCACGATAATGTTTCCATCATTGCTATTGGACAGCATGGGTCTAGATAGAGCACGGTGATGGGGGGGTGGGGGGGCGGTTCCCAGAGATGCTGCCTGGCCATAAGTCTAGCGTGCAGGTCTTGCCACAGCAGAGCCCCTGGAGAATCCCTCCACACTACCTCCATTCAAGACCTTCCTCCTCTCTTTGGGATTCTCTCAGACCACCCTCCTGGGACAGCCAGCCCCATTCTTATCCTTGCTGTCATGAGGCCACTTCTGAGGGTATCTGCTTGTCCGAGTGCCAGGCCTCTCAAAGCTGTGGGAGGGGCATACGGAGGACCAGGAAGAGCTCCAATGTTCGGGTACAGTGGCCCATGGACAGAGGTGAGCCGACCTCCAGTACTGCCCCTGCTGGACTGAAGACGTAAATATTGGCTCACCACTGTCTACCAAGAGATGCAGAGGACCTCAGAGATCTCTCAACTCGGCCCCCCACATTTCACAGACGGGGACACCTAGTTTCAGAGAGGGAAAAGTGGGGAAAAGTACAGAAGGCAGAGGTTTGTCCTCATTCCTTTTATTGTACTCCGCCCCTCACTTTCCCCAGACCTTGTGTTCAAACAGAACTGGGCAGGCCTTAGGCGCTGAGGCTGGGACAGGAGTAGGAAGCCCAGGATTTGGCCAGGTCTCCACCCCAACCCGAGGTAGCTGAGTAAGGATTCATGGCTAGAAGGGACGGTCTCAGCCTGACACACTTGGGGAGAAGCATATCCCCATGGAGGTGCTGTGGCATGGACCATGTGTCTGTACTCGAGGGCATAGGTATATTTAGATGGTTGTGTTTGCAGGGCTCTAGCTGTTCAAAAACAGAGTGTGGATGGGAATGGGGTGTGCATGTAGATGAGTGTGTGTATGGGGGTGTGTACGTGAGACACCACGTGGCTTATAAACACACCGCACACCTGCTCAGTACCTGCATCCGCGAGGCCATGCAGGCCCAGGCTGAATCTGATACCTAATCAGAGGCAGTTCTTGAACTTATATCCTGAAAATGGTCTGGAGTTTGCCATCCTTACAGATCTGTGGCCAGCCCTACAGATTCTGGTTGAGGAGGTCTGAGGTGGGCCCAGGTGCCTGCACTGTCGATAAGGTCCCTAGGCAAATCTGGGGCCAGTAAGAAATGGGGCTTACGCAGAGCTGTCCAATGGAACTTTCTGCAGCATTCTATGTGGTTCAATATGGCAGCCGCTAGACACATGTCTATTTAGCAGTTGTGATGTGGCTAGTTTTAGGAACTGAATTTTGTATTTTATTCAATTTAAGTTAATATAAATTTAAATTGTCATCATGGCTAGTGTCTGCCATATGGGAAAGCATGGATCTAGAGACGTGAGGCAGTGGGGTAGCGTGAGGGCCCAGAGAGAGAAGCACACTTCTCTGACACAGGAGTGTGAGAGGAGCCTTGCCCAGCCCCAGTTGCTCTAGACCAGGAGTGGCTGAGGCTGAGTGAAGCTCCCTTGGAGGTTGTGGAGTTGGGGCCAGAGCCCAGAATTGCACAGGTCTCTCCCAGTGTCCACGCTGAGCCGCAGGCAACCTAGTGTCTGCCTGGCTAAGAGGTTGGAGAGCTCCTGAGGAGACCTCTGTGTCCTGGCTGGGACCCCACCAGGGCCCCCGCCTGAAGCGTCATGCTGTGTCTGGTTAGGAGTCAGGGGCCGAGGGTCAGGATGTCTTCATGTTGTCCTGCAGGCCCAGGGTGGAGCTGGTGGCCGCGGGGTCATGCTCCCCCTGTGTAAGCATTGGAGGGGATAAAAAGTCAGCCCCAGGGAAGCAGCTGGCCGCCCCAACACAGACACGTGGGCCTAAGACCTCAGAAAGGCCCAACTCAGGGATTCTCTTACCGCCCCTGGCCCCATGTCCTCTGCATACTTGAACTTCTTCTGCTTGTAGTAGTGCCTCTTGGGCAGGATGTGGAGCAGCAGCAGGTCACAGAGAACCGTGGCCTGAGGGCAGCGAGATGGTGGATATAACATGGTGGCGAGGACCAAGCCCTCCACAGCCCACATCGGTCCCTACTAGCTGTGGGGGCCTAGCTCAGTCCTGCCCTATCCACACCTTAGGTTTTGAAGGGGGTGGGGGGGATGATGCTCTGTTGTTCCCTCAGGGCATCAATATCACCCCAGCCCACCTCTGTCCTGCCCCAGCTCTGGGCCTCAGTTTCTGTGGGTCTGAGGCAGTGGGGTAGGCACAGTAGGGGTGAGAGACTTGGCTGCCACCGAGATGTGGAGGAGGGACTAACCCCTGGCACAGTGGCCCCGTGATTCTAACACTTACCACTCCAAAGATGCCAATCCCAGAGCCGATGGTCGTCATCGTGGGGATGATGTCGAACTTCCCAGCCTGGTGGCAGGGCCCAGGGAGAGAAGAATTAACAGTCAGAAGGAGCCAGGTAGACGCGGCCTTTCTCAGAAACCCTAAGGCCAGACCTGGGGCAAGGGGCTCCCCATCTGCCCCCACCCCCGCCATCAGCTGGCCCCACAGACTGCTCCCCACAGCTCTAGCTCTACATGGGGACCCAGCTGCTGGTTAGAAGCACTGGGTTTTGACCTTGGCTCTGCCTCCCTGGATACAGGGAGGTAGTGGAGGAGGTGAGGTCACAGACTGGAAAGACCTGCCCTCAGCAGGTATCCGGGCCCATCTGTTATTAGAAGTAAAAGTACCGAATGAAGCCCAGTCAACTTCCCGTTGTCCATAACCGTGGACACCTAACAAGCACTCACGGGAACTGAGACTGTGTCTCTGGCTGTCCCTCGCACCGGACACTCACCTTGCCATCCACGAGAATGTCAAAGCGAATCCCAAACACCTTGAAGAGGTGCCGGTGGTTGGTCCCATTTTCCACGAAGTGCCTGGCAAACCTTGGGGAAAGGGTGAAGTTGCAGAAATGAGTGATGGAGAACAGTTTCAGGTCCAGTGTTCTCAGAGCTCAGCAGGAGCCCTCAGAGGTTTGTGAGGACAGTCCCATGCCCCCCAACATTCATTCCAGGAATGCTGTGTTCCACCTTCACCCTAACTCCTGAGGTCGGCAATTTCCCCTGCCAGCCCTGGCCAGGCAGGCCTCAAAGGGCGGAGCTCAGGCTGCCAAGGTCCTGTTCCCTGTGGGCTCCCTGCTTGGCCAGTCCCAGGAGAATGGGAGCTGCCCGGCTTCCTCTGCTTCCTTCCTGGGCACACTTGCTTGGCCTCAAGGGGTTCTGGGACCCCAAGGAAGGGTGCACCGGTGGGGTCCTGCACCTGAAATTGTGTGCACCTGTTCAGGGGGACAGGCACCTGAAATTGAAGCCTGGAGACAGGTTTTTCTCCTCATACAGTCCGTGGAACTCGTAGATGGGCTTGCAGTGCTGTACCTGCCAGTCCAGGTCACAGTTCCAGTCAATGGTGATGCCTACCACGCCGCCCTGCAGGGACACGGGTGTTTAAGATCCAGGATTTCGGGATCAAGAAACTCCTGTCTTATGCCGATGCCAGCAATCTCTTGAGTGGGGCGGGGGGTGGGGGGAGCATTTTTTGTTTGTTCAGGAAGAGACTTCAAGAAGCTGCTTCAGGGTGAAGGTCCTGTCAGTTTCGCTGGCCCCACCTCCCATCCATCACACTTCAACTTTCCGATGGTTTCTAGAACACACCAAGTTCTTTCTACCTCAGGGCCTTTGCACATAAAGTTCCCTTAGTTCCAAAAGGCTGGCTCTTTCTTATCTTGTGGTCACCTTCTCTGAGGGGTCTTCCCTAACCACACCTTCCAGTCTCAAATGTGTGCCTGTTATTCCCTCTGTGTTTTCTCCTGGAACATTTGCCAGTTTGAAATCATATATTTATTTCGTGTGATTATTAGCCCATCTCCTCTAAGACTGTATGCTCCATGAAGGTGGGGCTGGCTGTCTCATTTGTCACTGACTCCTGAGTTCCTAGTGAAAGTCACAGCATGGAAGGCAATCGTGTTGAATAGTGAATCTGTCAAGACCTGGGCTAGGAAGAGAAAACTTGAACAAGTAAAGCTCCTCTGGGCAAGGCAAGAATCAGGGACACGCAGGGTTAGGCTGAGCAACAGGAGTGCTGGGAAGGGGTCAGAGTGAGAGGAGAGCTGGCAACTAAGCAGGAGGCAGGTATGCGGGCATCTGTAGATGATGGGGAAGGGTAAGAAGTGCAGGTGACGGGGAGATTTTAGGGACAGGGAGGTCCAACATTCAGCTTTCGGGTGGCATGTGTTGCTCCAGTGTAACCCCCTCCAGGGTTTGGCAAGCTGAGGCCAGAGGGCCGAGTCTGTCTGCGTATCATCCGTGGCTGCTTTTGCCCTACAGCAGCTGACTTGAGTGATTGCAACACGGTCCATACAGCCTGTGACGCTGAAAATACTTACTCTCTGGCCCTTTAAAGAAAATGTTTGCTGGCCCCTGTGCTAGACGTGTTGTGTGTGTATGTGTGATATCACAGAAAATAAGCTGATTTCCTGCCCTAAATGGGCACCTGCAGGAGAAGGATGATAATGATCACGTGGGAACATGTACGGGGGGGGGGGGGGGGGGGAGGGGGTTGCCACATGCCAGGCAGCACTGAAGTGCTGTCCCACGTGTGAGCTCACTTGATCCTCAAGACAACCCCCCTGAGCCTGGTACTGTTATTGTACCCACTGTGTAGGTGCAAAAGCTCAGTCACACTCAAGGTAAAAGACTAGTCTGAGGTCACATTGCTCGTTAGGGGCAGAGACAGGATTTGAACCCAGTCAGATAGGTCTGCGCTCCTTATAAGGTACTGCTTCTCTTGGAGCCCCAGGTGACTGTGCAAATTCCAGCTTCTGGAATTCCCAGGAATCCTGGGCAGGGTGCAGGATTTCTCAGGGCCATGGGTCATGGAATTCAAGCTGCTTTTATCTAATATTTAAAAAGCAGTGTGACCTCAGCAAACATCCAGGTGATAAGATCTGCCCACATCCAATCATTCTGGGTGCCTCCTCCGTGTCAGGTCCATGCCAGGCTGGCTGAGGACTCAGGCCTGACCCTCAGGAGTGCCCAATATTAGGGAATAGATGCATATATATACTCAGCCCTCACCAGAGAGGCTGGAGGGGGGCACTACCTGGGACTTAAAAGCCTTCATTGACCTGATGATCCCAGGACCCAGCCTTCCTCACTCGCCTGGCACCATACCTTTTCAGCCAGGGTGCTAAAATTCTGTCCTGACTCTTGTACCACATAGCCAAGCTTGAAGACGGGGCACAGTGGGTGCAAGGCCTTGTGATAGAGGCAGGTCCTCATGTAGGCCGCATCCACCTCTTCCACCAGGTTGCGCCTATAATGGGAGTGGAGAGCATCAGTGGCCGCAGAACGCCAGCTGGGAGGTTGCCCACCATGCCCCAAAGCTCTGGGGATCCGTCACAAATTCCACTAAACCCCGCCCTTGGAGACTAAAAGCAGCCCACCCGAGGGGCCCAGCTCAGGCTTCTGTCTCCAGAGTGAAATCAGCAAGAGTAGAAGGTGACAGAGACAGTCAAGACCAGCTGGAACAGCCTCGAGGGGCTCCTGCATTTCTGCCCCCTTTTCCCACAAACCTGTTGACCTTGAAGCGTGGAAAGCTGATGCTGTTCTTGATGAAGAGAGTGAAGTTCTCGGCCTCTTGGAGAAGGGCAGGGCTGGAGGAGACTGCACTCACTCACTGCCCCCTCCCCAGGAGTCCCCCGTGCGCCCACCAGAGTTTGTCACGGGTGTGGGGGTGTGATAACCTATGGGATCTTCCTGTGGCCTTGGCTTTGTGGGAGATGGGTGTGCTGTAATGACCAGGGGCCAGGGGGATCATTGGCTTGGGCCATACAGATGGGGTAAGGGTGGGGTTGGAAGAAGGCAGGACAGATGGTTTCCAGAACTGGATCCGGATGCCCCTCTGTCTGGGTTAGGGAACCTGCTTCTAGCTCCCTGGATGGATAAGGCATTACCGTGGGACGTTGTCGTCCACCTCCACGGGACACCAGCCAAAGATCTCACATGTCTGCACGGTGTCGTTGAAGGCCACACACTTGCCTGTGCGGATACCTGGAACAAGGGAGGAACCCGTGGGTGCTCATCCCAAGCTGGGGATACAGAGGAGGCCCCTCATCCACAAGAGCCCCCAGTGATGGGACACCCAAGAGCAGAAACCTGAGGACAGAAATGTGTCTGGGTCTGGGACAGGGTAGGCCAAGGCTAGGATGGCAGCAAGGGAGAGAGCAGGAAGGATCTGCTGGTGGAGGAAGCTTGGAGCTTCAGGGCTGTGCAGGGGGACAGGAGGAGGCTGAGCTTACCTTGGGCCTTCCTTTCTGCCTTCCCTGGGGTGCAGCCAGTGTCATTTGTGCATATGCCCCCTTCCGGGTGCTAAGGGAAGGGAGAGTTGCTGGTCCTAGGCCCCTTGGGTGGGTTCTAAGAAACTCTCCTCTCACCCCCAGGGCCCTAGGGAAGTCGTGGGGCAATCTTGGAGCACCTTGGGGTGAACTTTGCTTACAGCTTCCTCCTCCCCCCAGACCCCTCCCAGGACCCTTCTGGGCTCATGTCCAGCTGCCCTATTACCAGTGTCAGCTGGCAGGGAACAGGGACGTTAGGGTTTGGGGATTGGGTGAGCACGGAGGCTCAGCATCTTGCTTGACACACAGCTGGGAGGGTAATCTCGGATTGTTACTTTGTGTGAGTCTATGCCTAAAATTTCACCACTGCAGTCTCCTTGGGAATCCTGTCTTCAACCCCCAGGGGGACCTTCTCTTCCATGTTATTTTTCCCTGGGTCCAGGAAGCGGGGAGAGGGGATGGGTAGCAGTCCTCACCTCTGCACAGTAGCCTTGAACCTGCCGGGGCGTTGCAATGAAATTCGTCATGATCACAAAGGAGCTGTCCCCCTGGAAGTGAGGGGCAGGGGAGGGGAGACCAGGGCTCTGAGTTGGGAGAACAGCACCCCCCCAGAACCCAAGCACTGCCCCAACAAGCCCTCAGAATCCACATGATACCCAGCGGCCTCCATAACAGATGATGGCAGAGTGGGATGATATAACAACTTGTTTTTGGTGGTTAGGGAAGCTGAGGCCCAGAGGGAGATAGGAGCTGGACTGGTCCCATCTGTTATTGGACAGAGTCCAATCCTGCTCCGAGCCAGGCCCTGTGGGTGGAAGGTGTATCCCTGAGCCAGCTCACCTGGGCTGGGAAGACGTAGTCTGCTACATCCCAGACTTGGGGGCCCAGGCCTGGGAGCTGTGTCACGGCCAGACCCTTGAGTTTCACAGACACGCTGCTGATGAGGCCACTTGAGGTCTGGTAGCCTTTCTCGTAGACAAACACCCACCTGTGGAGTGTTTTGGGGGTTAAAACGACCAGAGCTGTGCAGAACCATTCAAAGATGGCATGAGGTTACATGGGCTGCTGCCCTTGCTGGCACCAGCTAGACATGTCAAATCCTTTGCCCTCCTGTCTCCAGAAGCATCTCTGAGCCACTCTTTGCTCCTAAAGCTAACATCCTGGGCTGGGGGCAGGAGAGCCTCACCTGCCTCCCTGAGCTGGCCTGTACCTGAAGTTACACCCTGCTTTTCCCCGGGAAAATACTAATTCCCAGGGAGGAGAACCGCTGAAGGACTCTCTCAGATCCTTTTCCAAGAAGCAGGATTTTCTGGGGCCTGGAGGCCAAGCTTCTGAGACCATAATCCTTATGCCAGAGTTCTCCTTCTTTCCTAAGATTCTCCCACTGAGACCTAGCAGAGCATGATGGCTGAGAACCTGGTATTTGGTGCCCAAGAGCCTGCATTGGAACGCCAGCTACACTACCCATGGCTGTGTGATTTGGGATAAACTCTTCAATCCCTCTATGCCTCAGTTTCCTCATCTGTAAAATGGGAATAATAATAATAGTACCAATATTACTTGTTGTGACTTAATGCACATAGATCACTTAGAGTGGGGACTGGCAGGTGCGGTAAGTGCTGTAGAGACATTAGCTATGATTATCTCAGCCACGCTGGGAGCCCCTGGCAAGGGGGACTGGAAGAGAAACAGAGGGGGGCAAGTGGCCCTCCGAAGAGCTTGTGTTATCTGGCTCCATTTGAGGCCTTTGTGGGAGTGACTCAGGCTGGAGGCCTCCCAGCTGTCTTGGGACATTCTGGCCTTCCCTTCCAGCATGAAGAACCCCTGTTGTTTTAGGTTGTTCACTTTCCATCTGGGAGGTTCAATGAAATTTACCTCCGTCCTAACCTTGGGGGCTGGAGGGTGGGGCACACGACCAAGGCTTGCCAATCAATGTTCCATCGCCCTAGCAACAGTGATGGGTCTAAAGATGGACACACAACCTGGGGAGTTTCAGCAATGAGGCCAGGGTTTTTCTGGGAATTACTGGTAAAGAGACATCCTTTCTGCAGGATAGCAAAACAATGTAGCTATAAGACCAAAACTAAGGTTAGGCATTTTGCTACCTCACAGAGAGAGTAAACCTGAGAATGAAGCCAACTTAGAGGAAAGTCAGGCCAGGAGATGGAGAGGGCAGCCTCCTGATAATGGTTGAGCTCCTGGATCTAGCCATACCTGAGGCATGTTAAAAAAATTTACTTCTGGACTTTTCTGTTATATTAGCTAATAAATTCCCTTTATTTAAGCCAATTTGGGTTTGGTTTCTGTTACTTAACAACTGAGGATCCTGGGTATGCCCCATTTCCTTCAGGAGAGACTGCATGGAGATTCAGGGTAACTGTGTGTGTGTGTGTGTTTGTCCATGTGTGGTGCCCGTCAGAGTGTGTAGCTATGTATCTCCAGGGGAAATCTGTAAGCACACCTGTGGCTGTGTCTGACTGTAGGCAGGTATGTTTATATCCCCTTCATCCCTCACCTTACCCTCAGCCCACCTGTCCAAGCAGAGCTCAAAGCCTCTCTCCTGCGTCCCAGAGCTCAGGCCTGGTAGCATTTCTCTGGGCATCTTAGTCCCAGAGTCAGTGCTAGCTTTTTGGGGGCTGTCTTCCTGCCCCAGGGCCCAGAAGTCATCCCACCCGTCCGTCCCTCTCCAGTCCCATAGTCCATTCTTCATCTTCTCTAAGTCCCTCCCCCAGCCTGGCTCTGGAGGTGCCCCCAAGCCTAAGCATGGTCACTGCTGCCCCCTGCAGGTCCCAGATGGAAACAGGTGAGGCATGACAAAGGCCTCGAGTCCTCAGTGCTTCCAGCCTCATCAGGGAGAGTTGGGGACATCACCTACTGCTACCCTCCTTAACCTCTTTCCTCCAGGGACGATTCTGGATTAATGCCCAAGCTCAGAGGAGCTGTTGGGGGTGATGGAGAGTTGCTCCATGTCCTGATCCCCTATAAGAGGGTCACAGGTCTCCCTCTCTGCAGCCCCCATCCAACATCTCAATAGAATTTCTCTCTGGGTCCAATACCAACTCCTTACAGTATAGATGGGGAAACGGAGGTCTGAGGGAGTGTCCTTCCCGAGTCAGGGGCAGACCCCAGGCTTGAGGTCCCGGCCCAGGTCTCTGCCCCTCTCCACTGAACAGCCCAGCATCAGCATGTCTGCTAGGAGGCAGGAGAGTGGAGCCACACCACGGCTGTGGGCAGGGGCTGATACAGTCACTCTCGGCTATGCCCGCCCCCGTGGACTGTCAATCCTGGGGGTAAAATGGTAAAGTCAATCTGACATCAATGACCTCGGTTCTGATAATAATGGATTAACCGTGGCATCAGCCCCCCGCACCCATGCTTACCTTGACCTGGCCTAGCTGTCACCATCAAGGGGGTCTGATGTCAAAGACATGAACATCTTCAGAAGTCCCTCCTTTTCCAGACATTATCTTTCTCATTCTTTCCACCTCATCCTCAGCAATACCCTGTCCTGAGTCTTTTCTCCGACAGCCCCTCATGGAAGACGGCACATAGTGGACTGGCCAAGAGGGACTGGCCAAGTGCCCCCCCTACCCTCATCCCCACCCCCACCCCCAGGGAATAGGAGCCAAGATTAGGGTATCGGCACTGCTGCTTGGCAGCTGTGTGACTTTAGCCTCACCAGGCTAAGGACAAAACCTCTCTGAGTCCTGGCTTTCTCAGTAAAAGAGTTGATGGCACCTACCTCAAAAATGCTGTTCATTCAACAAATATGAGCAAGGCCCTACCATGCACTCAACTGTGGGCTGGGCCCCAGGAAGAAAACAAGTCTAGGTGACTAGGGGATGTTCTCATGAGTTCTCTTTAAGGAAATGACCATGCAGTAGGCATGTGATAAATAATTCTCTTATTTTCACTGTCTCGAGTCAGTGATTTCTCTCTAAATGTCCATCTGCCCCCATGGCCCTGGCTGCCATCCTCAGCCCAGACAGAACCTCGTGCGAGCTGTCACAGATACATTGTGTCCCCAGATTTTTATCCCTACTTCTGCACCTCTCCTGAGAGATCTAATTCCACACATTCATTTAGTGATTCAACAAATACTTATTTGTTATTTATTCACTGTTCTAGGCACTAAAAATACAGAAGTGAACAAAACAAACCAAAATTCTGCACTCAAGGAACTTACATACATGTCTACATGGCCCACTGCTTTGTGACACACATTCCTTCCCTGTTTCTTGGTCCCTCACCCCAGATATCACACAGGCACCTCAAACTCAAACTCAACCCTTTGCAAAACAGGCTGGCAGTTCCTCAAAAAGTTAAACATGGAATTACCCTTGACTCAGCAATCCCACCCCTAGGTATGTGCCCAACAGAACTGAAAATATGTCTGTATGAACACTTGTATACAAGTGTTCACAGCAACATTATTCATAAGAGGCAAAAGCGGAAACAACCCACATGACCATACACTGATGAATGAACAAACCAAATGGGGTATGTCCATACAGTGGAATATTATTCAGCCAGAAAAAGGAATGAGCTACTGATACATGTTACAACCAACATGGATGAACCTAGTAAATATTATGTTAAGTGAAAGAAGCCAGACGGGAAAGGCCACATATTATATGATTTTATTTATATGAAATGTCCGGAGTAGGCAAAATAGGCCGTAGAGAGAGAAAGAATGGAGGGTGATTGCTAAGAAGTGTAGGCTTTCTTTTTTGGACTCGTGAATATTTTGTGGACCTAGATAGTGGTGGTTGTACAACTGTGTGATTATACTAAAACCACGGAGTTGTATATTTTTAAAGGGTGAATGGTATGGCATTTGACTTCTATCTCAAAACAAAAATTCAGTGGGACCAACCTGAATGCCTCATGTCCCCACCGAACTTGCCCCTCTGGTGCCTTCATCTTGGAAGACGGCACCATACCTACTGTATCCCCCTCAAAGCCCAGGTATCATCCTTACACCCTCGTTCTCCATTATCCCCACATTCTTTGGGGCAGATGCCAAGGGAACTTGGGCATGGGACGGGAGGGTAGGTTGTGGCTGGTGGGACACAAGGTGTACCCATGGACTGTAGGCAGCAGTTGACCAGCCCAGGCACATGCTATGGGGCATTCAGGTAGAATGAAGTAGAACAGAAGCCTTGGGGAGGGCTAAGACCAGACTCCAGGCATGAGAAGGACTGAATTCACAGCTGGGACCCATGCTGAGTGTTCAGAGGTTAATCAACCTGCAGTCTGCAGATAAGTCAGGCTGACAATTTGTGTTTTTAAACATTTTTAATGAGTCACCAACTTCTAAACACCAAGAGGTTCCTTTTGCCCATAAATTCCAATCTCCCCCTGCTCTTGAGAAGTCAGAAACTCTGGCTGATCTGGGCCCATGTCCCCCTGCAGCGATGATGTGCGGAAACTAAGCAGTGGGTGCTCCCTCCACACATACCTCCCTGGTGTGGGGCCCACTAGGGTGACCACTTCTGTCTTTCTGGTCACTGCTTCTGCGTGGGCATGGTGTAATCCTCTCCTCTTATCACTGTTGCCTCTTCACAGCTGCCCACTTCTGGCCTCCACCCCCACCCCAATACCTGCCTGCCCTGGGCCTTCCCTGATAGACATCCTTCTATGGCTCCCCACTACCCTCTATGGCTCCCCATGTTCCTCAGCCTGGCGTTCAGAGGCCTGGATCAGTGGCTGTTCTCACCCTCCACTTCCTTTCCCTTCAGTTCTCTCATTATCCACAGCCTAATCCTAGTGACTCTTTTGCTGTTCCTTTCCTGCCCCAGGACCTTTGACCATACCTTGCTTTCCAGCATGAGTGCCTGGACCATGTAGTCACACAACCAGACTCTACTAATCAGAGTATCTCATTTCCTTGACCATAACAATTGGTTTTGTGGTAGGCCCTTGACCTAACCCCTGCCAGTAAGAGTTGGATCTGGGACTTTTGCTGGAACTCTGGAAAATGATATAGTCTTATGCCCCAGGGATGGCTAAGCTGGTGGGACATCAGCCTGGAGTTGTTGGGGGACATTTTGCCACCATGAGGACAGAGAGACTGCCTAAGAATGAAGCCCAGAGGATGGCAGAGTGGGGAAGGGGAGAAGATCTTGGCTTCTTTGGAGAACCTAAGTAGGACCAACCTGAACTCCCCACCATTTCCCTGTGGAACTTTCTCTTCCTGTGCTCTCATCATGGAGGATCCAGCCAGGCCCAAAGCCTGCTTTGATTTTTTTTTTTTCCAGTTATATAAACCACTCAATAGCCCCACTCTTCACTAGGAACCAAAGAAGTCCTGGCCAACTCATTCTTCACTCCTCATTTTTCCTTTGCCTACCCTGTACCCCACCTTTTTCTCATGGAGCCCAACACAGAAATAGGCATAGAGAAGATGCTGTAGAAATGTCCCTGAATGCATTTTTCCCAGCAATAATTTGTATCTATCCTAATCCCTGATTGGTGTGTTCCAGGATTCATATGAAAATCTTAGAAGCATGTGAAATTCTTAAGCACTCTGTGTGGAGGTGCACAGGGGGTTAGGAAACCCAAGAACAGGCTTTCCTGGACTATAGCCCCTAGGCTTCTTTGCTCAAGGCGGTTCCACCACTGTGTTGTCTCTTTCAGGAAGCCTTCCCACACTCCTCTTACCAAGCAGCATTCACAAATCCCACTGGGACTCTCCTGTGAGCTGCAGCCAGACCTCTCTCTTCTCCAAACCAGAGCCCTCCAGGCAGGGACATATCCCAGTACACTCTTGTATGGGCCTGATAGGTCATGGATGATAGCCCACAGCCTATATGCTGAGTTCCAGAGAGCGCATCACCACCCAGGAGATAGTTCTAACTGCAAATTAACCATTTAAAAATATTTTAATGTTTATTTATTTACTTTGTGTGTGTGTGTGTGTGTGTGTGTGTGTGTGTGTGTGTGTTTGAGAGAGAGAGGGAGAGAGAGAGAGAGAGAGAGAGAGAGAGAGAGAGAGAGACCACAGCAGGGGAGGGACAGAGAGACAGGGAGAGAGAGAATCCCAAGCAGGCTCCACACTCAGTGCAGAGACCAACTCGGGGCTTGATCTCAGACTGCAAGATCATGACCTGAGTCAAAATCAAGAGTTGGATGCTTAACCAACTAAGTCACCCAGGCGCCCCACAAATTAACCATTTTAATTTGAGCCCAAAAGAGCAACAGCTTAGCTCAGCCCACTGGGGCCTCAGGCCCACTTGCTCGCTCCACTTGCCATGGATTTCCCAGAAGAGTGTGACTGATAGAGAACACAGCCTCAGTTTCCCTCCTCAGAGTCTGTTCGGGTTCTCAGCATCTCAGCCTCTCTGCCTCCATCTCAGTAATTCTCCATCTCTAAATCTCAGG
This sequence comes from Panthera leo, assembly GCF_018350215.1. Lineage (NCBI taxonomy): Eukaryota > Metazoa > Chordata > Mammalia > Carnivora > Felidae > Panthera > Panthera leo. The sequence continues at coordinate 13,115,252 of NC_056692.1, read as the reverse complement.
ACCTGTCTCTTCATCGGAATGGTTGTGCTCCAATGTCTGTCCCTCTGTCCAGTTCTGTCTCTCTGTCCGTCCATCCCCCATCTTGTTTGTGCCCTTGTCTCTGGAATGCAGGAGTCTGGCTCTTCTCCCATGCTCCCTTTTGTACCCTGCAGCAACCACAGGACCAGACAGCGGCCTTGGGAAGGGGGGGTAAGTAAAGAAAGGCCATTCCTCCTCAGGAATGCGCCTGTGTACAATATCTTTAGAGGGGATCTCCCCGCCCTTGTTTTGTGGAACAGCTGGGAACTTGAAACCTGAGATAGTAAGACCAAGTCCAGGCTGGTTTCCATCTCCAGCCGAGTGGTTAGCAAAGCAGTGGGCAGTGGCCAGATGAGGGTGCCAGAGACAGCAGGAGTCGGACGTCTGGGCTTGTGGGTGGGGTTGTGGGGGGGTGGGTATCGTAGGACACCCTGCCTTCCTCTCTCTGCTATACGCTTGGGCAAGTCGGTACCCCTCTCTGAGGATGTTTCCTTTCCAGGATCTCAAGGCCAACTTTGGAAACTTGCAGCTGGATTCAGAGCTGGTTCAGCCTCTTTCTAGTTGTGAGATCCACACTAAATCACTCATTGTCTCTGAGCATCACCAACACTGAGGAGGCCACATCCATTTGGAAACTGAGTAGACTGTCCTTGGGAGGGAGGAAAGGAAGGAGGGAAGTAGGCAGGTCCCTGTTACTGGAAGTATGTGTTCAGGACTGAATGGTGGCTTGGGGCATATAGTGCAGCTAGGGGTGGGGTGGTGGGAGGGGAGGACTGTCCCTTTCCCTCTGACAGGCTGTGACCAACACACAAGAGGGTCCTGGTGCTGGTCCCAGTGCTGACCTGAAAGCAGAAATAGGGAGCCACGGGGGTCACAGTGAGGACAACTGTCTCCCATCTCTTTGGGTGAAGGATGGGCTGGGCCTGGGTGGGCAACCTCTCTTTTCCCTGGAGGATCAGGAGCGCAGCTAAGGATGAACTTTTAAGCCTGTCCTGTGCCTGGCATCATAGCATCAGTGCCTCACTGCAAAGTTCTCAGAGCCCGTGTGAGGTGGGAAAGGAGAAGGCAGCACCAAGTCTTGGGGGCAGGAGGTCTCAGTTCTAGCTGGGACCCACTGCTCCTTTCTGGAGGAGCTCACATGACATTGCAGATGTCAAACTGGTCTGTGAGCAGCGGGGAGGCAGAGGCTGAAGGTATCAGAGGCCTAGGTCCTGGCTCTGACTCCATCTGACCAGCTCTGAGACCTTGGGGGCCAGATGGGGGTAGAGGGAAGGCTGTTTTGGATAACAGAGGCCCTGGAGGGCCCAGAGAGATATGGTCACTGTTTGGCCTCCTGGTCAGCCTGCGCTGGGCTCCAGTCAGCAGTCCTGGTTTGGTCCCACAGCAAAAATGGGGATATGGAGAGCAGAGGGGCAGGGCCCTCAGAATCACAGAGCAAAATGATTCTGCCGGGCATCCCTCAACCCCTCAGCAGGAGCTGAAACCCTTTCAGTGGCCCTGGGGCCTTCAAGAACCCTTTGCAGCATCACTGTGAGTGGACATGATGATCTCCCCACCTCCACACACATGCAGGGACGAACACGTAAGGTACCTAGCCACTTCAGCCACAGGACATGCACATGTGGATACCCAACCCCAGGGACACACCCAGTAGGCACATGCCCAGACACATGAGAACACATGCATCCACACAGAGCTTTAGATACAACACAGATACATACACCACACACACACACACACACACACACACACACACGTGCTCACACAAGCACACACATGGGTAAGACCCTGCCAGGCCTGTCTTGGTTTCTGGGACAGCAAGACTGATTTTAAGAAGATGGCCTTTGCACGGTTCCCAGGACAGCCAGACTGCAGGGGACTCCCACCTTACTTCTGCCTCAGCGGGACAGGTCTCAAGATGCCCATAAAGGAGCAGTCATCCCTGCAACCTGACGTGACCTCCAACCTCTGCCTGACATGCCACCGTTTAGGTGCCAGGTGTTCTGAATTTGGAAGTTTCTTTGCTCTGGGGGTCTCAAATATTGCAGGATGCCTCTAATTTAGGCGGGGCAGGTGGAAGCAGGGCCTTTCCCTCTTTGGCCTATAAAATGGGGTGCGGCCTCCATCTCTTAGTAGTGGCCAGCTTGGCTGGGTGGTCAGAAGTAAGACTTGGATGTGGTTTGCTGGGGCCCTGGCCTCCAGCGCCACTCACCACTTGAAAGACTGTTAACAGTGAGTCAGTTCCTTAGAACCCAACGGCTTTGCTTCTTGTTCACCATATGACCCAGAGCAAGGCTTCCCTTCTCTACCTTAGTGTCCCCATCTTGACAGTGAGTTATCAGGCTTCCATTCTTTCCGAATAGCATTACAGTTTGTCACGGAGGATGACAACCGATGGAGAGAAAGAGGGGCTCGTTGGGATCCTGGGGGGCATCCCCGAGCCTGGAGAGAAGGCCCAGTTTGGGAGCTGGTGCAAGAGGGTGGCAGTTAGGGGGCCCAGACTCACCCGATGACGTAGACCAGAACCACGAACTGGATCAGGCGGAAGACGACGCCCACCTTCTTGTTGCGCACGAGCACCATTCGGGGAGTGTCATACTCAAAGAAGAAAGCAGACAGCTCATCCTGGAGCCGCTGTGCCATGGTGGGCCAGGCTAGGGGCTGAGAACTGAGCGCCTTGCACAGCCTTTGCTCTTGAGGTGAGACCACCGTCAACGCCCACGTCTACAGTGGAGCTTCTAGGGGTTTCCTGGTCCCTTAGGAAGGGTAGGGCAAGGCAGCTTGGGGCCAGAGGTCAGGAGTCAGGGGTTAGTTGGAGGCATTTGGATTGAGAAGGAGAATCCTTGGGTGGTCAGAGCAGCTCTTGGCCCCTGGCAGGCAATGGACTGTGGGCCAGCCCTGTCTGTGGACAAATAAATTCCCAAAGATGGATGGGGGCGGGGCTAGTGGGGCCACCCAGGCCCAGCCCCTCTGCCCCTCCTGGCTCCGCCTCGGCCCTGCTGAGCCTCCGGAAACAGAAGCTGTTGGCAGGAAAACCACAGGCCACTCATCACAAGGCAAAGATAAAGCTGTCAACCCCCAACGAACCTGGCAGAACAGAACAGAGCAGGGCCAAGGGCTTGGGTGGAGTGGCCTCAGGCTGAAGCCCTCCCCAAACCGGGGATCCATCCCCATATCCAAACATCCTTCTCACTCTACCTGTGCCCCCAGGTGGGGAGCTCAGTCCCTGGGAGATTTGCGGTCAGGAGAGCAGAAGAGGACGTAGGACATTTCTGGTCCAGCTACCTGATACTTCCAGAGCCTGTGACAGGACCCCCACCTCTGTCCTTGTAGACCACCTTCCATCCACCTGTCCGAGTCCAAGCCTGGCCTGTGCCCAATCAACCTTAGCATTGGGCTGGCATCTCTATAGCTTACCTCTCCTCTCCCATCACCTGCCCTGTCCTGTCCTAGCCAGGCCTCCACCTCCCTGAAACAAGCAGAGGGAGGCAAGTGCCTAGAAGAGTCAAGGGCCACATCAGTTACACATTGCCATTGGGCTCCCTCAGATGCATCCGGGTAAGCCTAACAGCAGACGGCCTTGGTTAATATCCTTGGCTTTGCCACTAGCTACCTGTGAGGGCTTGGTTAATTTACCTCACCTGTCTGAGCTTGTGTCCTTATCTGTGAAATGGGGATGATAATGGATTTCTTTCATAGGTAGAGGCCCTAGCCAGGTGAGTCCCAATAATGCTGAGGACAAAAACAAAAACAAAAACAAAAACAAAAACCAGAGGCCACTATTGATCTTGGGGTACAGCCCCTCTGTACCCCTGTCTTCAACCCCAGCTCAGGGCAGGAATGCAAGGCCCCGGGGACTGGGATGGGGCAGAGGCCTCATGTTCGCTTTTGGAGCCAGAGGCCTCCTCCGACCCCGTGTCTTGTTTTGCAGATGAAGAAATGAGCTCAGAGAAGAGAAATGAATTGCCCAAGCTCACCCTGGGTGGTACTGGAGGCTTCAGCTTGAAGCAGGAAGGCCTTGCTGGCTGCCCCTCAAACCAGGCCAGGTGTCCTTGGGACTTCCTCTAGAGGTGGGAGGTGGAGGCTGGGTGTCCCAGGGGTGTGGGGCGCTCCCCTGCAGTCCAAACTGCCTCACCCTGAGGGCTGATAAGAGTCTTCTTCATGGCTGGGAAATTAGCTGGGAAATTGCTCTAGTCAGGGAACCATACCCAAGGGCTGGAAATCCCAGGTGTGCCTGAGCAGAGCTGCTCTCTGGATGGCAAAGGCCCCAACCGAGGGCAGGTCCGTGGCCTCTTGCAGCACCCTGGGCCAATCCCCCTTTCAGACAGATCAGTCTCGCCAATCTCAGACTCAACTGTGTGTCCAATGCCACCGTCAAGCGGGGCAGGCCAGAACCATGTCCTGGGATTTTCTAAGCAAAAAATCCAGAGATGCTGGGAGCCAGACCTAAGGGGATCACATCCCCTCGGCCTGGTCTTGATCCCACATAAAAGGGCCTATTCTCTTTCCAGCTAATCCCGTGGCTCTTGGAATAGCAGGTCCCAGGACATGAATTGCTTGTGATGAAGAGCCGGGGTGGATGCTGGCATTACCCGAGCCATCTTTGTGTCCCTCTCCTCCCATGATTCCTGGATATTAAGGAGGGCAGCCGGCACTTAGGTGAGGGGAGGAGGAGGGGGCAAGGGAATTCAGGCAGTCATCCTCCAATCTGTATCTGCCCTTTGGATACCATCACCGTGACCTCCTCCACCTCCTCCTCCTTCTTCTCCCCTCTCCCCCGTTCCAAGGAGCCAGCCTTGCTGACAGACAGATGGACCAATGGACAGATGGCTTCCTTTGCCTGGCTAAATTTAGTGGCTGGTGGGGTGCAGAGGGGGCCTCTGCTCATCCTGGAGGCCAGCTCAGGCCCTCAAGGGGTTTCGGTACAAGGCTCCAATGGGTCTCCTTAGCTACTCAGACACCCTTGTTTGGAGCACACACATCTGCTCCTGTTAGAGCCTCAGTTCTGACCCTGACATTCAGAAAACAGACTGTCATGGAGGATTATTTCACTTGAGGTTTTCATATCTAGAGCACGCCCCAAAGAAAAAGAAGTAAAAGCAATTGCATTTCTCTTCCCAGATCTCTTTTTTCCTAGTAACTTTGCCAGAGTAAGAGAGGCAGCTGATAGGATCAATGCATCTTTCACTGGTTCTAAAATGCATCTTTCCATCCCGGACTATGTTTTCCTGCCCCTGCCCCCACTCCAGCATCCCCAGGGACAGACATCTGTGATTGTTCTAGGCATTGTGGGGAGCAGGGGTGGGCAGGGCAGGGGTCAGAGTTTACAGGGGATGTGGTGCTTTCACACTCCACAGATTTTATTTAAAACAGCCCTGTGATGTAAGCACCGAAACCCCCATTTTACAGATAAGGAAACTGAGGCTCTAGAAATCGAGTGCCTTGGCTAAGTAGCTCCCATGCTGGCCAGTGGCTGGAGAGGAGGCTCCCCAAAGTCTGAGAGCTTGGCCCAGAGCCCACCCCGAGACTCCAGTATTTGAGAGCTGCCAGACCTTATAAGCCCAAAGGCCAAGTGGCTGGCTCTGGTATTGGGCCAGACCTTGTAGGGAGACAAAGCAGTGCTGCCAAGCCCTCAGCCCCAAGACAGCCTCCTCTGCCTGGCTAAATTTAGCCGCTCTATGGAGTGTAGAGGGGGCCTGTGTCCGTCCTGGAGGCCAGCCCAGGCCCTCAAGGGGGTCAGCACAGATTCCAATGGTCTCCTTAGCCATTCAGGGTCCCGGAGTTGCAGGGATAACACCTCTGCTTGAAGAGTTCAGGCCAGTCCCCCACACCGGGCCCGTCGGTGTCCCAGGGCTCGCTCAACGCCACTCGACTCCTTAGATGATGGCCAGAACAGGGCCCTGGGCCAGTGTACAGACACTGTCAAGCGGAGGTTGTAGGGGACACTGCCAGGCATTTATGGGGAGGCCACAGCAGGGGTCCTCATGGTTGGCCTCTCCCAGACCTTGCACTGCTTCTCTGGCCTCTTCTAACCTCCCCAGCTGTGGGCCATGACCTGGCCGGAGCCCCTTCTCCCCAGCATCTGAGGCATCACAACCCCCTGGTTCTCCTCCATCCTTTTGAGTCATTTCCTCTTGGTCCCCATCCACTTCCTGCCCCTGGAATATGGGGACTCCTTGGGCCGACCTAGGTCCCTGCCCCCTAAACACTGAGCGCTCCTCGGGAGGCTTGTCTCCTTGCCTCCTGATGTTGCTGAAACTTTTACACCCACATGGCAGCCACGTGCCCACCCACCTCCTCGGGCTCCTACCTCTATCTTTTCTTCTAAATCCAACTGTATTGAGGAGTAACTGACATACAATAAAATGTACCCATTTTAGGCACAGAGTTTGATGAGTTTTGACAAATGCATGTAACCCCCACCCCCCCACCCTGTCATCTGTCACCTTAGAATGTTCCCTCCTGTTCTTTTGCTGTCAATTTCTCCCCAACCCCCAGCCAATTACTGATCTGTTTTGTCACTAGATTTGTTTTGCTTTTTCTAGAATTTCATGGAGGTGGAATTGCACAGTATGAGCTTCTTTCACTCAGCACAAGGGTTTTAAGCTTCATCCATGCTGTGGCATATATCAATAGCTTGCTCCTTTTTTTCACTGAGAAGTATTCTGTCGTATGGACATACCACAGCTTGTTGTCCTTCCCCCGTTGATGGTCATTTGGGTTGTGTTCGGTTTGGGGCTGTGATGAGTAAAGCTGCCACAGACAGTTGAGTTCAGTTCTTTGTGTGGACGTTAGGTCATTTTCTGATTTTGTACCTCCATTTCTCCCGGTACGGCCCCAACGAGGTCTCTCCTACCCCTGTGAGGGGTGTAGCATGGGAGGCATGGGAAGCACAACATGGGCCAATGGAGGGGGCAGGAAAAGGCCACGGACATTTTGGCAGCTGCCATCCCTGAGCCAGTGCAAAGTGAGCCAGGGCTTGCCCCAGAACTCCCTCTTCGGTGAGTGGCTGTGAGGTAGGAAACCTCTGTTTACCTTGGCTGCTCCATCCTGACCTGCCAGGCTCCATGCTGTGGGCTGGCAAGGCTGGGTTTGTGCAGGCTTGGGTGGGGGCAGAGGTGAAGCCAGCCTGCCCATGACCTCCAGCAGCTGATGGAAGTCCTGGAGCTGCCCTGTCTCCTAAGCAAGCCCCCCAAGCCCATCTTAGCTCCACACTCTGCCTATACATCATGAGGAAATCAGCTACATAGTCAGGCTCTCAGAGTCTTGGGGATCTTTTATCCGTAAAATGGAGCCCTAACCCCTGGCTTGGCCCATCTCAAGGAGCTGGCTGGGCACCCAGGGAGATGCAGAGTATGCAGAGGTTTGGGGATCTGAGAAGTCCTAGTGATGGACCACGCAGAAGGAAGCATCCTGCCCATCCTTGGCTCCAGCTGTGAGCCGTGTGCCAAATCTTGCCCTTCCCCCCACATAAAGTCTAGGAGCTCCTAAGGGCGAGTTCTGTCTCTTCCAGTCATGGCTGGCTTCATGGATGTGTGCTCTAGGCAGGTGCACTGGACCCCATGCTCAGAAAGGCCCTGGTCTTGGTTTTAATGCTCTGCTGTCACTGTTATGAAACTCTTACTTTTTAAACAAAGGGCTCCGCATTTTCATTTTGTACTCAGCTCGCAAATTCCAAAGTCAGTCCTGTCTCTGGCTCTGTGGGCAGGGCCTGATTTCCCTTCCCAAGGCAGCTGGGCAAAGGATTAGATACAGAAACTTCATGAATGAATCTTCCCTACAGAGGAAGGAAATCAGGGAGATGGGGACGCACAGCTAATTCCTTTTGCAGAGCCCCTGCTCCCAGAGGGCAGGGTCACTTGGGTGAGTCAGGAGTTAATATCAAGCAGCCTCTCAAAGGCTCTTGGACAATGTGAGCTGAAGGAAGCCATGGAGAGGTGCCTTTGAGCTGGGCTTGGAAGGGTCAGAAATTGAAGGCATCCTTGGGGTTCAAGGAGGGCAAGGAAGCAGAGCGAGAAACCTCAGGGAGAGATTCAGGACCCACAGAATAGTCAGGGCTGGAGGCCCCTGATATTTAGGTTCCAGGCCTAGCCCTGCCCCAGACCAAGTCATAAACCCCTCCCAGCCTGTTTCCTCACTGATGACATGTGAGTCTTAACATGTGCAGGGGGTTTGAACACATGCACCAACTATCAAGTGCTGTCCCTGTGAGGAGCAGAGTTGTGTCTCTGCCATTTGGGAGTGGCTGGGGAAGTCAGTGCCTTATCTCAGAGGAAGAGGGCAATCCCTGGCTGGCAATGTGGGAACCCCAGACCTTGACTCTTGTTCCCAGAGGTGAGGTGGGTATAGCTGGTGACAGCTCAGGTAGACCCATGGGCAGATGGTGGAGCCACTCATTAGGAAAACAGATGGTGATGATCCTCCATTGCCCCCGGCACTCAACCTTTATTTCTCTACCAGCTTCACGTCAACAGGTGGGTTCAGGGCCCTCCCACCGTCCCCCACCTCAAGATCTCCCTTCCCTTCAGCAGGACAAAAGCAGAGAATCTCTGTGGGCTAGTGCCCAGGGGAGCCCCGCCTGACTGAGAGAGGGAGGGAAGAAAGGTGTGGTAAGAGGCCACAGAGCCTGGAGCCCATTTGTCTGCAAGGCAGGCTAAGGGCGCTTTTTGATTCTGGGGACCAGGACAGGGATGTGAGTCTTGATTTACACATAAAAGAATCACTTGGTATACTCTCCAGGAGGGGTGAGGATGTACATTGACCCACTGTTTTCTTCCATGCCTAATTTTTGCCAGAGGGGCAAGAGCCGAATTAAAAGAACATTTATGTCCATCAAACGCTCTTTTCCCATCATCCAACATGATCCACGATGGACACACATTCTTCCAGCAATGAGGGAGGGAGAGTAAGTGCTGTTGGGTAACTAGCCATTCTTAGTGACATCCTTTCAGCTCACGGATATGTGGGGTTGGAGGTGAAGAGTGAGGCCAAGAGTCTAGAAGACTCAGAATCACCCAGCCATGCAGACTGTGGGATGGTGCACACAGGGTTGAGCTGAGAGGGCACAGTGATCAGGTACCCAAGGATGTCTGGGGTCTTAGGCACCAGGGACATGGAGGGCAAATCCAGCCTCTGCTTGGCAGACTGGACAGCAACGACACTTGGCATGTCTCATTTGCTTAGGACAGGGAAATCTCAGTCTGGGAGTGTCCAGAACTGAGGCAGCCAAGCCAGCTGTCTCCTGGGAAGGGGATCCTTACCCAGCACACCCCCCCCCCCCGCCCCACTACTACCATCTCCCTCCCACTGACCCTTCAACCCCCTGCACATATAAACAGTAAGAGGCTCAAACCCTCACGTGCCAACTTTGTGGGAAAAGAGCAGAGTGGAGGGGGGTTGTCTGCCCTCACTGTGCACAGCTGGGCCCAGATGTCCTCCCCTTCACCGCCCCCCGTCCCGCTGACCAGGCCCCAGACCAGGCACTAAGTGAGAGGTCAGAGCTAGCAGGAACTCCAGGAGTCCTCCATCAGTACAGAAGCACCAGTGACCAAGTAAAATGCCCAGCCTCCAAGCAAGGGGGTGCCTGCTCCAGAATGTGCTCATAGATCTGGGGGTAGAGGCCTCTGCATGTCTGGATCTGCTTCCAGCTCTGGCTTCTGGGCAGGCCCCTCCTAGGCTGCTGCTCTGGAGCTGGAACGTCAGGGGTGAACTTCCCAGGAGAGTCCCAGAGGCATGAGTTGCACAGCCCCCATGCATATGGAAGCGAGGACAGAGACCCTCGGCAGGGCCCAGTGAGCAAGCGGTGAGCGTGATGGCAGTGTGGGGAGTAGGAGTGAACGCTTGGGCATCATCAGGCTGAGGTACGCACTGGAGACTCCACTCTGTTCCCAGCACTCACTTCTTGTCCTTTTCTTCTGGAAGAAAGACCCGAGAGTATGCTGAGATGTATGTGTGACGGTACACAGCCAGACTGGTTCTGTCTGGCCCCTCCCACCGTCCATTTCTCTCGGGACAGCTGCATTCTCCCGCGGTATCAGTCAGGGGACCCAGTTCCACTGAGTCTTCTGATGCCGCTCCACGTATCCAGCTGCTGCCCAGGCACATTTCCCTGATGCCCCCTGGGCCTCCTTCACTCCACATGTTCTATCAACACCTCCAGCCCACTCCAGGGCGTATTTTCCTCTCAGTTTTCAGTTTGGGGAACCACTACCTAGCATGACGACATCCAGAAACTGGTGGCATGAACTCTTTGTTCATCCCACAGACTCAGGCTTGCTGAGTTTACCACCGATGTCTCTCGAGTTCTCTTCCTCCTGCTGCCCCGTGCCTCAAGTCCTCTCAGCCCTGCTCTTAGCCCCCATCTTACCTCACCATCACCCTCCTGCCCCTGGCATCACGTTACAAATCCAGCCTGTCATCCCCTTTGATGGCTCTCCGTTGCCTTCAGAATAAAGTGCAAGCCCCCCTCGCATTCTGGACTCTCCCAGATCAGCTCCTCTGGGCCTCCCTTCCCCTCGGTCTGGCCCTTTGGCTTCTGCCTGACAGCTGCTCAGTCACACCTAGGTATGGCCAAGAGATGGGGCAAGAGGACCACCCCCCCTCGCCTACCCCCTGCGGATGACCCGGCATCCGCAATTCTCCCCAGGACACATCCCTCATAAATCATAGGGAAGCTTATAAGTATCAGGCCTCAGTAAAACTTCCCTAAAAGGCCACCAGGCTGGCTGGGAATGTAACAGGGTCCCCTCTCTCACCCCCGCCCCATCCGGCTTTAGAAGGCCCAAGGGACTCTGCAGCCACACAGGGCAGAGCTGTCTGGGCTTGTGGCAGGCACACACCAGGCCACCTCTCAGATGTGGCTGCAGGTGCCCAGCCTGAGTCTTTCCTGTGGGCCCCATAGCCACTCCCTACAGCAGGGTACCGCCCTTTCAAGCCAAGCCTCACCAGAACCGTAGTCAACATCTCAGGTTAATGGTGGAGGTGGAGGTGTTGCCCAGGACCAGTTCGCCCTGGGCTGGGACTCAGTGTCTCCCCCTAGACCAGCTCAACACAGCTCATCAGCCTCCCTGCTTTGACCCTCCCATCTGTCCTCCATGGTTACCCCAGTCCCTTCCATGCTTCTACCCTTCTGTGGCTCACACTGCCATGAGGATAATGCCCAGGGTCCTTACCTTGGCATTCGAGGCCCTTTCCACACTGTAGCCTCACTTCTCTACCCTGCACTCTGAGTCCCAGCCCCACTAGAGACGCCAAGCCATGCTAGCCCAGCCCTTTCACCCCCAAGTTCCATCCTCCCCGTTTGAACCTCTGCTTAGATCTTGTCTCTTCTGGAAATCACCTGCAACCCTTAGCCAGCAGGGATTGCTTCTTGCCTAGCCCTTCCAACCTGCCCTGTCCTGTTAGGTGCCTTCCCTCCTCTCAGGCCAGGAAGCTTCCACCATGTGCCAGCCAGTGCCAAACATAGGCTTTTCCCCATTGGCCGAGAAATTTTCTCACTTCTAAGTTTTCTCAAGAAAATGTGCTGAACTCCTTAGCAGATATGGCTGCTAGGGAAGGCTCTCAGGGAAGACAGAGAAACTGCCCGAGCTGCCAATGAGGCCTGACTTCCCAGGTGAGATAGCGTGATCAAGGCCGGCCAGCAGAATTCCTGGTAGGTCACCTCTGTGCTTCAGCCAGAAATGGAGAAGCCCTGGGCCCCCAAGGGTGGAGTTTTAGGTGACAGTCCTACTTCTCCTTCTTCAGCTCCCTAGGAGTGTCCACGGTGGGTGGGTCAGAAAGAACCGTACTGGGGGCAAAATGCTTTGTCTGGCTCCCGCTACCTCACCCGTGGGTCCCAACAAGGCCTTGCTTTGGCTGAGCACCTACTTCCACCTCTAAATGGTCTGGTCACACTATGGACAGACCTGTGGTGGGCCAGCTTCTCCAGAGAAAGAAGGCCAACTTGTTTTAGCCTCTTTAATAAGATAAAATGTTTACAGCGTCTAGGAGGGTTGGCCAGTGTGAGACAGAAGCCGATTGATCGCCTTGGCCCCTATGGAATGACAAGCACGTGATCTATTTATAGCCCTCCCCCCAACTCCAGGCTCCCTCCCCTGGGGCCGTGACACATTCCTGCCTGAGATGACCCTCAAGGACCCAGCTGCTCCAGTGCAGGCCTTGGGCTATAGCTGGGACTAATCCAGACCCTCCCTAGCAATCTGGCCACGGGGCTACTGCCTTGGCTCAAACTCCCAGGAACAGGGAGTTTCTCATCCCTGCCTTCTTCCATTTCTAGGCAGCTCTGGCAGTGAGAAGATGGTGCCTCCCTTGTCCTTGGGAGGTTAGAATCACCTACTCTCTCAGGCTCCTCCACCAGCAGAAGCTGGCAGATGGATGCCATGCCCCAGCCTCCTCCTCTAAACACTGCCTCCAATGCTGACCCTGCCATTCTTCCTCTATTACTGGATCAAGGCAGACCCAGAGCTGTGAGCTTAGAAACAGAGAACGCCCTCTTCCACCCTCCTACAAGGTAACACCAAAGAGGCCAATCCAGTGTGGTCTGGGATCCTGGAGGTGGTCAGTGGCTGCCCACTCCATGCCTGGGAGACTGCCCTGAGAATATCTGCATTAAGACAGGCTGGGTTCAGAGAAGTCAGAGGCCAAGGCCCAGAGAAGGGCACACTGGGCCTGGCCATGCAGGGTGGATGGCAAGTGAGGAGAGGGAGGCAGCATGGCCCTGACTAGTGATCCTGCTGGCTGTGCCCTTGTAGCACAAGACCCTGCAGGTATCATGAGTCATAGCCACCAGAGCAGAGCCCCTTCTTGTCCTCTACTTGGTGATCCAAGAATACTTCTTTCTCTGTATAGACAGGGAGGTTGAAGCTGGCACCAGCCCGTTGCCACCTGGGAGCAGAGGCAGGCAGGGAAGCGGGCAGGGAAACAGACTAGAGGCAAGCAGGGTGGGGAGGGTCTGGGGCTTCCTACTCACCATCCACGTGGTTCCGGGACAGGTACTTGAGGGCCTCATCAAGCAGGATGACAGGCAGAGATATCTGGAGCACCACTACCCACTGGCGCCCACTCAGTGGGGTCACCTGGAAAATAAGCTGGGGAGTGGGGAGGTTTGGTTAAGGGAAGGACTTCTCATGTCCCCGCGATCCACCTGCTTCATACACCTGGGCTGCAATGGACCGGACATGAGCAACTCCAAGATGCTCCTTGAGGTCCCACCTCCAGATCTTTGTCCACTCTGTTTCCCCTGCCAGAAGTGCCCTCCCCTGCCCTTAGCCAAGGACCAAATCCTGTTGGGCCTGTTGAGAAGTGGGAGGCATTCTGTACTGGGGAAGAGCATAGTGTTTCCTCCTGCCCTAGCCTTGGGAAATTCCCCAGAACAAGAAGTCTGGTCTCCACCTCTTCTGTTCCCCAAGTCTGAGGGCTCCTGAAGCACAGGCTGTGTGCACCAAGCACCTTCAGATCTCCCCACTCCCAGTCCTCCAGGCTTTCCATAGCAAAAGGGTCCACAGAGGCCCAGTGACCAACCCAGGGCCAGAAATGTTAAAGGAAGGTTTGGACCCTGTTGCAGAAGGGGTTTGGAGTCGGGCAGAAACTCACGGGCAGGGGTGGCACCAGCAGGATGAGGAAGTGCAGGGCCATGGACATGGCCACAGCTGCCAGCAGCCAAGGGTTCAGCCAGGGTGGCATCCGCAGCAGCGACTGGTTCTCCGAGACGCTGCCAATGGTACAGGATACTCATCTTGGGCCCGGATGGGAGCAGGCCCTGCGGTGGGCACCCATCCACCCATGTGGAGGTGCAGGGAGTGGCCTGAGCCTCAGAATTTCCCTAATTGGGCCTGTAGGCTGGAGTGCTTCTGGGAGGCCAGTGCAGCTGGGAGGGATGTGTCACAGTTGTCTGCTCAGCCCCCCAGCAGCCTGTCCTTAGAGCTTGAACCTCCTTTCTCTGTCCCTCAGACCCAATCCTGGCCCCTCCGTTTCTTTAGACCCCAGTCTTGGCCCTCATTGTTCCCTAGATCTCAATTCTGGCCCCACTCATCCTCAAAACCCTCTTCTGGACCCCTCTGATCCTCAGCCCCCACACTTAGGCCTCACCCCCCATCCCTCAACCCGCTCCGGGCCCCTCAGCCCAGCCCACCTGTTGAGGGCATTGCACATTTCAATGGTCACCAGCACAGACAAGGCCATGGTTGTGGGGAAGCGTGACTCGAAGACCTCGCAGTCAATGTCAGCAAAGAGTGGGTTGTCCTCGGAGCACTTCAGGAAGTTCCTCTGAGGGCACCAAGGTGGGGTTGGGTGGGGTTGGGGAGAACAGTGGTCAGGGAGGGGCCAGTGTGGGGGAAGAGGGAAGCCTCACTCCGTCCTCAGCCTATATCTGAGGACATAATACAACCAGTGGGCAGGGTGCTGCCATGGGGTGGGCCCAAGGAGGGGTGCCTACCCAGGATGGGGTCAGAGGTACTACACTGTTCCAGAGAAAGGAGAAGCTAGCATTAGGATGGGGAGGACAGCAGACGGCCCTGGGATCAGAGGGAGGATGCAGGCATTACCCTGAAGGTGCTTGGGGAGCCCTGAATACTGGGGATGCAGGACTGAGGGTGGTGATTACCTGAGACCACAGAATAAATAAATGCCTATGAAAACCAATCAGCCAAACTGTTTGAATAGAATTCACCTTTGGTGGGTAGACAAAGGCTGCATGTACTCCTAATCACCATTAAATAAGACTCCACTCATACTTCCCTCCAATTCTGCCACTGAAATTGAGCTCTACCACACTTGCCTTTTGCTTACAACACGGATTAATGAATTGCTAGGTGCAGGCTTACTACACAGCTTCTTCATAATGAAGAAGAAGCTCTCGGGGCTTGATAAGGGAAGTGGCTCTTCCCCCTGCAGTCCCGGGGGAGAGTTTTCTTCCTGTTCATAAACTTTGCTCACAGATTCTTCTGTGATAAGATGCTGAGCTGAGGCCATGTATGAGAATTTCTGGCTTGTTCTCTTTTGCATTGCTGGGATGAGTGTGAATGTTCATAACTGTTAAACAGCTCTGTTCTCTAATAATATAAATTTGTTCTCTGGACTCTCCTCTGAACACAGAGATCTTTTAAGCTAAAGGTTTAGAAACTGGAATCACATGCTGTAAAAATAACCCTCAAAGAGAAGCCTGTAAAATGACCGGCTGTCTGAGCTCCTGTCCAGTAAATACATCCCTGTTTTCCCACACTGCATAAATATGGGTAAGGTGACTTTCAGCCAGAAGGGGCCGCTAGCACTTTCCTTTTCTCCCTCATGCAGGATAAAAAATTACAAAAGGCTAAGGCTTGGTCAGATTTCTTATTTTAACAAAGAGATGGAGGTTCTTATCTCATTTAAGTCAGCAGTGGGATTTTCTCCCCAAATCGAGCTCCAGTATTTGGGACAAATGCATGTTTTTATTTGGCACTGATCATAGAGCAAGAAGACCAAATGCCCCTGCCTGTTGTGCCACTGTGGTCAGCACCCCCCCACTCCCCCGCCTTTCCAGATCTCAATGGCCTGTGTACACATGTACATACAAATGCCGTATACACACCTCCCACTCAGGCATGTGCACGCCTAGATCCTTATGTATGTGCAGAGGGAAAAAATACAAAAAGGATCACACTAAGAGTTTCAATAGATAAATACACTGTCCAGTTTAAACCTTCTGGGTTTTACCTGTGTGCCTCTGCCACATGCGTACATTATGCCCCAGGTCATGGGTCATAGAGTGGCCTCCTGAATTGATTAGAAGGTACATCGGGCTGAAACCTCAGTCTCCTAGTTTCATCATGAGCCTTGTGGTGGTGGGGGCCTGTTTCTTTGGGTGAAGCCAGTGTTCTGCCTATTCCTTCCCTTTGCCTCTCTGGCTATTTCCTATTTACCTTATGCTGCAAGGCCTCCTCTGTGTTTCATTAACTTAATTCATCCGTACATAGCTCTTACTATGTGCCAGATGTTGGTCTAAGCACTTTACAAGCATTGACTCAGTTAATCCTCCTGATAGCCTTATGAGGCTGAGGCAGATCTGTTATTATTATCCATTTTGTAGATAAGGAAACTAACACAGAGAGGTTAAGTAGCCTGTCCAGAATTACACAGCTGGTGTGTGGTGGAACTAGGGTTTGAACCCCGGGCAGCCTGGATCCAGGCTCCATACTCTGTGCTCTTAGTCACTGCTGCGTTTTTGACAGCTTTCTTCAGGAACCAAGCACGTGGGGGAGGGGGAGAAGGCTCTAGTCAGTTCTGCTGAAACCAGCATCTGAAGCTGAAAGTTCTACCTGAGGTCTAACCTTTGACCACCTCCAAGGCTCAGAGACACCTGCATTCTCTGCTGCAGCACTTCTCACCTTAAAATGTGAACGCCCACTGCCATGCTCTTCCCAGCTCTTTCCAGAGACTTTGCCTGCTTGGTCACTACTAATTTGTGCCTGGCATACAGTTGGTGCTTAATAGCCATTTCTTAACCAGATGGATAAATGAGAAATGGAATGACCTGAGGACAGTTGGGAAGTTGGCACCAAGGGGACTGGCGACTAATTCGTAGTGGGCGTGGGGTATGTGTCTACCACGACCCCCAGCTGTCTGGCTGGCATGGGTGACCAGGGAGGCAGTAGAACTGAGATGGGGATGAAGGAAAGGGATTATCTGGGGAAAGGTGATAGATCTGATCTTGGACTTAGTGAATACAATGGGCCTGTGGGACACCTCAGAGGAGGTATCCAGCTGGAATTTTGGGACTGGGGCTCAGAAGAAACATTGAGAGCACAGTGGTGGGAGGATCCTGGGAGATTTGAGATGTATAGATAAAGGAGGTTAATTGAGACAATGCTGGAAGAAGGCAGCAGCTGGATGGTGAGCACGCCCTTGCTCTGCATCTTGCTGCTCCCACAGGAGCTAAATGAGCAGAGGTGCCTGAGGCTGGCCCGAGCCTTCTGCCAAGGGCTTGGGGGCACGAGCCTTTGGGATGAGGGCATGGGCCTATGCTCTGCACTGCTGCAAGAAAGGAGAGCCCATGAGCTTCAGGGCTGGTGGGTACAAGAAAACCGTCCCTGAGCTGACTGCACCTAGATATGAACACTGCGAGAATGCCTGAAATCATCACAGAGCCTCCCCAGGGAGGATGGGGCAATGAGTCAGGTCCCTCTTTTGAGCTCTTCTATCTACAAGAAGGTAATGAAGACAGACACTCTCAGAGGAAAAAGATCCCAAATCCCTGCAGCTCTCAGCTTTACATGAGAATTCCAAAGCTGACATTGCCAGATTCACTGCAAAGGTTCTTTCAAGCAAAGGAGATGCCCAGACAGAGGGTCAGATTGACAGACAGAGCTGAGGGGTCTCCTTGCTTGCTCAGTTCAGAGCTGTGCTGAGCTAAGCCAGCCCTGTGGTGGGCATGTACCAGCTAGGTGACTTCAAGAGGTCAGTGGATCCCTTTCTTGAGAAGCATGTTGTTATAGGGGTGGGGTGGGGAGGGAGAGCCTGGCAGATTCTTCCCTCCATTCTTAATCTCCTTATTTAAAAAGAAAAAGTTAATGTATATTTATTTCTGAAGGGGGGGGAGGGGCGGTGAAGGGGGAGACACAGAATCCAAAGCAGGCTCCAATCTCTGAGGTGTCAGCACAGAGCCCAACGCAGGGCCTGAACTCACGAACCGTGAGATTATGACCTGAGCCAAAGTCGGACACTTAACCAACTGAGCCACCCAGGTGCCCGTCTTAACTCCTTATTGACCCTCCACCTGAAGTTCTACATATCTCTGAACCCTCAATGTTTTGGGGGTTCCCTGATAAAGGCAAGATACTTCTGGGCATTTATGCCCCTTGGCAGCCCCCTAACCAAATGACTGGGAGAAGCAGTAACCGCTTCTCTGGCTCTGGGGCCGGGCTGCTATCTCTAAGTTTCCAGTGGCTTCTGAGCTTGGCTCCTTAGATGGTGGATGTCTATGTATGTGTATGGGGGTAGGGAGGGACAGCCATTGGCCAACCGTGGAGTTCCAGATCCCTTTCCCCTGGAGCTCCAACAACTTGGGCAGTGAGTTCTACCTCAGAAATAACCCCAACAGAGTCCCTGGCCATCCTTGCTTACCAGCTGGTAGAAGGTGACGTGAGGTCCCTCGGCATCATATAGGAACCACCAGGTGGCGGCAGCCACCGTGGCCAGGCCTACGTACACTGCAAGGAGGGCAGGAGGAAGCTGGCTATAGTGGATAGCTGTGGTTTTCTGGCATCCATTTCCCCTTCCTAAAAATGCCCTGAGTTTCTGTCAGGGAACCGCCCTCTCCCTCTCTGAGCCATGTGGTTTATAGCACCTACCCTTAGTGACAGTGGTGGGCCCTGATTGGCAATCAACATCTGCCACACCCCTGGCCATGGTGACTGGCTAGGAGATAAGCAGGTGGCCCAATGTGGGCCAAGAACAGACCTGAGACTTTGATTATATTACTGACGGATACTCTCTCTTCTGCTGAATTGGGGGTTGTAAGAGAGTAAACATGAGGGCTACAGCTGCAGCAGCCATCTTTCCATCTCAAGGAGCACCTGTCCGAGAATGGAGCTGAGGCAGAGCCAAAATAGGCCAGTGATACTGAGGCCTGGATCCAGCCATGCCTGAGGAATGCTCTAGTATTTTCCATTAGATGAGCCCACACAGCTTCCTTTGGCCTATGCCAGGCTGAGTCATACTGTCTGCAGTTTGCAAGGATCCCTGATAGAAGCTCTCAGGAAGCTCCTGAAACCCCACTGAGGGCTGGGGCCCCACTCACCTCCAATAGCCAGATATCGAAAAAAGAGCCAGCCACTGATGAGGGCCTCACGAGGGTTCCGGGGCAGCTTCTCCATGATGTCCAGGTCTGGTGGGTTGAAACCCAGGGCTGTGGCAGGTAAGCCATCCGTCACCAGGTTCACCCAGAGCAGCTGCACAGGGATCAGGGCTTCCGGCAGGCCCAGAATTGCCGTGAGGAAGATGCTGGAACCAGGGTCAGAGGCTCTAGGGCCCAGCAACTGAAGAGCCCGGCTCCTACTCACACTCTAGCCTGGGAAGCTCACCTACTGTCTTCACAGGAGCCCCACCTCACTTTTCTAGCTCTTATGTGTGCACACAAGTGAGACTTGCATATCCATGGCTCTGCTTCACACTGGACCACTCGTGCCTCCTAATCTCAGCTCTGGAGGCTGGATGATTCTGCTCTTTAGGCCTCTCCTGTTTAGGCCAGAGCTCCTCTCTAGGGCATGTACACATGTGGACAATGCATGCCTGAGCACATACAATTTGTTCGCAGACAGAAGTAAAAACAGCACAGGCCATACAATCGCACAAACACAAGCAAACACCTACATGCTTGCCCGGACAAGCAGAGGTGACAGAAGTCACATGTGTCCAAGCAAACATGTGCTCACCATCCCCCACAGGCATCTCTTACACGTGAACCTAAATGTGTACAAATTAGATGCTGGCACAAATCCTCCGTGCTTCTGCTTATGCCTCAAGATGCACAAGAGCACACATGCACATGGCTGCCCACACCTTTCATTCGGGTACACACGCCATGTTTGCACACACCTGTGTGCACACACTCACACACACACGTGAACACGTTACTGCCCCAGAGCAGCGCTAGTTCTCCCATCTTGGCAACTGTGAGTGTGGGGATTATGGCTAGAGGGATGACAGGGACTTTTTAGGTATCTCCTTGGGGGCCGGGATGCACCAAGGCCTCTGGAAGAATGACAAGGCCCTGCCCTCCTTGAGATGAGGTCCTAGAAGGCCGCCTCCAGGGCAGGGCATGTGTTCCTCTATCCCTACAGCCCCATCCGAGGAACAGGCATTTCCCTTAGTGACCTAGAGCTGGTCCAGAGGGCTGGGAACAAGAAATGCAGGGCCTCACCAGACAACCTCGCCGACATTGGAGGAGATGAGGTAGCGGATGAATTGCTTCATGTTGTTGTAGATGGCCCGGCCCTCCTCCACTGCAGCCACAATTGAGGCAAAGTTGTCATCTGACAGCACCATCTCAGCTGCCGACTTGGCCACAGCTGTGCCGGAGCCCATGGCAATGCCAATCTCTGCTTTCTTCAGAGCCGGGGCATCATTCACCCCGTCTCCAGTCTAGGGGCCAAGGTAGGTAGGACCATGCCTGAGAAACTTCTCTTCCACCTCCTTGACTCCTCTCAACTAAGCCTATCCCTAAGCTCAGGGGATGTCCCCAAGGAAGCAGACAGCTGAACAAAACAAATGGTGAGGTTGAGAATGAGCTCAGAGATTGGGCTGGGGTATGAGGCTGAGGGGGAAGCCAAGCGTTGCAGACAAGGACAAATTTGAAGAGAAGGTCAATTCTAAGGTCAGAGAAGATGGTGAGGATGGACTTGGGGATGACAGTGGGTCACTGATGAGGATAGAGATGAAATTCAGGTTGGATGTGGTATAAAATACAAAGCTGAGGTTAAGGGCAAAGTTAAGGTTAAGTCAGGGATGAGGTCAAGGTTGTGACCCAGGCAAAGGATCAGGTGGGTGTTATAGTTAAGGTAAAGGCTGGAGCCAAGGTGAAGGTCAGGGTCACACTGGACTCAGACTCAAAATTAAAAACTAGACTAAGGCAAAGGTCAAGTTAAAGTCAAAGGCCAAATCAAGGTTATGGCCCACATCAGGAGTGATGTCACAGACAAGGTTGGAGTTGCAGTCAAGGTGAAGATTAGACGCCACATAAAGTTGAGGTCTACAAAAAGTATTGGGTTGGAGGTCAAGGTCAATGTCAAGGATCAGGTGAGGGTGCAGGTCAAGACTGCAGCCCATTTAGGGCTGACCCAAAGTAAAAATCAGATTAAGATGGTCAAGGGGCGCCTGGGTGGCTCAGTTGGTTAAGCCTCCGGCTTCGGCTCAGGTCGTGATCTCCTGGTTTGTGAGTTCGAGCCCCACGTCGGGCTCTGTGCTGACAGCTCAGAGCCTGGAGCCTGCTTCGGATTCTTTGTCTCCCTCTCTCTCTGCCCATCCCCCGCTCATGCTCTGTCTCTCTGTCTCTCAAAAATAAATAAACATTTTAAAAAAATTAAAAAAAAAAAAGATTAAGATGGTCAAGTTCAAGGTCAGGGACCAAGTCAATATGAAGGTCAAAAATAAAGTCAAGAACCAGATTATAATTATAGTCAAGTCAAGATTGGTGCCCAGCTCAGTATCAAGGTCAAGACTGGATCACAGGTCAGCATTAAAGTAAAGAACTGGGGGCTGGAGGTCAACAGAGGCCAGGTCAGGGGTGAGACTGGGTTCAAGAGTCAGCTGAGTGTTGATGAATAGGTTAGTAATCAAGAATGAGACAAAACAAAAACTGGGCCCAAACAAAATGTCCATCGAAAGGTGAATGGATAAGTAAACTGACTCACAGTGGAATGCTACTCAATGCTTAAAAAAAAAAAAAAAAGCAATCATTTACTGATACCCAAAGCCACATGGATATATTTCAAAACAAAGAAGCCACACACAAGAATACATACTATATGATTCCATTCATGTGAAAATCTAGGACAGACAATCTATGGTGGAGAAATGGCCTGTTGTGGGACAGGGTCCTGATGGGGAAGGTGCATGAGGGAACTTCATGTCTCCATGGTAATATTCCTTATCTTGATAAGAGTTTGGATGACACCCAAAGGTGTGTCTGCATTTATCAAAACATGTCAAATGAATGCTATGCTTAAGACTTGTGCATTTCATTGCATGTTAGTTTTACCTCAAAAAGGAAAAAAAATAGAACCACAAAGAAATGCTGCTCTCTAGATAGAGTATGCATTCTAAATTATGTGAGGGTGAAGTGTACTGATGCCTGCAATTTACTTTGAAATTTACTTAAGAAAAGCTGGATTGAGGATGGATAGATGGATAGGTATGTGCAAAGCAAATATAACAGAACGTTACTTGTAGAATCTAGATCGCGGATATTATAGATGTTTACTAAAAAACTACTTTAATTTCTTTTTGTGTTTGAGACTTTTTGTAATAAAATGCCAAAAAAATAAGAATGAAGCAGGGGCAGATGTTGTACGGGTTGCTCTTTCCAAGCTCTATGGTCAGTGACCCTCCTCCCCCTCCCAACTCCTCACCACCTCCACTAGGCTCCCATCTTGTGGCCTCACCATGGCGGTGATCTCATTGAAGGACTGTAGGTTCTCTACAATTCGGGACTTGTGTGCAGGTTCCACACGGGCAAAGCAGCACGCTGTGCGGCAGGCCTGGCGTTGCTGCTCAGGGCTGAGGTCATCGAATTCGCGACCCGTGTAGGCCTTGCCCACCACATCCTCTGTGTCCTTGAAGATGCCAAGCCGGCGGCAGATGGCCACAGCTGTGCCTTTGTTGTCCCCTGTGATCATGACCACACGGATGCCGGCCTGGTGGCAGCGTGCGATGCAAGCAGCCACCTCGGGCCTTGGAGGGTCCAGCATGCCCACGCAGCCCACAAAAGTCAGGTCCATCTGTAGGGAGGGCGCAGATGCAAGTGGGGCCTGGGCCCACGCTCAAGCTGCTACCTGCCCGGCCCTGGCAGGGAGACACGTGGCTCCCAGCCCTGGGCCCTGCCCTGGCACGCACCTCGTACTGCGCAAATTTGCTGCAGTCATCCAGCTGCATGTCCTCCTTCCTTGGGGGTGCATCCTGAGTGGCCAGTGCCAGGCAACGCAGCGTGTCTGAGCCGGAGCCCCAATCCCGGATCTTGGCGAGGATCTGCTCCCTGGAGGTGGCGTTCAGGGGTACTGTGCGGCTTCCCACTCGGACTGAGCTGCAGCGCTCGATCACACTCTCAGGAGCCCCCTGCGTCACGGGGGAGGGGAGAGGTAACTCTGTCAGTTAGGACCCCTCCTTTCCCTCTTGCCCAACAGAGGAAGTTGAGGCCCAGAAATGGGAAAAGGCCATCCAAGGGGACATACAGCAAGGCATGGACCAGAATCCATTCTCTGGAAGCTCAGATTGGAAACCAAGGGGGCCCCACTGGGAGAAACCCAAAAGAAATGGGGGGTAGTGGCTGCCCGTGGGGAGGCCCCCTCCCCCCACCAATCCAGAGCTGAGAAGGTCTGCTACAGCATCTGGGGCAGGGGGTGGGAATAGGATTGGCAGTCCTCCTACATGCCCTGTTTCCCTGCCAACCTGGTGCTACCAGGATCCCAATTCTGTAGGGGGGTTCAGCAACGGGAAGCAGGCTGAGCCCTGCCTGGGGACCAGAGACACAGCCACGCTGAGGGGTGGTGGGTGTGGCCCTGGGAAAATGTGACAGGGGTGACAGGCTCCTCAGTAGCCTTGGGGTCTCACCTTGGGTCTCACCCCGGGCCTGGGAATAGCTTCTGGGCCCTTCGTCATGCCTTCTCCCTCTCCCCAAAGGAGAGGAGAGTTTTCAAAGTGGCTAAGTTTTCAAAGTAGCCTGAGATCCCAATACAGAAGCCTTTTCATTTCAAAAGAAGTTAAAACTTCCACTTCAGCATGAAGTTAGGGCTGTGATTCCTACGTCAGGTTGAAAAGCAGTGACAGTAACAGTGCTATGGGCAGAAGTCTGGATGGGAGACTTCCCTCTCTAGGACTCAGCTGCCAAAACATGAAGCACCAAAGATGGGCACCAACTACCTCAATGCCCCTCATCAGAGGTGAAAGGCTTCCGAGACCTTCCAGCTTGATCCTGCCATTTGGATGGGGAGACTGAGGCCCATGGAAGAGCAAAGGTGACCCCAAGGTCATGTGGTGAGGCAGTGCCTCTCAGCCCAGAGCTGCGACCATGGTGAGGGGCAGGCCTTGGTGCCTAGCCCCGCCTTTATCTCCACCAAGACCAGATCCTGCTCCCAGTGCCCCACGGCAGGCTGACCACCCTCGTTCTGGATCCGCTGCTTTGACCGTGGGCCTCACAGCTCCCTTGGTCTCCCACAGCTGCAGTCACTGGCTCTTTAGAACACTGGAGATCGGATCTCCCAGGGACTCCACATGGGCAGCGGCCCTAGGCCAGTTAGGCAGGCCCCACCTTCACAAACATCTTGCTGCCCTGGGCTGCCAGGCCAGGGCGAGTGGGCGTGCAGTACACTGACATGGACTTCCGGTCCCGGGAGAACTCCAAAGTAAACTCCTTCCGCATCAGCTGCTTGATGACCTACGGGGCCCAGGAGGGTCAGGATGTGAGAGGCAGAGCCAGCAAGTCTCACTGCTTTCTTTCCAGCTGTCCGATCCCACGAAGAGCCTCCTGCTCCCTGTGGGATGGTGCCTATCCTCCTCTGAGCCTGGCATTGGAAGCCCCCATCTCCCTCTCCAGCCTGAGAAATGCCAAAAGGTTGCCACTTCCTGACCATGCTGTGTACTTCCCAACTCTGAATCCTCGCCCACACTCAGTCTTTTCCTCTCTTTTCTTCCTAGCGAAGTCTTACTAGCGTCTGAAGTCCCTCCTCCTCCCAGAAGCCTCCCAAGATTTCGCCTTCCTCCCTCCCTTCTCTAGATGCCCAGAAGCCCCCGCTATGAGGCCTGTGGCCAGAGCTCTCACTCTACTCACCGCATTGCAGGCACTGGCTCGTTCCACTCGGGACAGGGCCTGGAGGTTGGTGTCAAACACGTTCATTTTCTCCACCAGGCAAGTCAGGGCTGTCTCCGTGGCCTCTCCCACCTTCTCATATACGCCCTTAGCCTGGTGGGGCCCAGAGTACAGGGCGTGAAGAGCAGGAAAGCCTCCAGTGGACCCCCAAGCCTCACCTCCCACTCACTCCCTGACCCCTAGAGCTCCCTTGGCCAGTTACCTTAAACCTCCTTTGCATCAGGCCTCTGGACCCTTCCCAGCCCAGCTGACATGAGGTCTGAGTAGCATCCGACACTGATGCTTCCCTTCCCTTCTGACCCTTCCCTGACATCAGTGAACATGTGTTCTCCCGGCCGTCTACCTCATGCTCTGCATGCTCCCAGCCTCCTTCCCAGATTCCTCTTTCTAAACCCTGCTGTCCGGTCCCTGCTTCTCCCCTCCCATCTTCTCTCCCTGAGGCCTCCTACGCTCCCTGCTGCCCCCATCTTTCATGTGCTTGACTTCCAGTGCCCAGCCTGGCAGCGACCTTTCCCCTGAACTCCAAGCTGCCTGTTGGACTTGGTTCCTTACTGACCCTCAGGCCACCTCCCCTTCCCCCTGTATTTGCCATTCCAGTGACATTCCCAGCCCGGACACCAACCAGGAGCTATCCTCCGACTCGTTCACCTAACCAGTCACCAAGTCCCAGGAGTTTCGTTCCTAATTCTCTCTCCAACCTATGCCTTCTCCCCTTTCCCTGAAGCCCCAGCCAGCAACTCTCCGACCTGGAGGACCACACAGGACTTCCTGAATCCAGTCTTGCCCTATCTGTTCCATCCTTCACATAGAAGCCTGATCTTTCGTAAATGCAGACCTGACCATTATCACTCTCCTGCTCAAAACCCTTTGGTGGCTCACTATTGTCCTCAGCTCGTTATGGGACCTGACTTGGTGTGGTCAAGTCCTTCCCTCAGGTAGGAGTGTCTTCCTGCATGTTCCATTCTACTGCTCCAGCTGCAGTCAAGGGCATTCAATGCCTGCATCACATCAGGCTGCTCCTGACCTATGGGCCTTTTTCGGGCTGTGCCTTCTACTTTAAACACCCTCCTTAGCCCTGCTCCCCTAATTTCTTCCTCTAGGCACCCTGGCACTACAGTCCCTTACATTACAGTCCCCCACAGTCCAAGAGCCCTAAGGCACTTAGGGCACTGGTTCTAAAGCCAGTCTGAGGAAGGAATGGCAGTGGGGGGTTGTGCAGGGGTGGCAGTGCCCCTGGGGTGTGGCACTCCAAAGGGTAAGGGACTGCCAATCCTGGGAGTTCTGAGACTCAGAGAAGCGTCTGTCCTGGGCACCTGGATACTAGGGAGGTCACGAAAGGGAGCTGGGGCCCACCTCATTGTAGTCCAGCGCTGAGTCGTTGCACAGGGCACAGATTGTCGCCAGCTCCACCAGCCCATCGAACTGCCCACAGCGCACGAGCTGCTCCGCCTGCCTCCTGTGGGGCTGGGTCTCAGTACCGGGGCATTTAGCCCGGCCCCTGGGAGGCGCACAGCTTCTTGATCCCGCCCCCAGGAAGCCTCGCCCACTGACGACTCTCGGAGCCGTCTGTCCGGTGTAGCCCAGCTCACCAGGAAACCACGCCCACCCACTCTCCCTCGCCCAGCACTCACACTTCGCCCTCCGGGGCGTAAGTGGTGCCGGAGATGGTGAACTCGTGCAAACGGCAGGAGCTTGCTTCAGCTTCGGCTACCACGAACATCTGGGGAGCGGAGAAGCATGCTCAGGCAAGCCCTCACCTCTCTCCTCCTTGGGCAACCGGTCTGAATAAAGCCTGATACCAGGGTGGGGTTCTCTGGGCCCCCAGAAAAGCCACTGGCCTTCCCTCTTGCCAAGGTCTGAGATACAGTGTTAAGGGTAGGGTTCAGGCTGAGGCAGGGCCTCTGCTCTGGACCCCTGACGGGTTTATGGCTGGTTCCTCAATGTTCTGGAAGGAGCGGCAGAAAGCCTGGGTCCTTGCCCATTTTGTTATGCGATTCCTGGCTGAGAACCTGAGCATTAGTTTCTCCACCGGTAACATGAGAAGAGAGTGGGGTCACACTAGAGCTGCCCCTCTCTTCCCTTTGAAAGGATGAGTTCCTGGCCCCCGAGGGAGGAAACCCACGGCCTGCTCTGAGGCAGAGACCCTCCTGCCCAAAGGTGTTCCCAGAGAGTGTGCTCTTAGGCCTGCCGGGTCACCCAGCCCCTACCTGTGCACTTCAGGGTCAGGGGGTTCACCCCTCCCAGGGCAGCGCATTTTTTTGTCTGTCAGCCAGCTCTGCCAGGGAGAGCTCTTGCTTTCTGGAAACTGCTTTGCCGTACATTCCCAAGCCAATGGCCAGCTCAGCACCCAGGAGGTGCTCACTAAATGCCCCTTCCTTTGAGCTCTCCTCCCTGCTCCTAGGGGGCAGCCCTCCAGCCAGCGTAACTCTTGAGAAGTCATTTCTCAGCTCCTTGTCCAGCATGTACTGCCTCTACAACTTCCCCATAGTGTGTTTTTCAAATCTTTATTTCAGTTAAGGAACCCTCTGTTCAAATGAAGTCCTACTAGAGATTTTAAAGGTCAGGGGCCTCAGGATATAAAGCTTGCTGGTGCCCCTTCCCCTGTGACAACCTCTGACGGGCTTCAAGTTCTCGGATACAGAGCCTGAGTTTCCCAGTGGGCAGATTATGGAGCAGAGGTGAGAGAAGGGGGATGGGAGAATCTGAGAGGGGTGGGAAGCCCACAACCTGCACCATTACCCCACCCACCCCTCTGCCCCATGGGCCTGCTGGAGTCTCAGCCAGAATCCCTGGAGCATGCAGGCAGCAGGCCCAGGATCTGGGACTGAGTGCCAGGAAATGAATAATTCCTGCCCTGGCCCTTCCCAGGTCACTGGAGCTGACATACCTGGTGACAGGCGTTGACTGCAGAGTCACAGTGGAGCAGGACAGAACCTGGCTCAGATGCCAAGGCTGTACTTGACCCCCTCCCGTGTCCTTTATGGTTGTCTACCAAAGCTTGCAAACCCAAACTGCAGGTGAAGAAACTGAGCTTCATAGGCAATGACCTGCCACAGTGATACGTGGGTCCTAGTGACACGTGTCCAGCCAGACTTAGCTGCTCTGCCCCGGGAAAACCTGGATCTGCTCCCCACCATGGGGCAGCCCACAGGCTCTCTGCTCCATCCGCTGCCAAAGAGCAGTCAAGGGGCAGCCCAAAGAGGGAATTCGGCCAGCTGAACGCCACACGGCAACACCGGTGGGGCCCCAAGCTGGCCGCAACCACTCACCCGGCAGACAGACATCTGATTGGTGGTGAGTGTGCCTGTCTTGTCGGAGCAGATGACCGAGGTGCAGCCCAGCGTCTCCACAGAGGGCAGACTCCGCACAATGGCATTCTTGCGTGCCATGCGCCGTGTGCCCAGAGCCAGGCATGTAGTGATAACAGCTGGGAGGCCCTCAGGGATGGCAGCCACAGCCAGAGCCACAGCAATCTTGAAGTAGTAGACGGCACCACGAAGCCAGGAGCCACCATGGGCTGGGTCAGCGAAGTGGCTGATGTTGATGACCCACACGGCCACACAGATCACAGAGATGGCACGGGACAGCTGCCGCCCGAACTCATCCAGCTTGTGCTGCAGCGGTGTCCGCTCTGGCTCCACTGCCGCCATCTGACTCCGGATCTTACCCAGCTCTGTGTGCAGGCCTGTGGCCACTGCCACCCCCAGTGCCTTGCCCGATGCGATGTTGGTACCCTGGCCAAGGGAGAGGTGAGAAGGGCTGCTTAGCACCCTGGTTAGGGCTGAGGACCCCTGACTCCTTCGGGCTGGCGTAAGGTGCTTACCCCCCTACTAGGCTTTTTGTCTCCGTGTCACTTAGTGCTCTCAGACTTATGCAGCTATGTGGGACCAAGCTATCGCTGTCATCTTGATGACAGTGTCAGCTCTATGAAGGCAAGGGCTTGGTTCAGCACCACGTCCCCAGTGACTAGCATGGGGAAGCACCAGGCCAATATTGACGATAGGATCAACCAGCACAGCACAACATCAATCCCCCAAAATGTGATTCATAAAAAGCCAATGTGGCCATGTAGGAGTGCCAAAGCTGACTGTGATCCTAGGTAAATAATCTGTAAATATTTACTGAAGAATCCAGAAAACAAGTTTACGTCCATCCACTCCCAGGGCCCTGGTAAAATCCTTAAGTCCTGATGTAAAGGCTAGCTAGCCTTGAGCCGCTGTGTCCTCTTTGATAAAATGGTCCCACAAAGGAGCTTCTCTGAGGGGGCTAATAACCCGGTACCCCTTCAGACAGGTGTCCTGGGCTGAGGCTTGAGAAAAGGTAGGTGCCAGTAGCAACCTCAGTTTCTTTTCTCTTGTCCTGAGCAATGCAGCTTCTACTCTCCCATTCCCCTGTCCCCACAGTTTGCAGGCCCTTCAGCTAAGGAAATGACCTGCAGTTAGCCAGAGCGTGCACCTCAGAAGGCTGCTTAGTGACAGCTGCTGATGCTGGAGCATGCCTTGTAAAGTCCCTCCCCACCTCAAAGCAGCTTGTCCAAGGCTTCCATGCATCTAGGCAGGCAGTTCTTAAGAAGAACTCGGAGCAAATGTTGTGTTCTCCATTTCTGTTCACTTCTGGGGAAGTCTTCTAGCCCTATAACTTGGTGCCCTGGGACATGGCCAAATGGCCTGACCTATCGTGGCTTCTGTGTTCAGCTTCTGGCTGTTTCTGGGAGGCCTGTAACCTTCGCTGGTTAAGTACCTCTGAGGCCACAGGGCCATATCATTCCCACCATGGCTGAACCCACCACTCTCCCTGAAAAGAACCACCGGGCCCTGGCATCTTGCCTTAGGGGGTCAGTTTTCCCATCTGAGATATGAACTGTTTCTGCCATACTCCACCACTTTGGCAACCATCTTCGCTCTAGAGGTGTCTCCACTGGGAAATTATAGGCTAGCTCTGTCCCTCTATAGATTAAGGCAGGGTAAAGCCTAGCAGGTAGGAGGAAAATCTCTGGACTCCGAGCGTCTGAGTTCACATCCCAGCTCTGCCATTCACTGGCTGTGTGACCTTGGGCAATTTACTTACCCTCTCTATGCCTGTTTCCTTGCTGGAAAATGTGAAGAATAAGAGTACTCATTTCTTTTTTTTTTTTTTTTGAGTACTCATTTCAAAAGCAGTGTGAGGAATAAATACACATAAAGGGCTTAGAATAGTGCCAGGCACACAGCCTTCAGTAAACACAAGCTATCACTAATACCATAAATTTGTACATATGGTCAATAATCGATGAAGTTCTTTTTGTAGGGCTTTAAATGATTCATCTAAATGTTACTGTTTTTATTAGCAGTGTCCAGCCATCCCAGGGACTTACAGAGAATAGCATGTTCTTCTTGTCCTGGTTCACAGCTCTGGGATCCAGGATAGCATCTGTGTGTTTGGTCACAGACACGGATTCACCTGGTTGTGGAATCAGAAATGAGAAGCCTTATGTGAAGACACCCCCACCCCCTGACCTAGCCCCTGCTCAGCCCCAGCCTCCAGGCCTCACCTGTCAGGATGGACTGGTCCACTCTCAGAGTGGTGGACTTGATCTCGAGGAGGCGGAGGTCAGCGGGCACTTTGTCTCCCACTGTGGGGAGAGAGTTGGCTGAGTGTGGCTTTAGGCACCACCCCCTAGCAAAGCCAGGAGAGCTGCCAGGAACCAAGGCTGGGGCTGAGAGGCAAGGGCCTGAGTAGTGATCCCTGAGATAGGTGCTGCTCCCTGGCCTACAGTCTCCATATCTGTCCAAAACCCCATATCTGGGGTTTTGGCCAAAAAGCTTTGGAGGGATCCAGCAGCCACCCCGCTCTGTGTATACAGCCAGAAAGATGGGGACAAAGGGAGGGATGGGCTCGCCAGCATCACATAATGAAAAGAGGCCCCTAGTGTACCTGCTACTTCCACGATGTCTCCAGGGACGATGTCCCGGGCGCGGATCCTCTGCACGCCCTTGCGGTCCGAGCGGATCACCTTACCCATCTCAGGCTCATACTCTTTCAGGGCCTCAATGGCACTCTCAGCATTGCGTTCCTGCAGAATACGAGGCAGGTAGGTGGTCTGTCCCCACTGGCCCTACCTGGCTGACCCCTTGTAATGACACCCTTGGAGCCTGGGATACAGCTAGAAGCAGAAGGACCTGCAGCGGGACTCTAACACCAAGTGGCGGTCACATCCAGCAGCTGGGACACCCCAGGGTCCAGCCCACCTCTACCTCCCACCTGCCATACGCCCACGATGGCATTGGCCACGAGGATCAGCATGATGACCAGAGGCTCCACGAAGGCTGTTGTGGTCTCCTCGCCCTCCTCAAAACAGGCCAGGACCTATGGAGTGAGACTTGGTGAGCTGGGGCTACGCTGTGTGCCGGGGTCTGCTCACCGTTTCCTTCACACCCCGGATCTCCTGTCTGCTCTCCTGCTTTGGGAGAGATCCCCCCAGGGCGCCCTGGGCTTGGAGAGGGCTGCTCTGAGGCTCTGGCTTAGAACACTCAGCTCTTGCAGTTAGTGACTGTCATGGCCCACATCCCACCCAGCCGACTTTCAGGACAAGGGGCGGTTATACAGCTGCCAGCCTGCCCAGCTGTGGTTCTCCAAGTGTGATGCCAGACTGGCGGCAGTAGCAGCATCTGGGAACTTGTTAGAAATGCAATTCTCAGGGTCCATCTCAGTTCCCCTGAGTCAGAAAGTCTGGGGTGAGGCCCCAACAGTCTATGTTTGAACAAACCCAGCTAATCCCATTGCGGACTAATGCCTGAAGTCCACTGGCCAGAGAAGCATAATTTCAGTCAGAGTCCAGGCCTGGAGGCAAAAGACCTGATTAAAGTCCCATTCCCACCTCTTGGCCCAAGTGGGTACTTGTTACTCCCCTCCACGGGTCTCAGTGTGTCCATCTGTACTATAGAGGAGTATCAGCACCCTTTTGGCTAAGCTGTTGTAGGCACCTGCATAGATAGGGTTTTTTTTCTCTGGAGGAGTCCTCAGTTTCTACAAGGACAGTTGCCAGGAAGGCCAGATACAGCTGGCTGGGCCCCCGCTGCCCTGCACTCCATGTTACCTACATGAGGTCTCCTCCCCAGGCCCTGCTGGGCACAGGGCCAAGAGCAGGAACTGTGTCCACTCCCAGGGGGGCCATTTCCCTGCATTACCCTTGGGTTTCTGCTGCTCAGCCATCAGTGACAATCACCGCCCCCCCCCCTCCCCACAGCTCCACCCTGGGCCCCTGATCCTACAGGTCCAGGAGGGTTTCAGGCAGTGAAAATAGCGGAAGAGTAAAGGGAGAAGCAGCCACAGAGAAGCTGTAAGAGGTTAAGGTCCAAATTCTTCTGTGGGGCATTGGGAACCATGGAAAGGGCTCTCCACCACCAGGGATAATTTGGCAACATAGGGAGACTTTTTTTTTAATGTTTTATTTATTTATTTTGAGAGACAGCACATGTGTGCACTCATGCATGCGCATGAAGGGGGGAGGGGCAGAGAGAGAGAGAGAGAGAGAGAGAGAGAGAGAGAGAGAATCCCAAGCAGGCTCTGTCCTGTCAGCACACAGCCCAATGCGGGGCTTGATCCCATGAGCCTGTGATATCATGACTTGAGCTGAAACCAAGAGTCAGACGCTTAACCAACTGAGCCACCTAGGTACCGCGAGAGACATCTGATTGTCACAACTGGGGAGTACCACTGGGGAGGCAGGCTTTGAGGCAAGCTGAAGTCTGAGCAAGGCAAGAGGTATGTAGGGGTCCAGGGATGCCCATGGCTAAGAAGACAGACCTGGGATTCAGAGCCTGGGCCTCTGAGCACTGCCCCAACCTGGCCTTCCCTTCCGGGAAGACTGATGCTGTGGGACGGGGGCCTTACTTACGAAGGAGACCAGGGCAGCCAACAGCAGGATGCGCACCAGGAGGTCTTCAAACTGCTCCAGCACCAGCTCCCACAGGGACTTCCCTGAGAACCGGAGTACTAGGTGAAGCCTGGATTCCTTACCAAGTGACTTGCCCCCATTCAGAGCTGGGACCGCCTCAGAGACCACCTGGCCCACTCCCTCCATACCACTTAAAGACTGAGAGCCTGAGGCCCTACAGGCACAGGTGGGTGATACCGGGGGGGGGGGGGGGGCTCGGCAAAGCCTCACTCTGTTGGGGAGAGGGAAGGCTACAACCTGACAGTGAATGGCCCAAGAATGTTGCCTGGTGGCCTTGCAGCCCACCCTGGCCCAAGCCTTACCTTCCTCAGTTGGGAGCTCTGTGGGATCCAGGCAGTCACAGGAGCCATGAGGAGACAAGAGATAATCGGGTTATGCAGTGGGGCCATGGAGGAGTCTCAGCAGTCCCTCCCCACTATGCCTACCCAGACCACCATGATGGTCGAGAGATATCCCCACAGCTCTCTGAGGTCACAGAATGGATGGTCTGAGCACAGAGGCTTCCATTGCTCCCCTCGCTTCACCCCACTCTGGCTGAGGAAGATCTGGTATGGCATGGTATGGCATGGCTCACCTTGGGACATGGGTCCTTCTAGACCCTCCTCCACTGCACAGAGAAACTGAGCAAACTGTTGAAGAGAAGGGACCCCAAAGGTCACCAGTGAGTTGATAGCTCCCCTGCACTGCTCTTTCTCAGACGGCTGCCCAATCCTGTTCAATGTCCTCTATGGCCATGGCAAGGTAGCCCCTCCCTCAAATTTAAATGAATGAAAATTAAGTAAAATTTAAAATTTTACTTGATTTTAGCTCAGGCTACTTCTGACTTACCTGCTCCCCCGGGAGTACTTGGACAAGGTCTATAGCACAGCCAGCCTGCTGAGTCCCCCATACCTGGGGGTTCCCTTGGACACAACCTCAGCAGCCAGCACCCCAGGCACCCTGCCATGGTTAAGTTCCTAGAGGCCGAGTCTCACCTTGTCCCCCCCCCCCCCCCCCCCCCCCCCCCGCCCCAAACCCTCCACTCTGGGCAAACTCCATGAAGATCCATCCCACACGCCTGGTCTGTGACCCGTAGAACAGTTTGAGGAGTGATGTTCCCAAACACCACCAGGACCTGCTGTCACTTTACAAGCTCTATTTTTATCTCCTCCATTTCCTGAAGGACCTTTTATTCCAGGCGAGCCGGCTGCCTCAGTACCTGGAGTCTTTGAATCTTCCCAACAGTCTAAAGGGAGACAGGGCAGGAATGCTCACCCTGTTCCGCAGGTACAAGAACTGAGATCCAGAGTGGAAAAGCGGCTTGAACAAGGTCACAGAGCAAGTAGGTAAGTCTAGGGGAAGGGACAGGAGCTGGGACTCAAAGGGTGGAGTCCAATGGGCTTCTCCCTCCAAGGGCTGAAGCCAGGCTCTGTTGAGGCCTGAGGCTCCTCCCAGACTGAGCCTCCCTGAGCCCTGCTACTCATTGGCCTGTCTCGACTAGCAGCGCTGGCATCACCTGGGAGCTTGTCAACAACGCGGACTCTGAGGCTCTAACCTAGGCTGGCTCTCCCTTCCTCTTCTTCCTTCTTGGCACAGGTCCTTGTATCTGTCCACCTGTTTTGAGCTCGAATACCCGCAACCATTCTCCCTGTGGGAGGCCTCTCCCCAGACCACCTGTTCGGAGGATCTGGGGCATCCGGCAGCTGAACCATGGAGAGTATCAAGCAGCCCACTGGGATGCAGAAATCCAGGAGGGAAACACATAACCTAAAAATACATTTTCTGGTCCTATTTTAGGCAACGGCTGACATTTTCCGTGGAAAATGTAATCTCCAGTGTCCTGCGTTGAGATTAAAATCAAACAGACTTTTTCCTTCTGATCTATTTAGCTGAAGTGAACAGGAAAGGCAGGGGGAGGGCCAGGCCTAGTTTTCTGGGCCAGTTCTCCAATCCAGCGGGGTCCTTTAGGGGTCATGTCTGCCATGCCCCAGCCTTGGCACAGAATATTTCCAACCTCATGGCACACCTCAGCCTGCTTCAGCTGTGCTCTACTCAGGAGACTCCCGAACCCCCTGCCTCTGTGGGGATGTTCAGGGTTCCTGACCAATGGGAGCTTATCCATAAGTCTCACTGAATCCCTCCTGCTGTCTCCCTAACCCCTCCCTCTGTCAGGCATGTAGCCCTTAGGCCACCATACTCCTTACGGCATTTTTTCTGGGCAGGGTCAAGGCCTGGGGTTGGGAAGCATTGTCACGGGGCACACGTACCAGCTCGAATTCCCCCCAAGCTGCCCTCTGCCTGCCTCAGTCACCTGTCAAGTTCTCCCCTTCTGCTCTCTGACCCAACATCCGACTCAGGATCCACTCTTTGGTGGCCGTTTGTTCTCCAAATGCTTCTGATTGTCCCCACCTTGCGGGCACATAGTATGACTGCACTTTCTGGCCCTTGTGCAAGTTACAAAAAGAAGGATGCATGTTAGTTCTGGGCGGGGGCATTAAATTGGTGGCAGGAGACTCTCTATTTAGAAGGGTACTGTCTAGTGGAACTTTCTGTGATGATGGAAGCGTCCTCTAGCTGCACTGTCCCATACAGTAGCCACTAACCACATGTAGCTATTGAGCATTGGGAATGTGGCTAGTGTGGCTGAGTAGGTGAATTTTAAATTTCACTTAATTTTCATTCATTTACATTTAAACAGCCAAACAAGGCTAGTGGCTATAGCATTGGACAGTGAAGATCCGGAGCTCTTTGTCCTTCTGCTACAACAACCAGCAACCCGTGAGACGTGTCTGCTCTGTGAATCAGAATCACAGAGTACAGGAGACACAAAGCCCCCAGACGACCTGCCACTGACATACAGATCTACAGCGTGAGCAAGAAATGGCCTGTACTGTTTTCAGCCACTGAGATATGGGGTTTGTTACTGCAGCATAACCTAGCTGATCCTGACTGATACCCCCTTCTCCCCAGACCTGGCCTCTACCACAAGGTTCCCCTTCTAACCTACCCACTGCCCTTGGGGGAGGCTCAGCCAGCCACGAGGTCACAGAAGATGCCCTGCCCGTCCCTGTACATGCAGTGCACATGCTTCTAGTTTTGCCTGAGCAGCTGGCTCCCTGTGGGATCCTGAGCCTCTTTGGAAGATGGGGTACCCACTCCCACCCTGAAGGGCTGCTGTCATTAACATTAGTAAGAACCACATTTACTGAGCACCTATTATGTACCAAGCAGTGTGCCAAGTGCTTTATGGGGTGGGTACTATATGCTGAGTATATAAGAAGGTACTCCACAGCAGAATAATTAGAGCAGAATTATTAGTCTTGGGCGTGCCAAATGCCATGCATCCTCTTGGGCATTAACTCTCTTGTGATGCTCAAACAACCTGAGAAGGAAGATACCATTATTATTCCCCTTTTACAGAGTAAATAACTGAAGCACGGAGAGGTTGAATGACTACTTTATGGTCATACAGCTGCGAAGTGGCAGCTTTAAACTTGGGTAGTCCAGGGGCGCCTGGGGGGCTCAGTCAGTTAAGCATCCGACTTGGGCTCAGGTCATGATCTCGCGGTCCGTGAGTTCGAGCCCCACATCAGGCTCTGTGCTGACAGCTCAGAGCCTGGTGCCTGCTTCAGGTTCTGTGTCTCCCTCTCTCTCTGCCCCTCCCCTGCTCACGCTCTGTCTCTCTCTCTCAAAAATAAATAAGCAAAAGAATTTTAAACTCGGGTAGTCTGGCTCTTGACCACCTGCTCAGCACCTCCTGTGCTGACTCCTAAGCTGCTCTGCCTTCCCATCCCTGTTGCACTGCCTTCGCTAGCCAAAGTCACCTGAAAAAACTTGGCATCCTATGTTCTGATTGTTAGGCTGGGTGCCCTGATTCCATCGGCTAGCTCACCCCTTCGTCGTGATCCCAGAGCCACTAGCCAAAATCGTCCCTGCCCACAAAGGCTCTGCTGTCCTCACAGGTGGTGTTTTGACGGTTACTAGGCTCCGTCTGCTCAGGCCTGGTCTACTTCAAATTCTAATCCTGCCAAGACCCCAGACAACCCTGGGGCTGTCCCTTCACGTGACCGGGTCCTAGGGCCATGGAGGGAACCCAGGGGCTAGGAAAGCACTGTCCCAGCCTCTCCCCAGGCATCTCTGGAAGATGCTGGTTCCCCCTTGCTATCCTCAGGCTGCATGTGGAGGGGGTGGTGCGCTGAGCCCTCAACAGTGTCAGATGCTCCATTTGTTAAATGGGGAGAATGCCCCAGCCCTGCCCACCTCTTGGTGCCATTCAGCAGGCTGCAGCCAAAGACAGTAACAGGAAGTGCTATTCCCTTCCGCATCCCAGCTGGGCCAGCCCGGTGGCATGCAGTCCCCCATTATTCTTCTGAAATAGTGTACGTGGTGGACTCTCCCAGCCAACCCCTTCCCTAGGTCACTACTGTCAGTGAGCTGGCCCACGCCCCCAGATGCCCAATGTGGGGCTGGCCTGAAGGGGCCTGGAAGTTAGCCTGTGGGCCCTGGAGGACAAAAGGGAGCATATGATCAGAGAAGCTTCATGGCTTGGGGCAAGGAGTCTGGTCCAGAGGGCTAAGTTCAAGTCATGCTCTATCTCTTGATAGTTCTTTGGCTATGGACAAGTCAATTAACCCCCTCTGTGCCTCAGTTTCCCCATCTGCAAAATGGGGATAATGATAGTAACCACTTCTGAAGTCACTGTGAAGATTAAACAACACGCACGGCACATGGTAAATGCTCAGTAAATATTAGCTATAATATTGGTTATTAAAACGTAAGCTCCATGCCAGTAGTAATTTGTCAAGTGCAGTGTCTTCAGCACCTAGAGCAGTGCCTGGCACATAGAAGGTGCTCGATAAAGATTTGGAAATGAGTGAATGACCCTGCCTCTGTCCTGCTCACAGACCAATAGTGGCTCCCCTTGGCCTGAGGAATAAAGACTGACCTTAGCATGGCCTTCAGGGCCTTCCTGGATCTGCCCCAAGCTGACCTTTCAGAACCTCCTATATCCTGGACATCTGCCAGCCAAGTGAGATGCCTTAGAATTGCCACTACCTTCCCTGGTTTTGCTAAAGCTTCTTCCCCTCCAAAGTTTTGCTTGGGCCATTCTTTCTGTGCAGAGTACCTTTCCGCAGCTCCTCATCTAAACCCCAGCCTTCCAGGAAGCCTTCTTGGAAAAGCCCGTCCACCCATCCCTCCGCTCTTCTCTTACTAGTCATCAGTATTGCGGTCACCCCCACCTGATGGGAGCCCTTCCAGGGCGGGGAGGGAATGAGTCACCCCTGGGTCCATAAAGAGCCTCACAGAATTGTTTACTCAGTCGCCCCATTGTTCAGGTCAAGGCCCTGGGCCCACAGCCTGGAGCCCAGGAGAAGTGGGGTATACGGCCAAGGCTACCCCAGGCTGCATGATCACCTGCTCCCCTGATCTTCCCTCTTGACTCCTTTTTCTCATCTCAAAACATTGGAAACTGGTATTTCAACTTCTAAATTGTTGATTCCAGCCTGGAGAGGCAAGAGCTCACCAAGGTCTTCCTCAAAAGTAAGTTTACAGGGCAATTAAGTTATCACTTGCAGAATCAGGGAGACGCCTTCACTGGGCAGACCGCACCCAGTTCACCTGGCCCTGTCCGGGTCTCTAGGACCTATCTAGAGTGGGCAACATGGTCCTGCTCTCCAGGGGGCCTTGGGAAGCAGCTCCCCAAATGCAGAGGCCTACAGACTACCTGGCTGATCTGGCAGTAGAAAACCCTGGCAAAGGGTCTGCTTAACATCTATATGCCAGCATGGTGTGGACAGACTCGGTCCTGCCTCAGGGAGCTCCTGGTGTGAGGGGATGCTGTTCCTGGGGTGGGGGCGGGGGAGTGCCAAGGCTGCCCAAGAGGGCCAGTGGGCATGAAATCTAGGGTGGACCTAAGAGACCTGGAACTTCCCATGCCTGTAGGGAAACCACACTTTCCTCAGATCCAAGAATCGTTTCATATCCTGCAAGGCCTTCAGGGGAATCTCAGGATCCCACGTCTGCACTGAAGAGGGCACTGAGGCCAAGGAAGGACAAGTCTTCCTGAGGCCACCCAGCAAGGTGGACCACTCAGACCTCACCCCCTCCTCCTGCCTGGCCCCACACCCCTTGGCCAAGTTTCCTACGGCCACACACATGGGTTTCCTGAGTTCCAGCAGCCAACTGGGGCCCGGGCTGAAGGCAGGAGATAAGGTCACAGCCCAGACACGACTGGCAATAATCTAAATCTAGCCACCCCTCCCACCTGCAGCTCTGGGGCCGTTGTATCCAGTGTACAGATGGAAGGCTCCAGTTCCTGTTAGAGCCCTTTCCCTAGCTCCCTTGAACAGGAACCACCCCAGACCTTCTGGGATCTTGCCTGACTTCCAAATCACTGGGCTCTCCAGGGCCCTCAGGTGTTGGCCTGCTTGGTAGGACATGCCCAACACAGTCCTGCCTCTTGCCTTGGCTCACATCCAGCAAAGGTGATGGGCAGCCCATTCACGGACACAAGAAAATCAAATGGCTCCAAAATACATGGAAAAATGCCCAACATGACTGGTAACCAAAGAAATGCAAAGTAAAACTATGAGAGGACACTTTTCCATCAGATTGGCACAGATCAAAATGTCTGGTGATGCATGGCAATGGTGCAGGGGTGACGAAACAGGCAGGTCAACAGGTGCAACTTTATGGAGAACAATTCAGCAATAGCTGTCAAAATGTAAAGCACACATGCTGTTTTGCCCAGCAACTCCACTTCTAGGAATTTATCCTTTGGCAATATTGACAAGTGTGTGAAGTGATGTGGGGACAAGAATATGCCTTGTGACATGTGACAGGAGAGGCTATGAACAATCTGAGTGCCCTCCAAAAGCCAGGTGAAGAAATACCAGAAGAGCCACATGAAACCCTGCATAGCTACTAGGAAGCCCCAGGATGCTCCACAAGGCACCATCTCCGAGAGTGATTATCACGTGGAAAGCAGGGGCAGAACAGCACTCACGATCCACTGCCTTTCGTGTGAAAAAGTTCATAAGGATCCAAAGGAGTATGTACACAGCATACCTTGGGAAGGAGACACAAGACCCTAGGAATACTGGGTGGCTGGACAGGTCTGGGGAGACTTTACTGTACCTTTTAACCCTTTGAATGTTGTACTGTGTGTACATTTTTATTCAAAAAATAAACTGAAAGGATGTAGAAAGCCCCCCAAAGAAATGGAGTCCTGGGCACCTCTGGGACCTGCTGGGAAGGGCACACTCTCGAGAGGTGCTGGGCCAGGGGCCTCCTGTGCACTCCCCTGTTGGGGTTTCAGAGGACACATCTGTTCACTGGGGTTGGGAGAGGCTGTGTTCTGTGTGTATGGGGCATTCCCAGCTGGCAGACTCACAGCACTGCTGAGGCCCCATCCCCCAGCTCTGAGGAGGGAGGAGTTAGAGAAGGTAGGAGGACAGGATCCCCAGCCCCTGCTTTCCAGCCTCCCTTCCTCTCTCTACCAGCAGAATTTGCAAACTTCAGGACTTAAGCAAATGACTTCCTTGTGGTTTCCAGCACTAACGACCTTGCAGGTGCACAGACTCCTGGGGCGGGGGAAGTCACTTGTCCCTGGGGTGTTCCCCTCCACCTGTAGGTCTAGCCCACCCCACCACCCAGCTGGCCCAGATCCTGGCCCAGACTCTTCTGCTACCAGGAGGGATGGCTTGGTGCACACAAACACTCGCAAGCAACTCCAAGACGTGGATCCTATTATGGCCTCACGAAGAAACCAAGGCACAGAGAGGAAAAGTGGCTTATCCAGGATTGCACAGCTGTGAATGGGGCAGAGCTAAGGTTCAAAATTCTGTCAGCCCAATCCCAGACACGAGTAGACACCACTCCAGGTTACCCAAGAGGGAAAGACCCCCC
Source organism: Panthera leo (assembly GCF_018350215.1). NCBI lineage: Eukaryota > Metazoa > Chordata > Mammalia > Carnivora > Felidae > Panthera > Panthera leo. The sequence continues at coordinate 13,074,858 of NC_056692.1, read as the reverse complement.
CAGTGCCCACAGAGACTGCAGAACACAGATGACTCCTCCTCAGCTGGGGCTGGTTGGAGAGAGCATGATGCGGGAAGGGGCAGCTGGCTCCCCTCTCCTAACCTGAGGACTTCCAGAGTCCCGGAATGCTTCCTGAAGAAGAAGCCAATCAGTGATCTGAGGGATCTCTAGGGCCCTGTGAGGGCTGGGGGCATTGCTGGGAGAGCTCCTGCCTAATTGACCCACCTCCTAGCACAGCCACCATCAGGGGCCCAAGGCCTGTAGAACCAGTGACTCCCTTCTACAGACAGAAAAAGGGAGGCTAGAGAGGGACAGGTACCCAGGACCGGCTCCACCAAATATTATCTGACCTTGGGCAAGTTGTCTAACCTTCTGGTGACTCAGGTACCTCCTCTGCAAAATGGGAATGACAACAGCTGTTTTCACAGAATTGTTTTGGGGAAGAAATAAGAGATGAAAAGTGCTAATAGTGCCTGGCACATAGTAAGTGCTCGGTGAACATTACCTTTTATTATTACCACTATCAAAGCACAAGGGAACCAGGGACCCCATCAGTGCCCCCCCCAACTTTTCCTACTTACCACCCCCCAAAAGCACATCCACCTCTTTGTGGACCTACACACCACATCGACATCCTTATCTATCACTTCACACAGATGCTCAGTGGACTGGTCACCCCCAAAGCCCCTCACTAGACAAAATAATATGGGGGAGAACTAAGGCTCCCTCCTTCTTAAGCAGCCTCTCCTCTCCTGGATCAATGAACACATGGGAGCCAGAAAGAAGAGGGATGTAGGCTAGGGTCACACAGGGCTTCTGGAGGCAGAACCAAGGGCTAGGTCTCCAGTTTTCCTTGGGAATCAGGACTCCCAAGCTGGAGGCCACAGGGCACAAAAGAGGCTGTGAAACCCCAGACCTGCTGCCCTGACCCCCATCCCCACCCCCACCCCAGGGTTGGGGGAAAAGTCCTGCTGCCCTGTCCTCTTGCAGCAATGACACCCTCCCTGCCAAGTCACTAATGGAGGATATTAAATAATATTTATCTCCCTAGTTCCTCCCACAGCTCAACTAAATATAGCAACTAATTTTTTTGGAAAAGGATTTCTGCTCCAGAAAGATAATATTTATATAAGAGGTGGTTTTCATAAGCCAATACAAAACCCAAAGCTCCCTTTCTGACAGCTCTTTGTAATTTTCAAGCCATCCCTGAGCAGTAAGACACTCAGGCCAGAGCACCTTCCCCTCTGGCTGGCCGGGATCCCTGAAAGGGTGAGGCCCCAAGTCCTAAAACAAAGTGGGTCCAGGTTGCACTTGGGGGGGTGGGGGTATATTTCCATCTGGATCCCCAAAATTGTGCACAGTACCCAGGGGGTGAATGAAGAGGGTGGCAAGTCCTGACTGGAAGTGACTTGAGGAGGGGACCCCTCCATCTTCCACCTGTGTGCCCGGGCCACATCTGGGTAGTACCTGGTACTTGTGCCTTTTGGCAGATGGAGAATCCCAAACTCCTTAGAAGATAAGAAGAAATGATACCACTTCCACCCAAACGGCAACAGCATAAACGCTCCCTCCCTGCCCAGCGGCAGTCAGGTGCTGCTCCCGGTCACAGTCACGGTCACGCAGGAGGGAAAGGCCTATCCTGGCAACTCCCTGAGCCAGGCCTTGAATCTGCCACCCCCAGGGAGGTAGGTCTCCCGCCTAAGCAGTTCAAAGCCCCCACCGACTCCCTCCCGCCAGCCACATCCGCCTTGGGTTGCAGAAAGAGGAAGACCTGAAGGTGGGGGTGGGGGCACCAAGGCTGCCAGCTGACAAATTGCACCTTCTGGGTGTTTATTGAGCCCTCAGGGGAGACCCTCTGGGCCAGCTGGGAGGCTGGGTCTTAGAGTCCCTGTTGGTTCCTGGTCAGCTGAGGTCGGCGAATGCCTTTGCACAATGGGGGCAGGTTGCAGTGCAGGACCGGAACCCAGCGCTGACCGCGGATGGGGGTGGATTAAAGCTTGCGGGAGTGGATGGGGTGGGGAGTGGATGTGGAAAGCCTGTAAGGTCCGGACAGATCCCTGGGCCTGGGGAAGGGGAGCCAGGGGTCAGGTCTCTAAACCCGGAACCCGCCCTGCACCCCCATGCGAAGGTGGCCGCGCAGCCCGTCCGAGTGCCCCAAGAGCATCTGCAGAAGTTTCTGGAGCCCTCGCTTCCGGCCCGCCTGCGGTAACCGAGGGTTGGAACCGGAGAGGTCCGCTCCCCTTTGCGGCGCAGGGGAGTAAACTGAAACTGCGGGTCCCCGCTTCCCTGGCCAGGCCGACGCTCTCACCGTTGGGGCCGTAGCGCTCTCGCGCGCTAGTCACCTGCTCTGGCCTCAGGCCGCCCTCGACCGTCACCGAGAAGCGGCGCAGCACGTCGGCTGCCGAGAGCAGGTGCGCCGCCTCCATGCCGCCCGCCTGGTTTTCTGCGCGGTCTGCACCGTCCCGTCCGCCGCCTCTCCGCGGGGCTACTGCGCTGGGCGCCGGGAGCTCCCGCCCAGGAGAGCGGCGCGCGAGGTCATGTCCGCGCCGGGACCTTTCCCGACGGCAGTGGCTGCGGCGGCGGCGGAGGCCCGCGCCAGGATGCAGCGCCCCGGGCTCCCTCCCCGGGGCGGGGCGGCGTGGAGCCCGCCCCCGCACTCACACCCCTTCCGGCAGCCCTAGGAGCCCGCTGCCTCCCCGCCCCGCCCCCGCAGCGCCCCGGGGCGCAGAGGCTGGGCCGCCAGCCCATTCTGCGGAAGGGGGAACTGAGGCCTCCTGCGGGGAGCGCGCCTAGCGTGTCCGGGAGGGGCCGCAGCCCCTGTCCTGAGGGCTCTGGGCGCCACCAAGGGCCGAGAGCTGCGGCGGGCTGCGGAGCACGATTCTCAGGGCTGTCCTCTTTTGAGCCTTCCTGGGTCCTGGGGGGTTGCAAAACCGAGGTGTCCATAGAATGGCTTCCTATCCCCGAACTTGAATATGCAAAGGAGGACCTTGGGTCTAGAGAGAACCCAAAAGCCTGTGAATAAGCGCAACTACTGCGGAGATTACTTGATGTTTTCTTCTTTTGATGTCTGTGCTTTCTTTATCTCTTCCAAATGGTCAGCGATGCATGGTTATTCCTCATACAACCGAACCTCTAACAATGAACCAGTGTATGAGAAAGAAAATCAGTCTCATTACCTTAGACTCACGGTCTTACCCCAGCAGGAAATGTATCTGCCAAGGTGGGGGTGGGGCTCCCTAGAGGCCTGAGGGGCTGGGGTAGAGGCCTCTGGCCAGGGTCCCAGGGAGAGTGACCCTGAGTCAGGGATGGGGAGGGACCTAGGTACCCCCACTCCAGCGCTCCCTGAGTTCCAGCCTCTCTAAGGGGTGCCAAGAGAAGGAGTTGCAGGTCAGGGAATCGAGCTGTGGGAAGGCAGAAACCACTCACCCCATCAAAATAAGGAGCAGAGAGCAGTCTACTCCAGGCACCCCCTTCAGCTTAAGAGCCATCCAGTCTCATCCATCTGCCCTCTTACGCCCCACCCCCTCCCAAGCTGGCCTCTGCTGTCTTCAGCCTCTGGGATCCACCTTGGCTGCACAAGGTCATAGATTCCAGATTGAGCCCACCCAGCCAGCTGTTCAAACCCTAAACCCTACAGTGAGTTCCTGTGCAGCCAGAAAGCCTTTCCAGATACTGCAACTGCACACACAAGCCCAAGCTTTCAGCCTGGCCCTGGTTGCTGACCCCTATCCGACCGTGTGTACCCCCCAGCTCCTGATCTCTCCCTGCCAGGATAGAATGTGGTCCTCCTCCTCTGTCTGATCTTCACTATGCCTCCTTAAGCATTGAGACACTCAGTGAGTGTATGCTTTATCTGCACTTGGACAAACAGCTGGTGGCCAAAGTGACATGGTCACAGGCATGCTGTCCAAAGGGCAGGTCTATCCTCCCCACCTCCCAGCTGCCGGGTACTGAGAACTTCGGTCCTGGCATCTGGGCCCAGCTCTTTCGAACTCTCTCACAGGATAGATGGTTGGCAGAATTTACCGCCTCTCTGGCAACAGACATGCCTACCTCACTTCACCTGAGGAGACCAGGCTGGAGCATGGGGGAAAGGTAGGTCTTCCTTAGAAGGACTTAGACACATGAGAAAAAAAGGGTGTTGCAGTCAGAAAAAAACAGCCAGTGTTGAAGGTGGGACACCTCAGCTGTCTGCCAGGGGTAGTGATTCAATCCTTCAGCATGGCTGGATCATAAGGAGCATGAGCACCAGGATTAGGAAGGTAGGTCAGAGAGACAGGGCTATGATGCTGAGAACCTTGATTGTCCATATAATGGCCTGGATTTTGGACTGAAGGCTTTTTAAGCATTAAGAGATGGAGCTTTTGAAGGGGAGAGCAGAGGCTGAAGGGACCCTGTAATCCTCCTGACAAAAAGTGAGGCAGTGTGAATCAAGACAGACAAGGCTGCAATGGACTGAACCTAGTAATGGATTAGATTCAGTGATGAGAGATAGTGAGGAGTCCCAGCTAACCCCCAAGTTTCTGGCATCAGTAGCTGGGTGGGAGAGAGGTTCAGCCTTGAGGTAAGGGAGCAGCAGATTGATGTGGGGAGAGGAATCAAGGGGTATATTTGGCGCCAAGTGGGGTACCAAGGGGTATGAGGGGTCTGGGAGACTCCAGGTAGAGATGTCTTAAGGCAGCTGTGGTTTGGGGCTGAAGAGGGATACCTGGGAGGCAGCCTGAACTGTTCATGTAATCCCCCTTCCCAGCTGAGTGACCAGGGGAGGGCTCTGAGCCAGGAGTCACTCAGCCATAGGCAGGTGAACTGAGCCAATCAAAGTCTCTCTCGAAGAGTTTAAATGTTGAGCCAGAGGTTATATCCAGACCTATGACCATAGGCGCTTGGACTACAGTTAGAGGGCAGGAGTTAACATCATGTGAAGTACAGCAGTGGGAGAGCGGAGGGAAAACCAAGTCTACACAAAGCAAGACATTCAGGCAAGATACCATGTGGTGTCAGAGAGAGGGAGAGAGAGGCAGAGACGGAGACTGCTTAATGGCATCCAAGTTCCTCAGAGCCTCTACCGTACTTCTGCCCTTGGCTCCCCGAGATTCCACAAGGCACAATTCTGTGCACTTTGCATAGACCTGCCTTTATTTGTCACAGTTTGAGCAGGTTTTTGTCTACTGCAGCCAAAGGGCTGTGACTAGAGTCTGGTAGGCTCGGCTTTGAATCTGGGCTCTGCTTCTTGCAGGCTGTGTGGCCTTGGGCAAGGCACTTCACCCCTCTGAACCTCACCTTGTTCATCTGTAATTATTAGGGTAAGTCAACTACTGTAACAAGGTCACTCCAAAATGTGTAAAGACTTAAGCAACATGGAAGTTTATTTCTCGGTCATGTTAAGTCTGAAGCAGGTGTTCTGCTTGGTGGAGTGGCGACACTGAGGCCCAGGTTCCTTCTGCTCTGTGATTCTGCCATCTCCAATGTGGTTCCAAGGTTACCACACTCACGTGCATCCAGTCAGCAAAAGGAGAAAGAGGAAGGAGGGTGGTGATCAGTGTATGAGGCAGTCCGGGAGGTGAGGACCTCATTTTCTCTCAAGTTCCATTGATCAGAATTCAGTCATATGGCCACATCTAACTACAGGGAGAGCTGGGAAATGTAGTCTACCTGTGCTTAGAAAGAAGTGGGGGGGGGGGCCTGGGTGGCTCAGTTTGTTGAGCGTCCACCTCTTGATTTCCTGTCAGGTCATGATCCCAGGGTCGTGGGATGGAGCCCTGCATCAGGCTTGCGCTGGGCCTGCAGGCTGCTTATGATTCTCTCTATCTTCCTCTGCTCCTCTCCCCCACTCGTGTGTGCTCTCTCTCTCTCTTTCTCTCAAATAAAAAATATATATATTTAAGAAAGAAGAGAAAACTAGTCTGGTGAATAGGTAGTCTTAGCCATATATGGAGATAATAATGACCCACTTCCAGGATTGATGAAACCCAGCATCCATCCTCCTTTCTTGGTTTTCTTTATGAGAATCTTCCCTGCTCCTCCCTCATTCCTTGTGGTTCCCTTAGAACTGATCCCATTTCCTAGATCTAGGGGTGGCCTTTGACTCTGTTCTAGCCAAGGAGGGGCCTATAACTCCCTGGCCATAGAGACCGATTGGTTCAGGACAAGCATGTGACCAGAAGTCGGCCAATCAGAGCCATTGACTTGGATTTTTATTAGAATATTAGGGAAAATATTGTTATTATGTCCCTAAAGTGGTGGTGAATCTGGTGCACTGTAAGTTTGGTGTTGCTGGCAGCCATATTGCCACCATGAGAGTAGAGTTTTCCTGCCATGAAATTACCACAAAGAGAAGTAGAGAGATGGAGAAAGGCAAATTTCTGATGACATCTACCTGCAATCAGTCCATCCCTAGTTGGTTTTTTTTTTTTGTTTGTTTTTTGTGTTTTGTTTTTTTTTTTTTTTTTCAGTTGCGTGAGTCAGTAAATTCCTTTCTTAGTAAGGGCTTCTGCCATTTGGAAATGGCCTTAAAGAGCTGTTGTGGGAACTAACTGATGGATGTTGGTAAAATATGGTGTCCAGAAGTAGTACGTGCTCAATAAATGGTTCCTAGCATTACTCTTACTCTTATAGCAGTGGGATAGGGACTTGCAGGGGAGATGGAGAAGGAGCAGCCAGAAACGAAGATGAAAAACATGGGACCAACAGAGGAAGGTTTCCCAGATGTCCCTCCTCTGGGCCTTGTCCTGGAGCCTCATTGGCTGGCCTGAGGTCTGTGCCCCAGCACTCTGATTTGCCTCTTGCCTGTCACCTGAGGTGAAGAGTCACCATGTGCCAGGCCCTGTGCTAAGTTCTTTTCCCATATCATCTCATTTAATCCCCACAACAACACTGGGGTAAGTACTACACAATTATTCCCGGCTACATGGGCATATAAAGTGTATGATTACGCAGGGTCTGGTGCTTGGTTAATGCTCTGCTATCATTGTCTCGTAATTCTGCATAATTTTATCTCTGAACTTACACTTTGTAAATGAAGTCAACAGAGCATGTATGTAAGCCGAGAGGCTATGCCAAATATGCTGTCACATTCAAATATAGAGTTTGTGATGCTCTATGAGCTCAGAATTCTGGTGGACTCATGATGCAGGGGAGTTCAGTGAGACTCAAACTGGGTATAAAGCAAGCGTGTTATGTCTACAACTGAGTAAGTGGGAGTGCTGACCACCCTGATAGGCCATGCTTTGCCTTTGAACCAGAACTTGCTTCAAAAGCAAAAAGAAGGCAATAGTATCCTAAGAAACACTTCCTCACTCATGATACTTCCCAGCGTTTGCCAGCCACTTAAATTAGAAAGGATGCCCTATTCCATGCTGATGGTGCAGAGCCTGCATGGGATTCTCTCTCTGCTCCTCCCCTGCTCACTCTTTCTCTCAAAATGAATAAAACAACTTGAAAGAAAGAAAGAAAGCAAGAAAGAAAGCAAGAAAGAAAGAAAGGATGCCATAGAAGAAAGGGGAAAGAGAGGGCAACCCAGAGTTCCCTTTTCTTTTAGTATATCCTTACTCATCTGTAAGCCCAAGGGCCAGGATTCACCCATGTCAAGAAGTGAAATGAAAACAGTGAGTAAGTATTGTGCAGCATTCCCGCTGTTCTGGTCCAAACCACATATATATGTATGCACGGCAGAGTTGCACAGTGGAAGTGTGCTGGGCCCACATATGCACACACCAGCTATGAAATACAATTGGTGTCATTTTAGTGATTGAACATATGAGTGAAATGCTCTTAATTTTGCCTTTAAAACTGGCATTGCACAAAATAAAGATGAATGGTACAATTCAGGCTAATAATTTAAATTTTGCATTTTCCTTTACTTAGAAGAGTAAATAGCAAATTAAAAAAAAAAAAAAAAACCATCATGACCAGTAAAGCAGAGATTGTAGAAGGAAAAGCTTTGTACAATGTATAATGTACAATGGCACATTCCCCCCCCTCTTTTTTTTATAAAAAATTTTTCTTAATGTTTATTTATTTTTGAGAGAGAGAGAGAGAGCAAGGGGCAGAGAGAGAGGGAGACACAGAATCCAAAGCAGGCTCCAGGCTGTGAGGTATCAGCACAGAGCCCGACATGGGGCTCGAACTCACAAACCACAAGATCACGACCTGAGCTGAAGTTGAATGCTTAACCAACTGAGCCACCTAGGCGCCCCTTCACCCTCTTTTTTAGAGAGGGGCTCCACATTTCATTTTGCACTGGCCCTACAAATTATGTTGCCAGCCCTGTTCTCATTTCCTAGACAAAGAGATGCTCTGAGGGCCTAGGGGACTTGCCCAAGGGCACACAGCTGGATTTCAAACCTGGGCTACTCTAACTCCAGAGCCCAGGCTCCTAAACACCCCACCAGTCTACCTACCTGGAAGCCCCTCCCAAAGCACGAGGTGAATGGAGCTTTGACCAGTGGAGAAGGGTGGTCTCCTGCCTGCTCTATTCTTCCTGCCTCCCACTTTATTATCACTGCCTGAGCTCAAGCCCCACCTTCTCTCTCAAGCTTCCTCCCTGGTCTCCCCGCTTCCAGACCTACCTCTGCACATACAGATTGCCTGACTGAGCTGGTGGTTCCATGAGTTCATCCCTCTGCTTATGAACCTTTCTTAGCTCCCAATTACTTCAGGGTAAAGTCCAAACTCTTCAACCCAGCAATCACAGCCCTTTACCAGTTGGCATCTCTAGGTAAACTGGTCTCAAAATTCCTCAAACTGGCCTTGTGCATTCCAGCTCCACCTCCTTGTTCACGCTGTTCCCCTGGCCTGGACTGCTCTCCTAGGCTCTTCTCCCTAAAATCTCTCTCCACTTGGGAAACTCACTTCCTTAGCCACCTCAGTCCTGTGTATTTGCTCTCCTCCCTGCATACCTTTGATGGGCTCTGAATGAGGCCAGAATAAGGCCTCCCTTTCTCCCTCCCTCCCTCTTTGTAAAATATTTAACAAGGACCCAGCATGTACCAGAGACAGTGCCAGGCCCTGGAGGGATGGCCCCTGTTCTCCCTGAGGTCGCTCCCTCAGTCATTAATCCCAACTAACCACACATAGAAACAGACTGCAGGGTGGCCATCAGAGTCTTGACACATGGTCAGGAGGGGGTTCTCTCAATCAGGGAGCTCAGGGAAGATCTCCCAGAGGAAGGAACAGGGGAAATCTGAAGGAACAGGGGAGGGAAAAGTGATCTGGGCTGAGGGACAGCCTGTGTAAAGTAGGCTTTTCTGTGAGGCCTTGGAGGTGCCTGCTGTCTCTGGGCCTCAGGCTCCCGTCTGTCGCATCAGTGCTGGCTGTGGGAGGGACTGAGGCAGTGCAGTCCTTTGAGAAGACAGAGAGGCCGGGGTTGCCCTGCCACTGCCCCACTTTGGTTTGTAAATGGTTTGACTGAAAATGCAAACAGCCCTAGAGACCTGGGAACCTCATTTCCTCTTCACCAGCGTCATCCAGGCCCAGCCAGCAGGTGTCCCAGGCTCCCTATGACCCTGCTGCTGAGCACCAATTCTAAGTCCACTGTCTTATCCTCCTACCTCCACCTACTTGAACAGTCCCCTCTGGAGGGGCAGGAAAGACTGGCTCCCAACTGTTCAGACCGGGAGATGCTCCTGTCTGCTATCTTCTCTCTGATGCCAAGTTCTTTTATTTTGATCTTTTGGGCTTGGGGACCCCATGTAAGCACGCCCACCAGTCCTCCTGGGCCGGAGCCCCACCTGGTCTGGAGCCACTTGTATAACCTCTCCCTTCAGCCTCTCCCTGTGCTCTAAGATGGGGACCTTCACCGTGTCATCTCCCCTCAACCTTGCCTCTAAGAGGGTATCTAGATTTCCCAGCCCACCATTCAGCCGCACTACTTCCTGCCTCCCATGGTTGCCACACGGGGGCCACATCTAGGTCATTGCACACAATAGGAAGTTTCTTGCCTCTGAATCTTTGTTTATTCAGTTGTCCCCTCTGCTTGGAACACCTGTCCATCTTTTAGTGCTGATCTCTACTAGTTCTTAAGGCTTGGAAGCCACTTCTCATCCGTGAGGCCAACAGGGCTCTGGTAGCCCACATGACCCCATCAGGCTCACAGCACCCTGGTGTCCATTGTCTGCTCTGCTCCCTGGCCTGTTGATACCCTTGAAGGCAGACGTCTGGTCTGACTCACCTTTGTTCCCAGGAGGTGTCAGGGAGGGTGTTTGCATGACAGAGTTGAGGTAGGAAAACTCCAGAACCTCTTCCTGGAACAGGAGCATACCTGGTCTTCAAGGGCACGGGAAGTGCAGACCTGTCAGCAGCAGGACAGAGCAGGCACCCAAGGGCTCCTCAGCCAGGCCAGGACACCTGGATCGTTGCATTTTGGCCTGAGGGGCCTGGACTCCTTCCTCTGAATTTACCTCTACAAGGACACCCTGCACAGGGTGGGGGTGGGGGCTTTGGGCCAGGCTGCCAACTCCTCAGCTCCTTAAGACAACTTCCTGTCCTTGCCACCTTATCTCCCTGGCCAGGCTGAGGAGAGGAAGTTGTCCACTTTCTCCCAGTGGTGGGCAGAGACACCCCAGACCTCAGGAAATGGGGAGCATATCATGTGAGGGTATGCCTGCCTCCTTTTGCTGCTGCTACCAGATTTCTCTTCCTAAAAAAGTCATGCTAACTAACACTCTCCTGTTCAAGTGTCTTCCGTGGCTTCCTATGGTCTTTCCCCCAATAAGATCAACTCCTCAGCGGCGCCTGGGTGACCCAGTCAGTTGAGTGTCTGACTTTGCCTCAGGTTGTGATCTTGCGGCTCATGAGTTCAAGCCCCACATTGGGCCTGCTGCTGTGAGCCCAGAGCCCACTTGGGATCCTCTGTCTGCCCTTCCCCTGCTCATGCTCTTTCTCTCTCTCTCTCTCTCTCTCTCAGAAAGAAAGAAAGAAAGAAAGAAAGAAAGAAAGAAAGAAAGAAATCAACTCTTCAGCCTGCCAACCTTATCTTGTTTTCCTGTCCCCTCAACACCTTAAACTTAATCACATTGGTTTATTTCTCCTTTCTTGCTCCAAGAATTCCTCTCTTTCTGCATTTGCCCATGCTGTTACCTGTTCTGGGAAACTAGCTCGTTCATCTTTACCTATCTGAACCCTCTTCACTCTTCAAATGCCTTCTCCAAGAACTCCTCCTTGACCCCTTGAGAGTCAGTGACCTTGTACCTGCTGAGTGACCTGTTTGTGTGCCCCTCCATGTTTGCCTGAATTCGCAGTTGCAGCATCCAGCTGTATCCCTCCAGAACAGGAGCTGTATCTGAATCATCTCAAGATCTCTAGAGGGTGGCCCAGTCCATGAAGGTCATTATAAAGTTGCCCTCTAGATTGAGAATCTCCTGAGGCCTAAGCTGAGTCTATGGCACTCATCATTGCATCTCAGTGTCTCGTACCTGGTTTGGTACCCACTAGACTTAAAAATGTATGGCGGTTAAATGAACAAGGTTCTAGCCAATGCAATAAGAGATAAAAGTAATGAGGTACAAATACTGGAAAGCAAAAGAATGAATCCAGGTAAAACAAAACAAGTTGAAAGTAAAAGAAAACATTCATGAGCTGTGATATTCTCACGGTGGGATGTATCAGAGTTAGCATTCCCATAGTATGGAAAGGGGTTTAAGGCCCACCAGGGTCACATGGGGACTTGGGTTCCCGCCTAGCTGTATGCTTCCTTCCTTGCTCCACCGTCTGGCACAAATGCATAGTCTCTCAGCTAGTCTTTGGCAATGCCTATCAGCACCTTGGCCAATGAGGCAAGAGGACCTGCCTGGCAAGGAGGGGGCTCCAACTGTTCCAGGCCACGTCTGACCAATCTGCCTGCAGGGACTCAGCTGGTAGTGGGTTGTAAGGAGATAAAACACAAAACCCTTATTTGCCTTGTAAATTGTTATACTCAACCAGGCTCATCAGCCTGAGGCACAAACTTGTAAAGGAATTTGGGGGGCACCTGGGTGGCTCAGTCAGTTAAGCATCCGACTTCAGCTCAGGTCATGATCTCTGCAGTTCGTGGATTTGAGCCCCGCATCCCCGCGTTGGGTTCTGTGCTGACAGGCTCAGAGCCTGGAGCCTGCTGCGGATTCTGTGTCTCCCTCTCTCTCTGACCTTTTCCTGCTCGTGCTCTCTCTCTCTCTGTCTCTTAAAAATAAATATTTTTAAAAAGTTAAAAAAAAAAGACAAAAGGAAAGGAATTTGGAAGCTGAGACCTGCTCCCTGGTATGGGGAAAGGGCGTTGGACTTAGAGCATCTGGGGGCAAGGCTTGTCTTAGTCAGTCCCTTAATCTGGAGTCCTGGCCTTGCTACTTGTGTGCAGAGAGCAGGGACTGCTGGTTTAGCCTCTCCCAGAGGGTATCCCCAGGCCTGGCGCTGAGCTGCGGGGCTAGCCAAGTCCTCAAGCAAGGCTGGGCCCTCCTCATATCATCCTGGCCATAAGAGTCTGAAAAGGCCTCTCTCCCTCAGGACCCTGGGTCTTTGTCCCAATGGGGGTGGGACAGATGATATCTGGAGCTCACAGGAACCCTGGTGGGAACTTGCTCACACTGCCTACCCAGGACCAAAATCAGGACAAAGTGGCAGGAGACTGGGTCCTGCCCTTGGTTCCCAGGCTAGGGGCTGAGGAGAAACTTAGGTCTTTATCTGTGGGCCCCTCACTGCCTGTAGCTGTGGTTTCCATTGCACTCCCAGCCTGTCCTTTACCCTCTCAGGGCCCAGCTGTCCTGGCTTTGTCTCCTCGGTGTGCTTTTTGGGCCTCTTGTCGGCAGTGCCAGCCTCCACCCCAGTGTTCCCTGTGTGGCAACCAGCCCAGCTCCCTGGGGATATCCTGTCATTGTGGCCCCAAGCCTAGGCATTGAATCCTGCCAAGTCAGCCCCAGTACTCTGGGTTCCTTCCAGATCCCCAGATGGGGACCACAAACCCAGAGAGGTTGGGGAAGTTGGCAAAGGCACCCAGATCTCCCGTGTGGCAGAACCGGGCACCGTGCCCAAGACACCTGACGCCTGGGCTGTGGCCAGCCTCCGGGCAGACACATGGGCAAGGCCCACTGCCCTGTCGCAAGCCCTACAGGTGACCTTGGCGTGTCCTCTACTTCTCTGGGCTCCCTCCCAGACCCAGACCAGGCCCTGCAGACTAAGGGAATCTGTGTGAATGGTGAGTGCGGTTACTTCCAAAGGGGCTGGGTATGCTGGGCATACTCTCTGGATCTTGGGCTGACCCTCTGCACAGTGAAAGTGGGAGCATGGGAGGGGAGCTTCAGCTGGGCCCCATCTCTTGACCTCTAACAACCATTCTCCATGAAAATGACCAAATTTGCAAGTGGGTTCCATTTGCGTTTAATTCCCTGAAGTCACACCTGCCTCATTTGTGCAACCAAATCAGTCCAGGCCTTCCTGGGTCTTTCATTCACAAAGCCAGCTTCTGGGGCAGAGGGAAGGATGGGATTAGCTGGGGACCTTTGCCTGGGGCCCCTCACAGCACTGTCTGCACTGGGGCGGGGATAAAAGAACTACCTAACAAGAACTGGCTCGGTGCCAGGCACTGAGCTGAGGACACCATTTAATCTTTACAAGCTGCCTTTAGAGCAGGTTCTTTTTGCTCTTCTTATAAAATTTCACAATGGGGTGAGGGTCACAAAATTGGTACCTGGGAGAGCAGGAATGTGAACCCAGGCTGTCTGGCCCCAGAGCCCAGGCTTTTAACCACTGGACTATGGACAGAAAGAAAAAGGTAGTGTGTTGCCTGCCTAAAGTCCCTAGGCAGTGTAAGGCTGGGGTCCTAACCTGGCTCTTATTCAAAGCCCCTGCTTGTGACTACTGAATACTGGCCTGGTGAAAGCCCCGAGGATGGGCCAGGGACCTCCTTGGCCTCCAACAGCACTCTCTCTGGGGTGCCTGGGATAGTAGTCACTCTTGACTGCAGAACGGACCCCACCTAAGAAGTTCACGGGCTTTAGTTTTTAATCCAAGCTCCACTGTGTGACCTTGGGCAAGTGACCTAACCTCTCTGAGCCCCAGCTTTCTCAGCTGTAAAATGGGGAAGATAGTAGTCCTAAGCCCACAGGTCATTGGGAGTGCTAAGTGAGCCAGTGTATGTGGAGTGGCCAGCCTACTCCTTCTGGACTGCAGATGCTCGGGGCCCATCTTTTCTTGCATTCACTCCCAAGGACCCAGAGCCAGCCTGGTTCTGCCCTGTTCCCCAAGACACACCCCTCCAATCCAATTGTCTGTGACCTGACCAGGAAGCTGGCCAAGGGCAATACCCACCCAGATCCTGGAGGCAAGAGGCCAACAGGCGGGAACAAAGAATTTTCCATGGCTTCATAGTTAATGAGGAACTGACTCTCTTTAGGGCCTCAATTAGTCTTTCACCCTCCTCTCCTTCCCCTAAATTTCCATCATTGGTGATATTTACATTGGAATTCTTCCCGGGACTTCAGGAACCCAGTATGGGTAAATGGAAAACAATACAGAAGAAGAGATAGGTGTATTTTTTAAAGGTAGCATTGGCAAGTTTGCATTCTTGGTTTTAAAACACACGACAAAGCAGCAAGTATCAAAACAAAATAATTTTGTATTTAAATCAATTCAATTAAGCTTCTGTCAATTGTAAGACACTGCAGAAATGCAAAGATGAAGACATGGTCCCTTCCCTCAATAGGGTCATGGCCTAGGGTGATATATACCCAAGAAGCAGGTACCTAAGGGTATACAGTAGATAAGAGCGTGCTTTCAGGAGATAGACCTGGGATTGAACCCCGCTAGTTACCAGTTATGGGATCTTGGGCAAGTTACTAAATGGCTCTGAGTCTTAGTTACACTATTTGTAAAATGGGAACTTAAAAAAGGCCCACCACAATGGACTCCTGTGAGTTTCATTGAGAAGACACATGGCATTGTTAGCTACCCCACAAAGGTGTCCCCTTTTTGCTAACAGAGCCCTGACTTTGTTTCAGGTAGCAAAGTGGCCCAGTGTAGTGCGTGAATCATGACTGGTTTAAGCCAATCACAGTGATGTCCTTCTTCTTTGCCAGATACTGGTTTTCCCAGTTCCCTGGCAGCTGAGGATGGGTACGTGACTCATTTAAGGCCAATGAGGTGTAAGGGGAAGTCGGCAGGGGGCTTCCTGAAAAAATACAGAGGATGAAGCCTTTGCTTTTCCTGCTTCCTGCCTGTGAAGAGTTGGGATGCTTGGAACTGCAGCATCCATGACCATGAGGCATCTTGCTTGAGGATGTGAAGCCCACATATTGAGGATGGCTAAGTAGTAGGATATTGGCAGGGGAGGCATTATCGAGCTATAGAACAGCCTGAGATTAACCATCTACCTTTCTTGTTTTGAGAGATGATTTTAAGAGCCCTTATATAAAGCAGTTGGGAAATCTGTTATCTGCTCCTTTCAGCTGAAGGCACCCTTTGATACAGGATCTTAGCACCAAGCTTAGCACATGGTAAGCATTCAATAAATGCTATCTGTGACCTTACAGACAAGTCACAGCATATTCCACATTCACTTACACGTGCTCTGTAGACAGAGAGGGAAAGAGGAAGGAAGGGTGTAAATGGTGTGAGTGACTCCACTTGCCTTGCCATTCAGTGGGTGAATCTGCTGTCTCCTGAGTATCTCTCAGGACCTCAGGATGTAAAGATGGCCTTGGCTGTGGGATCCACTGGAGAAACCAAGATTATTCCAGGCCTAGCAGGAAAACTAGCAGGCAGGAATCACCAATGAGTGATGGCACCTGGCTCCCCACCCCTTCTAGAAGGGTTTCAAGGGTAATTTCACTCATCTTCAGTTTTTACCTTATGCTCCAACTTCGGAATGGTGGCCTTGTTTTTGAGTCAGAACTGATGGAGGTGCCTGTTACCCCAGCGGATGGAACAGCTGGAGAGAAGCCAGCAGACCTAGGAGCTGACTCCTTCTCCAGAGGTTTCCCAGGGAGAACAAAGAAAGGAAGAGGGAGAAAGACAGCTCACTTAGAACCTAAGTGATTAATTACAGTCTTAATTTATGAATGAATGCTGTACCCCACAACAGGCCTACCTGGGACTTTATGTGACATCCCAGTTTACACGGGCTTTGGAGTGAAACAATTTGACATCTCAAGAGCTGGACTCCTTTCACATGAAATTTCTGTGACGATGGGGACGGTCTGGGACTTGTGATAATGGGTGGTACCCAAGTAAGATAAATCCCATTTGGTATCTTGGCCCCCAAACCTTTCTGGCTAGCTCCCTGGGTTGTAAATACTACAAACTGGGTTTTTTATTTCTATTTGTTTTATTTATTTTTTAAATGTGTATTTATTTGTGGCTGTGTGTGTGTATGAGAGAGAGAGGGAGAGAGAGAGAGAGCACATGCGCACACGGGGGAGGGGCAGAGAGTCAGGGAGGAAAGAGTATTGGAAGCAGGCTTTATGCTGACAGCAGAGAGTCCGATGAGCCGCTCAAACTCACGAACTGTGAGCTCATGACCTGAGCAGAAATTGGACACTTAACCGACTGAGTCACCCATGTGCCCCAGGTTTTTATTTTTATTATTATTTTTTTAAACAGGAGGTGGTGCAGTGTAGAGGTTAAAAACACAGATTCTAGGGGCACCTGGGTAGCTCAGTAGGTTAAGCCTCCACTCTTAATTTTGGCTCAGGTCATTATCTCACTGTTCCTGAGATCAAGCCCTGTGTTGGGCTCTGTGCTGTTAGCTTGGAGCCTGCTTGGGATTCTCTCTCTCCCCCTCTCTCTGCCCTTTCTCTGCCTGTGCTCTCCTTCTCAATCTCTCTCTCAAAATAAATAAACATTTAAAAAAATCCACAGGCTCTGCTCTCTGTTTTTCTGTCTGAGAAATGGGAATAATACTAGAAAACCATCTCAGCTGGTGTTATGTAGCTCTGTGAAGTGAGGTGTCAGCCCTGAGCATAGGGCCCAGCATAAAGAACTGCACCAGGGGCCCCTGCAGGGTTCAGTCGGTTAAACGTCTGACTTTGGTTCAGTTCATGGTCTCGCAGTTCATGGGTTCGAGCCCTTCATCGGGCTTTGTGCTGACAACTCAGAGCCTGGACCCTGCTTTGAATTCTGTGTCTCCTCCCCATGTCTGCCCCTCGCCCACTCGCACTCTGTCTCTCTCTCAAAAATAAATAAACGTTAAAAAATTTTTTTCAATTAAGAAAATAAAGAACTGCTCCAGATGTCTTAAGTGTTAGTGGTGTTGCCCTGCCATCATGCAGGAAAAGGCACTTTGAGCACAGATAAAGAAGGATGTCCTAGGCACCACACCTTCTCTGCAAGGTGTGCTGATGAATCGCTGCCTTAGGGAGGAGGGAAGGAGGCTGTGGTTCTGTCCCTTGCCCCATAAATGACAAAACTGTACAACCCGGGATATCTGACCTGGAAAGGGCCTCTGAGTCATCTCTGCCCACCTCTGCCTTGCACAGGTGAGACATGAAGCCTGGAAAGGTCAGGGACTTTCCCAAGGTGAAATAGTGAGGCCAGGCAAAGGGGAAAGGAATCCAAGTATTGAAGAAAACAGGTAATGTTATCAGCAAGAAGATAAATGAGGGCAAATGAAAACAATGCACTTTGTGTGATGACTTTTTTTTTTTTTTTTGTCATAAATACCAAGAGAACAGCCACAGAACGGGAAGCACATGGGGTGGCAGCAGTTACACACTTTTGCTCACATATGGCAGTGTTGGGATCTGGCACCAGCTTGACCAGTGCCCATACTGGAGGGACAGCCCATACCCTCAGATGCATATGCTGCATGTGGTTATTGGGGGAAGTAGAGAATCTCCCTTGCAATAAAAATGCAATGTAAATCTATTCGTGCAGCTTGAACTGGTGACAGACACTCCCCCTTTGGACTGGATGCCCGATCGGGCCCAGAGTCTTCTCA
Organism: Panthera leo; assembly: GCF_018350215.1. Classification (NCBI taxonomy): domain Eukaryota; kingdom Metazoa; phylum Chordata; class Mammalia; order Carnivora; family Felidae; genus Panthera; species Panthera leo. The sequence continues at coordinate 13,056,959 of NC_056692.1, read as the reverse complement.
AACAGCCAAGGCTCCCAGAGTTCTGTGGCCAGAGGTTATGCTAGACCATCCCACACTGTCCCACCCTCTTGAGGCTGACCAGATTCCTCCAGCTCTGCCCTCCGGGAGAACACGTTAATTTGCGTGAGTTAACGATGGGAATGAGGCAGATACCTTGTTCCCCTAACAACTTACCTGAGACCCCTGCCCTGTCCCTAGCTCCCTGACTCCCCTTAATTGTGCAGCCTGGGAGTGCACAGTTCGTACCTCTTCAGCAGGCTGAGGGGAGCCGGGGCCAGCCAGAGCCCTCCAAGCTGGTGGAGTCTTGAGTTGGTCCTGAACCACCTCCACCTGAGCACCCCCGACCCTGCCCAGGGCAGAAGGACACCTCCCCATAAAAATCTTTCCGAGAGGTACCTGGGTGGCTCAGTCAGTTAAGTGTCTGACTTCGGCTCAGGTCATGATCTCACAGCTTGTGAGTTCAAACCTCACATTGGGCTCTGTGCTAGCAGCTTGGAGCCTGGAGCCTGCTTCAGTTTCTGTCTGCCTTTCTCTCTGCCCCTCTGCCACTTGTTCACACACATTAAAAAATTAAAAAAAAAACATCTTTCTGAGGTGACAGTCCCCAGTAGAACTGGCTGCCTTCCTGATGGGGTCTTAGGCTTACCAGGAATCAAAACTCCCAGATGTCTCTTAGTGCAGGATACCCTAGCAGCCACATAGGCCCCATCCAGGCAAGGCAGTGTAGACACCTCCAGCTTTACCTTGGGAGAAATATGCACGTTGGCGTAGAATAGGGTTTGGAATTAGGCAAGGGCCTTAGGCTGCCAAGGTCCAGCTCTCGTGGCCTGGTCTCTGGGCACACATGCCCTGTTCTGGGTCCCTGGCTACCTGTGCAGCTCAAGCATGTGCAATAGGCACCCTCCACCCTGTGTGGGGAAGCCAGGGCCCTCCAGGCCTGTGGAACTCTGGCAGGGCTGAACCATTTGGATAGCCTCCTGGGTAGAAGGATCCCATCTCCAAGGATCTTTCAGAGGTGGCACCTTGAATGTGGTGACAGTCAGTCCCCATTTGGACTGCCTGCCTAATGGGGTCCCTGGCTTCTCTAGCAGTTGACTCCCAGGAATCTCTTGCAAAGGGATACCTTGGCCAGCTGCCCCCTCCTGTCATTGCAAGGCAGTGTTGTTGCCTCCAGACTAGCATTCAGTGGGAATTTGTGCATTTTTATAGGCTGAAGGCTTCTAATGAGGCAGATGCCAGGTACCTCCAAACAGCCTACTCCTGTGACCCAGCCTCTCGGTATAGTTGCCCTGTCCCAGTCTCCCAGCTACTCTGAACAGATGTGTCACCTGTGCCTTATCAGTCCACATTTCTCCACTTCTTTCTTCTGGGACAGTATATACCTTTGTGCAGGTTTGGACTCAAATTAGGATGATGTCCTGTATCTCCGAGTGTCTGCTCCTGTGACCCTGCCTCTCCCTGCAGTTACCCTGATTTAGGTGCCTGGATCCCTTGGCCTACTGGGCCTGACTGCTCATTCTGACCCTGTCCGTCAACCCTGGATAGCCAGGGCACTCCAGATGTGTGGGGCTTGAGCTGAGACCCAACCACCTGCAGAGCTCTTGAGTTGGAGGGAGCTCACCTACCAAAAATCATTCTGACATGACAGCTTTAAACTTGTGACTGTCACTCACCATGTAGACAGGTTGCCTGATAGGTGGCAAGCTTCTTCAGAACTCAAGGCTCCCAGGTGTCTCCTTTGGCTGCTAACCAGGCCAGCGGTCAGGCCCTGACATGACAGGGCAGTTGGAGTCCTCCAGGTCTGCCCTAAGGGGGAATAGGCCCAATAGTATAGGTGAAGTCCTGGAAAAATGTAGATGTCAGGTACCCCCAATAGTTTCCTCCTGTTACCCAGTCCCTCCCCACATTGCCCTGTTCCAGGTTCCTGGCTTCCCTGACCTGTGCAGCTTGTGCATGTGCAGTCTGTACCCTGTGAGCTGGCTGCAGGGGGACACTCCAGGCCTGTGGAGCCAGAGCCAATTTCCAACCACCTGCATGGCTTCAAGGGTGGAAAGAGCCACACTCTGAATAACTTTCTGTGGGCTATTTTACACCAGGGATTGTGAGGCCTCATTTGGACTGGCTGTCTCTATGGAGCCCAGGGCTTCTCCAGCAATCAAGGCTGCCTAGGTGTCTCTTCTTGGAGGTTACCCCTAACTGTCTCATGGGGTCCCACCCTGCGAAGGCAATCCAGATTCCACCAGCTTTGCCTTCAGGGAAAATATGCACATTTGTGTAGGTTAAGTCTTAGAATTAGGCATATGCTAGCTACACCCAGTTGCCTGCTACTGTGGCCTGGTCTCTCCTTACAGCTGCTCTGTTCTAGGTCCCTGGCTCCCCTGACCTATTCTGCCTATGCATGTGCCACTGCACTGTGTCAGCCAAGAGTTGAGCGAGGGCTTTCCAGTACTCAAGGCTCTGAAGTGTTTCCTTAGTAACCTTCTACTCTGACTATTCCTCTTCAGTCACTTGTCCTTTTCCATATCCATGGTTATCTAGACTTGGGGTACCCAGGTATGTGCAGTTAGCACCCTGTCAGTTGGCCTCGGGTTGCAGGTGCACTCTAGATCTGTGGAGTGCTAGCTTGACCCTAACCACTTGAATGGACTCAGGGTGCAGACATATTTCTAAGTCTACTTTTTTTTAATGTTTATTTTTATTTTTGAGAGTGAGACAGAGCATGAGTGGGGGAAGGGCAGAGAGAGAGAGACAGAGAGAGACAGAGACAGAGACAGAGAATCCGAGGCAGGCTCTAGGCTCCAAGCTGTCAGCACAGAGCCCGATGTGGGGCTTGAACTCACCAACTGTGAGATCAAGACCTGAGCTGAAGTCAGATGCCCAACTCAATGAGCCACCCAGATGCCGTTCTGAGTCTACTTTTTAAAATGGGCATCTTTTATTGGATATGAGAAGTCTTGGAATTAGTCATATGCTGGGTACTTCATATAGTTTGCTACTGTGACCCACCCTCTCTCTACAATTACCCTGTGGGACCATGCTGCCCAATGATAGCTGACAATGTGTGCGTGTGTTGACCTCTTAAATTAGCTAGTCTAACTCAGGCCAGTCCCTGACTCTTTTGTGGCCTCTAAGGTAGAGAGATCCCACCGCCAGAAAAATCCGAGGCTTTGTTTTAAATAGGGGACCATTGATTCCCCATTCAGACAGCTACCTGATGGGGTCCAGGCTTTTCCAGTAATTCAGGTTCCTAGGTAGCATGCAAAGGTGGCACAGACCAGGGAAGCCAGGGAACCTGGAACAGGGCAGTTGAAGGGAGAGACCAGGTCTCACAACCTCTCTGGAGTGACTGGCATCTACCTAATTCTAAGTCTTAGCCTACATGAATGAACATGCCCCCCTGAAGGCAGAGCTGGAGGAATCTGGACTGCCTTGTCAGCTTGGGGCCAGGAAAGATGGCCTGGGTAGCCTTTACTAAAAGACACTTAGGGACACTTGGTTGTTGGAGAAGTCTGAGACCCCTTCAGGCAGCCAGTCCAAAAAGAGACAGACAGTCCTGTTTCAAATTTAGGCTCAGAAAGATTTCCTGGGAATGTCCTCTTTCCATCCTGGAGGTTCTGTACGAAATTGAGGACTGGCTTGAGCCCCACAAGCCTGGAGGGGCCCTGCCAGCCAAGCCCATCTGACAGAGTGTACTCTGTACATGCATGGTCTGTGCAGGTCATGGGAACCATGGACCTGGAACTGGCAACCTCTCAGGGAATCTAGGTTTCATGGGCAGGCTCTTGGGGGCCATGGAATCTGCCTAACCTATAAAAAATGCACATATTTACTGTGAAGGTAGAGATGGAGGCATCTGGGCCATCTTGCTAGGGTGGCACCAGGCAGGCTGACAGGGGTGTCCTTCACTAAAAGGGACCTGAAAGCCTTAACGACCGGTAAGCCCAGGACCCCATCAGAGAACCAGTCCGAATCGGGACTGACTTCATGCTAGTTTGAAGCTGAAGCCTCAGAAAAAAATTTGGGGGCGGAATCTCTCCACACAGGAAGCTGTCCTAGTTGTTGAGGACAGGCTGAAGCTCCACAGGCCTTGAGGGCCCGAAATGTCCAAGGCTGGCTTCAGGGCAAGGGCTATCCCAGGTCCTCCAGATCAGGGCATCAGAGGACCTGCAGCAGAGCAGCTGGAAGGGGAGGCTGACATATAGGAGCAAGCTGTGTGGGGCACCTGGCAACTGCCTCACTGCAAGTTTTATCCTGTTCCATAAGAGACACCCAGTTTGAAATGCTGCCTTAAAGAGGTACTTGGGGGGCGCCTGGGTGGCTCAGTCAGTTAAGTGCCTGACTTCAGCTCAGGTCATGATCTCACAGTCTGAGTTTGAACCCCTCATGGGGCTCTGTGCTGACAGCTCAGAGCCTGGAGCCTGCTTCCGATTCTGTGTCTCTCGTTCTTTCTCTGCCCCTCTCCCACTCACACTCTGTCTCTCTCTCTCACACACACAAATAAATATTTTACAAATTAAAAAAAAGAGAGAGATTTGGGAGGTGTGCCCTGGAGGCTCTACAAAATTTGAGGACTGGTTTATGCTCCACCAGGTTGGAGGACCCAGGCAGACAAAGGCCAACTGATATAGCACAGACTACCCATGTCGGGGAGGCTAGGGTCTGGGAAGATGGGGACCTAGAACAGGGAAGCTGGAGTAAGAGGCTGGGTCACAGGAGCAGGTTCTTTGGGGGTACCTGATATCTGCCTCATTTGTAGCTTTGGTTGATACGAATGCACATATTCCCCCTGCAGGCCAATCTAGAGGCAACTGCACTGCCTTGTCAGCACTAGGGAGGAGAACTGACCTGAACAGGGCAAGTGTCCTGAAAAGATGGGTCTTGGGAGTGGGCTGTTGGGGGTACAAGGCACTTGCCTATTCCAAGCCCTATCCAACACAAAAGTGCATATTCTCTTTAAAGGTACAGGTGGATGGATGAGTCTGGTCTGCCTTGCCAGGATGCAGCTTGTTGGGATACGTGCGTATCCTTCACTGAAAGATACCTGGGAGCCTTGATTATTGGTAAGCCCTGGACTCCTCAGGTAGCCGTTCAAAATGGGGACTGAGCTTGGCCAGTTGAAAGGTTCCATCTCAGAAAGATTTTTGGGTGGACAGCTCCCTCTGGCCTGGAGGCTATGCAGGTGGTTTGGGACCAGCCTAAGCTCCACAGGCTTGGAGGGCCTCCTAGATACTCTCAGCAGGTTGATAGGGTGTTTCTTGCCAATGCATGAGCCATGTAGGTGAGTGTAGCCAGGGGTGTGGTATAGGGCGAGTCTCTCTGGAGAGGCTGGTTCACAAGGAGTGAGCTAGTGGGGACACATGGCACATGCCTATTTACAGGTGCTAATCCACATAAATGTACATATCCTCCAAAGGCAGAGCTGGAGGAATTTAGAAGCCCTGCAAGTGCTGATTCTAGTGTGCTGACCATGGTATCCTTAATAAGAGACATCTGGGAACCTTCATTGATGCAAAAACCTGGGACTTCAGCAAACAGTAAGCACTGTTTGCGAACTGACTGCCACCCATCTCAGTGGCTGCCTCAAAGAGAATTTCAGGGGTGAGCACCCTTCACAGTTAAGGCAATGCAGGTAGTTGCAGATAGGCCCTATATCCGTAGGCCTGTAGGGCCCTGGCTGCTCATGGGCAGTTGACAGGGTGTGTCTGTACAGGTGTCAGTTTCACAGGTCAGAGTAGCCAGGGACCTGGAACAGGGCAACGTTAGATGAGGTCCGGGCATATAGTAGCAGACTCTTGGGAGTACCTGGCATATGCCTAAATCCAAGTCCTAACCTACACAGATGCACATATTTTGCCTGAAGTCTGGTTTTGGGGGGGGGCACCTAATGCTCAGACTGCTTATGTCATTGCCAACAGTGTCCTTAACACTGGTTCACTGTGGGAATTACTCCAACTGTTTTCTAACTAATATGAGTTTGCTCCTTGGTGAGTTACAGGTAGAGACTGCACCAGGTGAAGTTGTCACACAAAGGAAACTTTATTTGCAACAAATAAAGACATCCCAGGGATAACCTCCAAAGCCATGACTCCCTGAGCAGGGGCGAGTGGGTTTCTTTTATTTAAGGTTATGGTGAATATTCAGAAAGGGGGCCTTGTCATCATATATAGAGGTAGGCATAAGGTTGCACATGCATCTTAAGGAAACATGCCTATACACACATTGTATGTTATGTTAAATTTTGGACAGAGATTTAAACATTATAATGAATAACAGGTAACTGACACTCCATGATCCACCCCTACAGGTGTGGGTTGGTGGCCAAGCTCAAACTGGTCTAGGCTTGCCAGAGCTCTTTCTGCTGTTTGCCTCTAAAATATAAGGTTAACATTCCTGTGAAGATGGGGAGTAAGTGGGGGTCTTCCTGGAGAACATTTTAACCTAATTAACCCTGAGGCATAGTTTCAGTCCTGCAAAAACAACTCAAGAATGTGCCTTAAGTCAATTTCTACTTTTGAAACAGCACTAGGAGTTTTTTAATTATAAGTTTTATTGATTTCCATTTTGTGTTTTATTAATTTTTTTCTAGTTTACAATTAATCTTTTCTGATTTCCTTTTTTGTTTGTTTGCTTTTAGAGAGAGAGAGGGAGGGAGGGAGAGGGGCAGAGGGAGAGAGACAGAATCCCAAGTAGGCTCCATGCTCAGTATGGACTCCAACATGGGGCTCTATTCCATGACCCTGGGATCATGACCTGAGCCAAAATCAAGAGTCAGATGCTCAACCGACTAAGCCACCCAGGAACCCCTATTTTTTTTTTTAAGTTTTTATCTAGGGGCACCTGGGTGGCTCAGTCGGTTAAGTATCTGACTTCAGCTCAGGACATGATCTCACGGTTCATGAGTTCAAGCCCTGCATCGGTCGGGCTCTGTGCTGACAGCTCAGAACCTGGATGTCTCCCTCTCCCTACCCACCCCCCACCCGACTCATGGTCTGTCTGTCTGTCTGTCTGTCTCTCTCTCTCAAAAATAAGTAAAGAGTAAAAAAAAATTTTTAAAGTTTTTATTTAAATTCCAATTGGTTAACATATAGTGTAATCTTAGCTGCAGATGGTGTATAATATAGTGAGTCAATACTTCCATGCATTACCTGCTGCTCCTCACACCAAACGCACTCCATAACCTATTTCACCCATCCCACCCCCCCACCTTCCCTCTGGTAACCATAGTTTTGTTCTCTACAGTTAAGAGTCTGTCTCTTGGGGCACCTGGGTGGTTCAGTCGGTTATGTATAAATATAATCTCCCACATCTTCTTTATACATTCATCAGTCAGTGGACATTTGGGTTCTTTCCATAATCTGGCTATTATTGATAATGCTGTTATAAACATTGGGGTGCATGTATCCCTTGAATTGGTATTTTTGTATTCTTTGGGTAAATATCTAGCAGTGCAATTGCTGAATCACAGGGTAGTTCTATTTTTAACTTTTTGAGGAATCTCCATACTGTGTTGTAGAGTGGCTGCACCAGTTGGCATTCCCACCAACAGTGCAAGAAGGATACCCTTTCTCTACATCCTTGCCAACATCTGTTGTTTCTTGTTTTAATTTTTTTAACGTTTTATTTATTTTTGAGACAGGGAGAGACAGAGCATGAACAGGGGAGGGTCAGAGAGGAGACACAGAATCCGAAATAGGCTCCAGGCTCTGAGCTGTCAGCGCAGAGCCCAACGCGGGGCTTGAACTCAGGGACCGAGAGATCATGACCTGAGCGGAAGCCAGCTGCTCAACCAACTGAGCCACCCAGGCGCCCCACCTGTTGTTTCTTATGTTGTTGGTTGTAGCCATTATGAAAGGTGTGGGGTGATATCTAATTGTAGTTTTAAGTTGCACTTCCCTGATGATAAGTTATGATGAGCATATTTTCATGTATATGTTGGCCATCTGTATGTCTTCTCTGGAAAAATGTCTATTTAGGGGTGCCTGGGTGGCTCAGCTGGTTTAGTGTCCAACTCTTGATTTTGGATCAGGCCATGATCTCATGGTTCATGAGATCAAGTCCTGTGTCAGGCTCTGGGTGTGGAGCCTGCTTGGGATTCTCTCCCACCCTCTCTCTCTTTTTGCCTTCCCCCATCAAAATAAATAAATACACATTTTTTAAAAGTTTTAAAAATGTCTATTTATGTCTTTTTTCCCATTTTTAACTGGACTATTTACTTTTTGGATGTTGAGTTTGACAAGTTCTTTATATATTTTGGATACTAATCTTTTATCAAATATGTCATTTGCAAATCTCTTCTATTCCATAGGTTGCCATTTAATTTTGTTGACTGTTTCCTTTTCTGTGCAAGAGCTTTTTATTTTGATGTAGTCCCAATAGTTTACTTTTGCTTTTGTTTCCCTTGCCTCACGAGACATATTTAGGAAGAAGTTTTATGGCCAATATCAAAGAAGTTACTGCCTGTGTCCTCTTCTAGGTTTTTTTATGGTTTCAAGTCTCATATTTTGATCTTTAATCCATTTTTAATTTATTTTTGTGTATGGTGTAAGAAAGTTCAGTTTCATTCATTTGCATGTTGCTGTCCAGTTTTCCCTACACCATTTGTTGAAGAGACATTCTTTTTCCCACTGGAAATTATTTATAGCTTTTTCAAAGAGCAATTGACCATATAATTGTAGGTTTACCTCTGGATTTTCTCTTCTGTTCCACTGATCTGTGTCTATTTTTGTGCCAGTACCCTATGGTTTTCATTAATACAGCTTTGTAGTATATCTTGAAGTTTGGGATTTCAATACCTCCAGCTTTGCTTTTCTTTTTCAAGGTTGCTTTGGCTATTCAGGGTTTTGGAGGTTCCATACAAATTTTAGGATTGTTTGTTCTAGCTCTGTGAGAAATGCTGTTGATATTTTCATAGAGATTGCATTAAATGTGTAGATTGCTTTGGATAGTATAGGCATTTTAAAAACACTTGTTCTTTCAACTCAAGCATGGAATGTCTTTTCATTTCTTTGTGTCATCTTCAATTTCTTGATCAGTGTTTTATAGTTTTCAGAGTACAGATACTTCATATCTTTGGATAGGTTTATTCCTAGGTATCTTTTTTTTTTTTTTTTGGTGCAATTCTAAAAATGGTTGAACTACCCTATGATCCAGCAATTGCACTACGAGGTATTTACCCAAAGGATACAAAAATATAGATTCAAAGAGGTACATACACCCCAATATTCATAGCAGCATAATCAACAATAGCCAAACTTTGGAGAGAGCCCAAATGTCCATCGACTAATGAATGGATAAAGAAGATGTAGTAGATATATATACAATGGAATATTACTTAGCCATCATAAAAATGAAATCTTGCGATTTGCAATGACATGGGTGGAGCTAGAGAGTATTATGCTAAGTGAAATAAGTTAGTCAGAGAAAGATAAATGCCATATGATTTCACTCATATGTGGAATTTATTTATTTTTTTATTTTAAGTTGTTTTATTTTTTCTTTTTTCTTTTTTTTTAAATTTACATCCAAATTAGTTAGCATATAGTACAACAATGATTTCAGGAGTAGATTCCTTGGTGCCCCTTACCCATTTAGCCCATCCCCCCTCACACAACCCCTACCGTAACCCTCTGTTTGTTCTCCATATTTATGAGTCTCTTCTGTTTTGTTACCCACCCTGTTATATTATTTTTGTTTCCTTTCCCTTATGTTCATCTGTTTTGTCTCTTAAAGTCCTCATATGAGGGAAGTCATATGACTTTTGTCTTTCTCTGACTGACTAATTTCACTTAGCATAATACCCTCCAGTTCCATCCACGTAGTTGCAAATGGCAAGATTTCATTCTTTTTGATTGCTGAGTAATACTCCACCATATATATATATATATATACCACACCTTCTTTATCTATTCATCCATTGATGAACATTTAAGCTCTTTCCATACTTTGGCTATTGTTGATGGTGCTGCTCTAAACATGGGGGTGCATGTGTCCCTTCGAAACAGCACACCTGTATCCCTTGGATAAATGCCTAGTAGTGCAACTGCTGGGTCGTAGGGTAGTTCTGTTTTTAGTTTTTTGAGGAAGCTCCATACTGTTTTCCAGAGTGGCTCCACCAGCTTGCATTCCCACCAGCAGTGCAAAAGAGATCCTCTTTCTCTGCATCCTTGCCAACATCTGTTGTTGCCTGAGTTGTTAATGTTAGCCATTCTGACAGGTGTAAGGTGGTATCTCATTGTGGTTTTGATTTGTATTTCCCTGATGATGAGTGATATTGAGCATTTTTTCATGTGTCAGTTGGCCACCTGGATGTCTTCTTTGGAGAAGTGTCTATTCATGTCTTTTGCCCATTTCTTCACTAGATTATTTGTTTTTGGGGTGTTGAGTTTGATAAGTTCTTTATAGATTTTGGATAGTAACCCTTTATCTGATATGTCATTTGCAAATATCTTCTCCCATTCTGTCAGTTGCCTTTTAGTTTTGCTGATTGTTTCCTTTGCTGTGCAGAAGCTTTTCATTTTGATGAAGTCCCAGTAGTTCATTTTTGCTTTTGTTTCCCTTGCCTCTGGAGATGTGTTGAGTAAGAAGTTGCTGCAGCCAAGATCAAAGAGGTTTTTGCCTGCTTTCTCCTTGGGGATTTTGATGGCTTCCTGTCTTACATTGAGGTCTTTTATCCATTTTGAGTTTATTTTTGTGTATGGTGTAAGGAAGTGGTCCAGGTTCATTCTCCTGCATGTCACTGTCCAGTTTTCCCAGCACCACTTGCTGAAGAGACTGTCTTTATTCCATTGGATATTCTTTCCTGCTTTGTCAAAGATTAGTTGGCCATATGTTTGTGGGTCCATTTCTGGGTTCTCTATTCTGTTCCATTGATCTGAGTGTCTGTTTTTGTGCCAGTACCATACTGTCTTAATGATTACAGTTTTGTAGTATAGCTTGAAGTCTGGCATTGTGATGCCTCCAGCTTTGGTTTTCTTTTTCAAGATCGCTTTGGCTATTCGGGGTCTTTTCTGGTTCCATACGAATTTTAGGATTATTTGTTCTAGCTCTGTGAAGAATGATGGTGTTATTTTGATAGGGATTGCATTGAATATGTAGATTGCTTTGGGTAGTATCAACCTTTTAACAATATTTGTTCTTCCTATCCATGAACATGGAATATTTTTTTCTTTTTTGTGTGTGTCTTCTTCAATTTCTTTCATCTATAGTTTTCAGTGTATAGATTTTTCACCTCTTTGGTTAGATTTATTCCTAGGTATTTTATAGTTTTTTTGTGCAACTATAAATGGGATCGATTCCTTGATTTCTCTTTCTGTCACTTCATCGTTGGTGTATAGGAATGCAACTGATTTCTGTGCGTTGATTTTATACCCTGCAACTTTGCTGAATTCATGAATCAATTCCAGCAGTTTTCTGGTGAAATATTTTTGGTTTTCCATATAAAGTATCATGACATCTGCGAAGAGTGAAAGTTTGACCTCCTCCTAGACGATTTTGATGCCTTTTATTTCTTTGTGTTGTCTGATTGCAGAGGCTAAGACTTCCAATACTATGTTGAATAACAGTCATGAGAGTGGACATCCCTGTCCTGTTCCTGACCTTAGGGGGAAAGCTGTCAGTTTTTCCCCATTGAGGATGATATTAGCGTTGGGTCATTCAAATATGGCTTTTATGATCTTGAGGTATGCTCCTTCTATCCCTACTTTCTTGAGGGTTTTTATCAAGAAATGTTGCTGTATTTTGTCAAATGCTTTCTCTGCATCTATTGAGAGGATCATATGGTTCTTGTCCTTTCTTTTATTGATGTGATGAATCACGTTAATTGTTTTGCGGATATTGAACCAGCCCTGCATCCCAGGTATAAATCCCACGTGGTCGTGGTGAATAATTTTTTTAATGTATTGTTGGATCCAGTTGGCTAATATCTTGTTGAGGATTTTTGCATCCATGTTCATCAGGGAAATTGGTCTATAGTTCTTCTTTTTAGTGGGGTCTCTGTCTGGTTTTGGCATCAAGGTAATGCTGTCTTCATAGAAAGAGTTTTGAAGTTTTCCTTCCATTTCTATTTTCTTGGAACACCTTCAAGAGAACAGGTGTTAACACTTCCTTAAATGTTTGATAGAATTCCCCTGGAAAGCTATCTGGCCCTGGACTCTTGTTTTTTGGCAGATTTTTGATTACTACTTCGATTTCCTTACTGGTTATGGGTCTGTTCAAATTTTCTATTTCTTCCTGTTTCAGTTTTGGTAGCGTATATGTTTCTAGGAATTTGTCCATTTCTTCCAGATTGCCCATTTTATTGGCATACAATTGCTCATAATATTTTCTTATTATTGTTTTTATTTCTGTTGTGTTGGTTGTGATCTCTCCTCTTTCATTCTGATTTTATTTATTTGGATCCTTTCCTTTTTCTTTTTGATCAAACTGGCTAGTGGTTTATCAATTGTGTGAATTCTTTCAAAGAACCAGTTTCTGGTTTCATTAATCTGTTCTACTGTTTTATTGGTTTTGATGGCATTAATTTCTGCTCTAATCTTTATTATTTACTGTCTTCTGCTGGCTTTGGGTTTTATTTGCTGTTCTTTTTCCAGCTCCTTAAGGCATAAGGTTAGGTTGTGTATCTGAGATCTTTCTTCCTTCTTTAGGAAGGCATGGATTGCAATATACTTTCCTCCTATGACCGCCTTTGCTGTGTCCCAGAGGTTTTGGGTTGTGGTGTCATCATTTTCATTGACTTCCATATACTTTTTAATTTCCTCTTTAACTTCTTGGTTAGCCCATTCATTCTTTAGTTGGATGTTCTTCAGTCTCCAAGTATTTGTTACCTTTCCAAATTTTTTCTTGTGGTTGATTTCGAGTTTCATAGCGTTGTGGTCTGAAAATATGCACGGTATGATCTCAATCCTTTTGTACTTACTTAGGGCTGATTTGTGTCCCAGTATATGGTCTATTCTGGAGAACGTTCCATGTGCACTGGAGAAGAATGTATATTCTGCTGCTTTAGGATGAAATGTTCTGAATATATCTGCTAAGTCCATCTGGTCCAGTGTGTCATTCAAAGCTATTGTTTCCTTGTTGATTTTTTTTTTATTTTAATGTTTATTTTTGAGAGAGGGAGAGAGATGGAGAGTGAGTAGGGGGCAGGGGTGCAGAGAGAGAGGGAGACACAGAATCCAAAGCTGGCTTCAGGCTCTGAGCTGTTAGCACAGAGCCTGATGTGGGGTTCGAACCCACAAGCTGTGAAATCGTGACCTGAGCTGAATTCAGACACTCAACTGACTGAGCCACCCAGGTGCCCCATCCTTGTTGAGTTTTTGATTAGATGATCTGTCCATTGCTATTAGTGGGGTGTTGAAGTCTCCTACTATTATGGTATTACTATCGATGAGTTTCTTTATGCTTGTGATTAATTGATTTATATATTTGGGTACTTCCACATTTGGCGCATAAATGTTTACAATTGTTAGGTCTTCATGGTGGATAGACCCCTTGATTATGATATAATGCCCTTCTGCATCTCTTGATACAGTCTTTATTTTAAAGTCTACATTGTCTGATATAAGTATGGCTACTCCGGCTTTCTCTTGTTGACCATTAGCATGATAGATGTTTCTCCATCCCCTTATTTTCAGTCAGAATGTGTCTTTAGGTCTGAAGTGGGTCTCTTGTAAACAGCATATAGATGGATCTTGTTTTCATATCCATTCTGTTACCCTATGTCTTTTGATTGGAGCATTGAGTCCATTGATGTTTAGAGTGAGTACTGAAAGATGTGAATTTATTGCCATTATGATGCTTGTAGAGTTGGAGTTTTTGGTGGTATTCTCTGGTCTTTTCTAATCTTTGTTGCTTTAGATATATGTATGTATATGGACATATATATAGCCATCTTTTCTCCCCTCAGAGAGTCCCCCTTAAAATTTCTTGCAGGGCTGGTTGAGTGGTCACAAACTCCTTTAATTTTTGTTTGTCTGGGAAGCTTTTTATCTCTCCTTCTATTCTGAATGACACCTTGCTGGATAAAGAATTTTTGGCTGCATATTTTTCTGATTCAGCACATTGAATATATCCTGCCACTCCTTTCTGGCCTGCCAAGTTTCTGTGGATAGGTCCGTTGCAAACCTTATCTGTCTTCCCTTGTAGGTTAGGGACTTTTTTTCCCCTTGCCACTTTCATGATTCTCTCCTTGCCCGAGTATTTTGTGAATTTGACTATGATATGCCTTGTTGATGGTCGGTTTTTGTTGGATCTAATGTGGATCCTCTGTGCTTCCTGGATTTTGATGTCTGTGTCTTTCCCCTGGTTAGGAAAGTTTTCTGCTATGATTTGATCACATAACCCTTCTACCCCTATTTCTCTCTCTTCTTCTTCTAGGACCCCTATGATTCTGATGTTGTTCCTTTTTAATGAGTTACTGATTTCTCTAATTCTTAAATCGTGCTCTTTTGCCTTAATCTCCCTCTTTTTTCTGCTTCATTATTCTCTATAACTTTGTCCTCCATATTGCTGATTCTCCATTCTGCCTCGTCCTTCCTTGTCGCCGCTGCATCCATCCGTGATTGCAGCTCAGTTATAGCATTTTTAATTTCATTCTATTTTTTACTTCTTTAATCTCTGCAGAAAGGGATTCTAATCGATTTTCAACTCCAGCTAGTATTCTTATTATCGTGATTCTAAATTCTGGTTCAGACATCTTGCTTGTATCTGTGTTGGTTAAATCCCTTGCTGTCGTTTCTTCATGCTCTTTATTTTGGGGTGAATTCCTTCCTTATGTCATTTTGAAGGGAGAAAAGGAATTAATGAGGTAGAAAAATTTAAATTAAAAAAATTAAAATTAAAAAAATATTAAAATTAAAAAATTAAAACACACACACACACACAATCTAATAAATGATGCTATATCCTAAGTGTGTTTTGGTCTGGGTGTTGACAGTGGTTTGATAGATTAGAGGAAAAAAAGTGGGGCAAAGGAAATCGTTTGAGAATTTGAAAAAATGAATACAGTGAAGTAGACTAAAATGAGGTGATGGGAGTAAAATAGACTTTGAAAAAAATTACACAAAAGTAAAGAATATAGTAGAAAAAATTAAAGAAAAATATTTTTAATAAGAATTAAAAATAAAAATGAATTTTTTCTCTTTCTGTATTCAAGAAAAAGAAAAGAAACAAAAAAGAAAAAAGAGAAAAAAATCATTTGAAAATTTGAAAAAGTGAATACACTGTAGTAGATTAAAATAAAATGATGGAAGTAAAATAGAATTTGAAAAAATTTACATAAGAGCAAAAAATAGAGTAAAAAAGTTAAAGAAAAATATTTTAATAGAAACTGAAAGTAAAAATGAAGTTGTCCTCTTTCTGCATTCAAGAAAAAGAAAAGAAATAAAAAAGAAAAAAGAAAAAGAAAAAAGAAAAAAAAGAAATCGTTAGAAAATTTGAAAAGGTGAATACACTGAAGTAGACTAAGATAAAATGATGGAAGTAAGATAGAATTTTTAAAAATTTACACAAAAGTAAAAAATATAGTAAAAAAATAAAGAAAAATATTTTTAATGAAAATTGAAAATAAAAATGAATGTTTTCCTGATCCCATTCACAACTGCACCAAGAAGCATAAAATACCTAGGAATAAATCTAACCAAAGATGTACAAGATCTGTATGCTGAAAACTATAGAAAGCTTATGAAGCAAATTGAAGAAGATATAAAGACATGGAAAAACATTCCGTGCTCATGGAATGGAAGAATAAATATTGTCAAAATGTCAATACTACCAAAAGCTATCTACACATTCAATGCAATCCCAATCAAAATTGCACCAGCATTCTTCTCAAAACTAGAACAATCAATCCTAAAATTCATATGGAACCACAAAAGGCCCTGAATAGCCAAAGTAATTTTGAAGAAGAAGACCAAAACGGGAGGAATCACAATCCCAGACTTTAGCCTCTACTACAAAGCTGTAATCATCAAGACAGCATGGTACTGGCACAAAAAAACAGACATATAGACCAATGGAATGGAATAGAAACCCCAGAACTAGACCCACAAACGTATGGCCAACTCATCTTTGACAAAGCAGGAAAGAATATCCAATGGAAAAAAGACAGTCTCTTTAACAAATGGTGCTGGGAGAACTGGACAGCAACATGCAGAAGATTGAAACTAGACCACTTTCTCACACCATTCACAAAAATAAACTCAAAATGGATAAAGGACCCGAATGTGAGACAGGAAACCATCAAAACCCTAGAGGAGAAAGCAGGAAAAAACCTCTCTGACCTCAGCCGTAGCAATTTCTTACTTGACACATCCCCAAAGGCAAGGGAATTAAAAGCAAAAATGAACTACTGGGACCTCATGAACATAAAAAGCTTCTGCACAGCAAAGGAAACAACCAATAAAACTAAAAGGCAACCAACGGAATGGGAAAAGATATTTGCAAATGACATATCGGACAAAGGGCTAGTATCCAAAATCTATAAAGAGCTCACCAAACTCCACACCCGAAAAACAAATAACCCAGTGAAGAAATGGGCAGAAAACATGAATAGACACTTCTCTAAAGAAGACATCCGGATGGCCAAAAAACAGGCACATGAAAAGATGCTCAACGTCGCTCCTCATCAGGGAAATACAAATCAAAACCACACTCAGATATCACCTCATGCCAGTCAGAGTGGCCAAAATGAACAAATCAGGAGACTATAGATGCTGGAGAGGATGTGGAGAAATGGGAACCCTCTTGCACTGTTGGTGGGAACGCAAATTGGTGCAGCCACTCTGGAAAACAGTGTGGAGGTTCCTCAAAAAATTAAAAATAGACCTACCCTATGACCCAGCAATAGCACTGTTAGGAATTTACCCAAGGGATACAGGAGTACTGATGCATAGGGGCACTTGTACCCCTATGTTTATAGCAGCACTCTCAACAATAGCCACATTATGGAAAGAGCCTAAATGTCCATCAACTGATGGATAAAAAAATTGTGGTTTATATACACAATGGAGTACTACGTGGCAATGAGAAAGAATGAAATATGGCCCTTTGTAGCAACATGGATGGAACTGGAGAGTGTGATGCTAAGTGAAATAAGCCATACAGAGAAAGACAGATACCATATGTTTTCACTCTTATGTGGATCCTGAGAAACTTAACAGAAACCCATGGGGGAGGGGAAGGAAAAAAAAAGAGGTTAGAGAGGAAGAGAGCCAAAGCATAAGAGACTCTTAAAAACTGAGAACAAACTGAGTGTTGATGGGGGGTGGGAGGGAGGGGATGGTGGGTGATGGGTATTGAGGAGGGCACCTTTTGGGATGAGCACTGTGTGTTGTACGGAAACCAATTTGACAATAAACTTCATATATTGAAAAAATAAATAAATAAATAAATAAATAAAAATAAATAAATATGCAGTGTTTATGAGCCAAAAAAAAGAATGTTTTCTCTTTCTGTATTCAAGAAAAAGAAAAGTACTGTAAAAGAGAAAAAGAAAAAAGAAAGAAAATTGAATAGATGGACTTGCTAACAGATTTAAATAGGACTGACATTACTTCGTTTTCTCCCAGAAGTCAGACTATGTAGCACTTTATAGTCCATAAACTAAGTAGGCGATGAGACTTGTGTCCTTGAAGAGCGAGGTTGGCCCAGTTGGGTGGGGCTCAGTGTAATGGCTCCGTTCTCCATTAGATGGCGCTGCTAGCCTACTGGAGTGGATTGTTGCCGCGCTCATAGATGCTGTATGCGCATGCGTGGGAGTGGTGAAAATGGCGTCAACCAGCTACCCAGTCTGTTCTCCTGGATCAGCAATCGAGCACCTGTCCTCTGTCTTCAGCCTTCGTCCACTCCCCGCTCTTTCACTCTCCGTGACCAGGCCTCAGGCAGTACCTCGCTCCCGAGTTTTGTCTCAGATGCGGCTGTTTTCCCTGGCCCCTTACTTCTGAAGGACTGCGGCTTTGACCCATTCTGCCCCTCTGCAGGAGGGTCTCACCGAGAAATGGCCAAATGCCGGCTGCACCCAGGAATGCTTGCTGGACCCTGCTGCTGCCAGCTCCCTGAGACTGCGGCTAGGTGCCAGCCTGGCCCAGAAAAAGTTCACGAGGTAGTGTAGCAGCAGCGTTTCAGGGATTGTGGAAAATTACAACACACATCTGCCACTAGGCTTCACCCTTTACAATCTTGTTCCAGCACCAGCAAATGTGGCTGTTTTCTGGGGTCTATTGGCACCAGGTGGCTTCAACAGTCTCTACCAAATGTTCTTCCAGCAGTGGAATCACTTTTCCCCGTGTGGCCGAGAACCTCCCAGACCCCACTCTGTTCCTGGGGATTTGCCATCCCACCAGAGCACCACCAGGTATGGAGCTGCGGAGTTGCAGACTGCGCACCCCTTGTTTACAGTCTTAATGGAATTTAAATCCTCTCCTTTCTCCCTTTTTAGTTTAGTCCCTGTGGCAGTTTCCAATTTTCCACTTTCTCTCCAGCTGCTTTTGTGGAGGGGTGCTTTTCCCATATTCTCCCCCCTCCCACAGTGTCTGTCCTCTCTCTGCCTGCAAAAGCAGCTCTCTGCCCACTGTCAGCTTCTCTCTCCCCAAGTTAACCTCTCCAGGCCACGTACCTGCTGAATTCTGTGGTTCAGGTTGTGCAGATTGTTGTGTTAATCCTCAAATCAGTTTTCTAGGTGTGTAGGTTGGTTTAGTGTTGGTCTCACTGTATTTCATGGATGTGAGACACACAAAAATCTTCCATGCTGTTCTGTCATCTTGGCTCCTCCTTATGTGGAATTTAAACAAGAAAAAAGATTAACACATGTGAGAGGGGAAAAAGAAGATAGAGGGAAACAAACCACAAGAGACTTTTAATGATAGAGGACAAACTGAGGGTTGATGGAGGGAGTTGGGTGGGAGATGAGCTAGATGGGTGATGGGTATTAAAGAGGACACTTGTTGTGATGACCACTGGGTGTGTGTGTAAGTGGTGAATCAGTGAATTCTACTCCTGAAACCAATGTTGCACTATATGTTAACTAACTAGAATTTAGATTAAAATTTAAAATGAAGAAATAAAAGGTTGTTTTCTTAATTTTTCTGTCTGATATTTTATTAATTGGCGTATAGAAATGCAATAGATTTCTGTATCTTGATTTTGTATCCTGTGACTTTACTGAATCCATGTATTTATTCTAGCATTTTTTTGGTGGAGTCTTTCAGGTTTTCTACATTCAGTATCATGTCATCTGCAAATAGTGAAAGTTTTCTTTCTTCCTCGCTGATTTGGGTGAGTTTTATTTCCTTTTGTTTTCTGATTGCTGTGCCTAGGACTTCCAGTACTATTTTGAATAAAAATGAGAGTGAACATGCTTATCTTGTTCCTGACCTTAGGAGGAAAGATCTCAGTTTTTCCCCATTAAGAATTATGTTAGCTGTATTTTTTTCACATATGAATTTTGTTATGTTGAGATATGTTACCTCTAAACGTACTTTGCTGAGGTTTTTTATCATGGATGGATGCTGTCCTTCATCAAATGCTTTTTCTGCAGCTATTGAAATGATTGTATGCTTCTTATCCTTTCTCTTACTGACGTGATGTATCAGATTGAATAATTTATGAATATTGGACCACCTATGCAACCCAGGAACAAATCCCACTTAATTGTGGTGAATGATTTTTTTTATTTTTTTATTTTTTTATTTTTTTGGATTCAGTTTGCTAGTATTTTGTTGAGGATGTTTGCCTCTATGTTTCTCAGGAATATTGGCCTGTAGTTCTCCTTTTTAGTAGAGTCTTTATCTGGTTTTGACATCAGTGTAATGCTGGCGTCATAAGATGAATTTGGAAGTTTTCCTCCCTTTTCTATTTTTTGGAATAGTTTGAGAAGAATAGGTATTAACTCTTCTGTATATATTTGGAAAACTCACCTGTAAAGCTCTCTGGTCCTGGACTTTTGTTTGTTGGTAGTTTTTTTATTATTGACTCAATTTCTTTGCTGGTTATTGGTTTGTTAAAATGTTCTACATTTTCCTGTTGCAATTTTGGTATATTTTATGTTTGTAGGAATTTACCAATTTCTTCTAGGTTGTCCAATTTTTTGGGATATAGCTTTTTTATAATATTCTCTTATAATTGTATTTCTGTGGTGTTGTTATTTCTCCTCTCTCATTTCTGATTTGAGTCCTTTCTGCTTTTTGCTTGGTAAAAGTGGCTAGAGGTTTATCAATTTATTGATTGTTTCAAAGAACCAGCTCCTAGTTTTATTGATCTATTCTATTGTTTTTTAGTTTTTCTATCATTTATTTCTGCTCTAATCTATTATTTCCTTCTTCCTGCTGGTTTTTAGGTTGTGTTAGTTGCCTTTTTTCTACCTCCTTCAAGGTGCAAGGTAAGGTTGTTTTTTGAAATTATTTTGCTTCTTGAGGTAGACCTGTATTGCTATACACTTCCTTCTGAGAACGGCTGCTGCTGCACCAGGAGGTTTGGGACCATTGTGTTTCATTTTTGTTTCCATGTTCTTTTAAAATTTCTTCTTTTTTTTTTAAAGTTTTTATTTAAATTCTAGTTAGGTAACATATATTATAAAATTGGTTTCAGGTGTAGAATTTAGTGATTCATCACTTACATATAATACCCAGTGCTCAATCCAACAAGTGCCCTCCTTAATTCCCATCACCCATCTAGCCCATTCCCCACCCACGTCCCTCCCTCCATTCAACCCTCAGTGTGTTCTCTATTGGTAAGAGTCTCTTATGGTTTATTTTCCTCTCTTTTTGTTCTCTTGCCATATGTTCATGTGTTTTGTTTTGTAAATTCCACATAAGAGTGAAGTCATATGGTGTTGGTCTTTCTCTGACTTAGTTTACTCAGCATAATATACTCTAGCTCCAACCACGTCATTGCAAATGGCATGATTTCATTCTTTCTGATGGCTGAGTAGTATTCCAGTGTATATATATCTACCACGTCTTCTTTATCCATTCATCAGTTGATAGACATTTGGGCTCTTTTTACAGTTTGGCTATGGTTGATAATGCTGTTATAAACATTGGGGTGCATGTGCTCCTACAAACCTGTATTTTTGTATCCTGTGGGTAAATAATTGCTGGGCCATAGGGTAGTTCTATTTTTAAATTTTTTGAGGAACCTCCATACTGTTTTCACAGTGGCTGGCTACACAAGTTTGGATTCCCACCAACAGTGAAAGAGGGTGCCCATTTCTCCACATCCTCGCCAACATCTGTTGTTTCCTGTGTTGTTAATTTTAGTCGTTCCGACAGGTGTCAGGTGGTATCTCATCATGGTTTTGATTTGTATTTCCCTGATGATGATGTTGAGCATCTTTTCATGTGTCTGTTAGCTATCTGTATGTCCTCCTTGGAACAATTGCTGTTCATACCTTCGGTCCATTTTTTAGCTGGATTATTTTTTTGTATGTGTGTGTTAAGTTTGATAAGTTATTTATAGATTTTGGATAATAATTATGTCAGACATGTCATTATAAAATATATTCTCCCATTCTGTAGGTTGCCTTTTAGTTTTGTTTGTTATTTCTTTCACTGTGCAGAAGATTTTTATCTTGATAAAGTCTCAATAGTTCATTTCTGCTTTTGTTTTCCTTGCAGGCAGTGACATGTGTAGTAAGAAGTTGCTAAGACCAAAGTCAAAGAAGTTTCTGCCTGTGTTCTTCTCTAGGATTTTGATGGTTTCCTGTCCACATTTAGGCCTTACATCCATTTTTAATTTATGTTTATGTATGCTATAAGAAACAGGTCCAATTTCATTCTTCTGCATCTTGCTTTCCAGTTTTCCCAACAACCATTTGTTGAGAGACTGTCTTTTTTTTTTTCCATTAGATATTCTTTCCTGCTTTGTCAAAGATTAGTTGGCCATATAGTTGTGGGTTCATTTTTGGATTCTCTATTCTGTTCCATTGATCTATTTGTGCCAGGACCATACTGTCTTGGTGATTACAGCTTTGTAATACAGCATGAAGTCTAGAATTGTGATGTCTCAAGATTTGCTTTTTTTTTTTTTTTTTTTTTTTTTTTTTTTTCAGAATTGCTTTGGCTATTTGGGGTCTTTGGTGATTCCATACAAATTTTAGGATTGTTTGTTCTAGTTCTGTGAAAAATACTGTTGGTATTTTGGTAGGGATTGAATTAAATGTGTAGATTGCTTTGGGTAGTATAGATATTTTAACAATATTTGTTCTTCCAAGCCATGAGCATGGAACATCTTTCCTTTTCTTTGTATCCTCTTCAATTTCATTCATAAGTGTTCTATAGCTTTCAGCATACAGATCTTTTACCTCTTTGGTTAGGTTTATTCCTAGATATCTTATTGGTTTTAGTACAATTGTAAATGGAACCAATTCCTTGATTTCTCTTTCTATACTTTAATATTGATGTATAGAAATGCAATAGATTTCTGTACAGTGATTTTTATATCCTATGACTGCTGAATTCATGTATTGGTTCTAACAATTTTTTGGTGGAGTCTCAGGTTTTCTGCATAGAGTATCATGCTATCTGCAAATTGTGAAAGTTTGACTTTTTCCTTGCTGATTTGGATGCCTTTTATTTATTTTTGTTGTCTGATTGCTGAGGCTAGGACTTCCACTACGATGTTAAATAACAGTGGTGAGAGTGGACATCTCTGTCTTGTTCATGATTGTAGTAGAAAACTCTCAGCTTTTCCCCATTGAGGATATTAGCTGTGAGGCCATCACATATGGCCTTTATGATGTTGATGTATGTTTTCTCTGTTCCAATTTTTTGAGGGTTTTTATCAAGAAAGAATTCTGTATGTTGTCAAATGCTTTTTCTGCATCTATTGAGAGGATCATATGGTTCTTATCCTTTCTTTTATTAATGTGAGGTATCATATTGTATGATTTGTGAATATTGAACCACCCTTTCTGTCCAGGAATAAATCCCACTTGTTCATGATGAGTAATTCTTTTAATGTACTGTTGGATTTGATTTGCTAGTATCTTGCTGAGGATTTTTGCATCTTGGTCCTTCAGGGATATTGGCCTGTAATTCTCCTTTTTAGTGGGGTCTTTGTCTGCCTTGGAATTAAGGTAATGCTGGCCTTGAGAATGAGTTTGGAAGTTTTCCTTTCATTTTTATTTTTTGGAACAGTTTGAGACGAATAGGTATTAACTCTTCTTTATATGTCTGGTAGAATCCCCTAGGAAGCCATTTAGCCCTGGACATTTTTTTGTTGGGAGACTTTTGAGTACTGATTCAATTTCTTTGCTGGTAATGGGTCTGTTAAATTTCTCTATTTCTTTCTGTTTCAGTTTCAGTAGTTTGTATGTTTCTAGGGATTTATCCATTTCATCCAGATTGCCCAGTTTGTTGGCATATAATTTGTCACAATATTCCAATTGTTTGCATTTCTGGGGTGTTGGCTGTGATTTCTCCTCTTTCATTCATAATTTTATTTATTTGGGTCCTTTATCTTTTCTTTTTGATAAGTCTGGTTAGGGGTTTATCAATTTTATTAATTCTTTCATAGAACTAGCTTTTGGTTTCATTGATTTGTTCTACTGTTTTTTGTTTTGTTTTGCTTTGTTTCTGTATCATTTATTTCTTCTCTAATCTTTATTATTTCCCTTCTATTGTTTTTAGCCTTTATTTGCTGTTATTTTTCTAGCTCCTTTAGGTGTAAGATTAGGTTGTGTATTTGGAGACTTTTCCTGCTTTTTGATGTACGCCTGTATTGCTACATACTTCCCTCTCAGGACCACTTTTGCTGCATCCCAGAGGTTTTAGACTGTCGTGTTTTCATTTTCTTTTGCTTCCAAGTATTTTTTTATTTCTTATTTAATTTCCTGGTTAACCCATTCATTCTTCAGTAGGATGTTCTTTAATTTCCATGTATTTGTGGTCTTTCTCAATTTTTTCTTGTGGTTAACTTCAAGTTTCATAGTTTTGTGGTCTAAAAATATGCATGATATGATCTCAATCTTTTTGTACTAGTTGAGGCCAGATTTGTGACCTAGTATGTGATCTATTCTGAAGAATTTCCATGTACCCTTGAAAAGAATTTGTATTCTGCTGCTTTAGGACGAAATGTTCTGAAATGTCTGTTAGGTCCATCTGGCCCAGTGTGTCATTCAAAGCCATTGTTTCCTTGTTGGTTTTCTGCTTATATAATCTGCCCATTGCCATAAGTGGGATGTTAAAATTTCTTACTATTGTATTATTATCAAGGGTTTCTTTATGTTTGTTGTTAATTGATTTATATATTTGGATGTTCAAGTTGGGGGCATAAATATTTATAATTGTTAGATCTTCTTGATGGATAGACCCCTTAATTATGACATAGTGCCCTTCTTTATCTCTTGTTACTCTCTTTGTTTTAAAATGTAGTTTGTCTGATATAAGTATGGCTATTCTGGCTTTCTTTTGATGTCCATTAGCATGATAGATGGTTCTCCATCCCCTCATTTTCAATCTACAGGTGTATTTAGGTCTAAAATGAGTCTCTTAGAGGCAGCATATAGATGGATTTTGTTTGTTTGTTTTTTAATCCATTCTGATACCCCAGGTCTTTTGATTGGGGCATTTAGTCCATTTACATTGAGTAATTATTGATAGATATGAATTTACCTGTAAAGTTGATGTTTCTGGTGATGTTTTCTGTTCCCTTCTAGTCTTTGTTGCTTTTGGTATTTCTTTCCCACACAAATAGTCCCCTTTAATATTTCTTGCAGGGCTGGTTTAGTGGTTACAAACTGCTTTAGTTTTGGTTTGGAAAACTATCTCTCCTTCTATTCTGAATAATAGCCTTTCTGGATAAAGTATTATTGGCTGCATATTTTTCCCCTTCAGCACATTGAATAGATCATGCCATTCCCTTCTAGCCTGCCAAGTTTCTGTGGTAATATCTGCTGCAAACCTGATTTGTGTCCCCTTGTAGGTTTAGGACTGTTTTCCGTTTTTGCTTTCAGGATTCCTTCCTTGTCTATGTATTTTGTAAATTTTTCTATGATATGTGTTGGTGTTGGCTAGCTTTCAGTGATTCTCATGGGAATTCTCTGTGGCTCTTGGATTTCAATGTCTGTTTCCTTCTCCAGATTAGGGAAGTTTACAGCTCTAAATTGTTTAAGTAAACCTTCTTTCCTCTTTTTCCTCTCTTCTTCTTCTGAGACTCTTATGAAACAAATCTTGTGCTTTATGGAGTCACTTAGTTCCCTAATTCTATATTCATGATCCAATACCTTTCTTTCCCTCCTCTTTTTCAGCTTCATTATTTTCCATAATTTATCTTCTATATAATTGAATCATTTCTCTGCTTCATCCGTCCTTGTTGTCATATATCCAGTCAGTTTTGCATCTCGGCTATAACATTTTTTATTTTGGTCTGACAAGTTTTTAGTTCTTTTATCTCTGTGGTAATGGGTTGTCTAGTGTCTTTTATGCTCAATGCTTTCCTCAAGCCTGACTAGTATCCTTTTGATTGTTGTTTTAAATTCTGGTTCAGGCATATTACTTATATCTGTTTTGATTAAATCCCTGGCCATGACCTCCTCTTGTTCTTTCTTTTGGGGTGAATTCCTCCATCTTGTCATTTTGTCTAGGTCTCTATTTTGGTGTGTGTTAGGAAAGCCTGTTATGTTTCCTGCTACTGGGAGTAATGACTATATTAAGAAGAGGCCCTATACTGTACAGGGCCTGGCACTTCAGGAAATGTTTCAGTGTGTGCACTGTGTCGTGTTTCAGCTTTGCTTTCCCTCAGGTCAGTCCTCTGCAGAGTTTCTCCTTCCCTGAAGTGGAGAGTGTTTGGACCTGGTCCAGTGTGTGGTGTTTTAACTAGGTGTGTTTTGGTTTGCTTGTTAAAATAACTTTGATCCTATTTCCACTAGATCTGAAGCTTTGCAGCAGTTTACGATCAGTAGAATTGGTGCCTGCAAAGGGTTTGTGCTGGTCTTCTGGTGGAGGGTCCTGCTGCGCTGGTTCTCAAGCTGACTTGCCCTAGTAAAGATGCAGCTGCAGGCCACAGGAGTGTGAGGCTTGGTGTAAGTGGCTCCAGCCTCCACTGGGGGTGCTGTGTAGCTCACTGAGGTCTGTCAGTGTTGATGAGTGGGGGCAGGGGGAATGCCATCACCCAGTTCTCTCTTCTCTGGAGCAGGGAGTTTGTGGCCAGCCACTGGTTGGGAAGCCCTCACAGAAGAGCAAACAGTCTCCCCTCTTGTGTCTCTGGCTTATGTCATATCCTTGTCTTCACCCTGACTGTGTCTGTGCTGTCTGCCTGCCAGGTGGGTGGCACAGTACATATGTTTTATCTCAGGTGTGGTGCTTGGTTTCAAAACTCATATTTTAGGGACCTGGTGTGGCATGGACCCATGCTAATCCTCTAGGGTATGGTCTTGCCAGGCTGCGGCTGGTGCCAGTTTATCTCAGAAAAGCAGTTGCGTGATCATACAAGTGCTCGGAGTTTATGGTAAAATGCAGTAAAAAGTTGACACCAAGGTTTGCTGCCCTCAGCAGGTGTCTCTCTCTCTCTCTTTTTTTAAATTTTTTTAACGTTTATTTATTTTTTTGAGACAGAGAGAGACAGAGCATGAACGGGGGAGGGTCAGAGAGAGAGAGACACAGAATCTGAAACAGGCTCCAGGCTCTGAGCTGTCAGCACAGAGCCCGATGCGGGGCTCGAACTCATGGACCGCGAGATCACGACCTGAGCCAGAGTTGGATGCTCAACTGACTGAGCCACCCAGGCGCCCCTATCTCTTTCTATGCTAAGGAATGGGGAGCACATTGGCACCTGCTGGTTCTTTTGTTCCCTGAAAAACTGTGCCACCTCTCCAAAATGCACTCTAAGAAGGGGAACTGTCTCTCCCAGTGTGATCCAGGGAACCCTCAAACCACACTGTCTTCTCACGGGCCTCTTCCCTCCTTACCCACAGGAGCACCTCTAGGCCCACCAGCCTCCATCCAGCAGTGGCACAGATTTCTAAAACTTCAAACTTGCAGCACCACTGCTTGTAAAAACTTGTGATAATCAGATGCTCTAGTTTTCCCAATCAATGGTTTTGGGGAAGTGTTTCTCTTGTATAATCCCTGTGGACTTCTTTCTCTCTGTTTCTCTCTTTCTGTTTCTCCTCTCTCAGATTAAAACTCCCTCCCCTCTGCAGCACCCACGATTCTTTTCTCCCCAGAATCTTGTTTCTGCAACTCCTACATTCCATGATGTGGCTTCTTTTCTCCCTCTCATTCTGAGGTTTGTTCTCTCAGCATTCAGATCTTTGATATCCTGGTTGACCCATTTGTTGCTTAGTAGCATGTTATTTAAGCTCCATGTATTTGTGGTTTTCTAGTTTTGTTTTGTTTTGTGGTTGTTGATTCTAGTTTCATAGCACTGTGGTCAGAAAAGGTGCATGGTATGATTTCAGTCTTCTTGAATATGTTGAGGATTATTTTGTAGACTAATATGCGGTCTTTTCTGGAGAATGTTCTGTGTGCACTTAAAATGAATATTCTTCTGTTTTAGGATGGAATGTTCTGCATGTATCTGTTAAGTCCATCTGTCTCAGTGTATCATTCAAAGCCATTGTTTCCTTGTTGATTTTCTATTTAGATGATCTGTCCATTGATGTAAATGGGGTGCTAAAGTCTCCTACTATTATTGTATTATTTTCAATTGGTTCCTTTGTGTTTATCAATTATTTCATATATTTGGATTGTCCTATGTTGGGTGCATAAATATTTACAATAGTTATATCTTTTTGTTGGGTTGTCCCCTTTATTATTATATAGTGCCCTTCTTTGTCTCCTGTTACAGTCTTTGTTTGTTTCAGTCTTTTTTAAAAGTCTGTTTTGCCTTATGTAAGTGTTGCTACTCTGGCTTTCTTTTGACATCCATTTGTATGATAGATGTTTCTCCATCTCCTCACTTTCGATCTGCAGGTGTCTTTAGGTCTAAAATGAGTCTCTTGTAGGCAGCATATAGATGGTCTTGTTTTTTAACCCATTCTGACACCCTATATATTTTTATTGGAGCATTTATTCCTTTTACATTCAAAGTAATTATTGATAGATATATATTATTGTCATTTTATTATTTGTTTTGTGGTTGTTTCTGAAGATTTTCTCTGATCCTTTCCTGTCTTTATTGCATGTTTTGCTGATTTCCTTTAGTGATATATTTGGATTTCTTTTTCATAATTCTTTGCACATTTATTAGTGGTTTTGATATTTGTTTACCATCAGGTTTGTAGATAACATCTTTTCCATATAGCAGTCTATATTGTTGATGGTTGTTTAAATTTGAACCCATTCTTTTCTCTTCTCTCCTCACTTTTTAGGTGTATGTTATGATATTTTATATCTTTTTTTGTGTGAGTTTCTGACTGATTTTTTTAAATAAGAATATTCATTTTTACTGCATATACATCACCCACAAACCACACATATGCCACATACACAAACACACATGAAAGTATATATACTTATAGCACACATATTCCACACACCACACACACACAATACAAATACACCACACAGGAAAACACTCCACACAAACACCACACACACTACATACACACAACGCACAGAACACACATACCACACAGATATCATCACACATGCACCAAAAACACCAAAAATATAACACACACACACACCAACCACCAACCACTCATAACAAATGCACACACAACACAAAAATACACTGCATAGGCAACATTCACACAAATACACCATTCAAACACCACACATATACCACATTCTGAAACACTCAACACCTACACAAGTGCATCACTCATATACAACATATACACCACACACACACCTCATACATCACACATAAACCATAAACATACCACACGAACACACCACAAACACAACTCATACGCCAAACACACATCATCACACAACACCACAAACACAACATACATACATTAAAATTACCACACATATACTACACACGGGTACACACCACTCATTCTGAACACACACAACAAACACCTAACACACACAAAACCACAAACACCACACACTGACCACACATACACCACATTATACCACACACACACCCACACACACACCACACCACAGACCTGACATACACCACAAACAGAAGTACCATAGATATGAACATATACCACAAGTACACCACACACATAACACATATACTACACACATACTCATATATCATACACATAAACACAATACACATACACCACACACACAAATACACACATCAAATTTATACCACTCAAATCACACACACACACACACATACACACACCACAACTCCCCCCAAACACCATACATAAAACAGATACAATACATGCACAAAACTCTTGCCACACATACATCACACACCTATACCACACACACCCTGCACTTACCATACCTGCCACATAAATACCACACTAGCTCCCAAACCACACATACAGCACATACAATACAAACATCACACATAATCACACATTCACCACTCTAAAAACATGTGTACCACACACCACACATAGAACATACACACTTCACACTCACAACACATACACCACTCATATACTGCACTGAAACCATACATACACCACATATCCATGTTGCTTATCTACACACATACACCACATGCACACCAAACACTTACATGTATTACACACACCACACACACCACAAAGATACCTCCCACGCACCACAAACACCCCATATATACCACAGATACACATCACATATGCACTACCCAAAACATACTTATATCAGATAGAAACACCAAACCCTAACCACACATACTTCACACACACCACATATACATACCATACACATACACCACACATACATGCCACACACACCACACACATCACACATATACCACGTATACATGACACATATATTACACACACTCATACCACACATACACCACAAACACACCAAACATATACCATACACATACTCCACAATATACCATACACTCACCACACATATAACACATACACACCACAAATATAGCATATATACCACATATACCACACACATCACACATATACCAAACATACACAATACACATACCACACATAACCACAAATACAGCACACAAAAAGGCATATCACATGCACGCAAAACACATATTACATATATTAAATACACTCTGCACAGGCACCACACTGGGAAACACCACAAACACACACGGTACATACTCCACGTACACAATAATTAAACCACAAAGAACCACACATACCACCTACCTACAAGTATACCACAGACACCACACATACCACACACACATACACACCTACTACATGCAATATTTACACAACACATACACTACTCCCACACCACTCACATATCACACACATTTTATATATATATATATATATATATATATATATATATATATATATATATACACACATACTGCTCACAGACCACAAATATACTACACACACATAGCACACATACTCAACACATATACCACACAACCACTACATGTATAATACCAACACTCACCACACAACACAATTTGCACTCAACACATAAGCCACACACACACCACACACACACATACCTTAGATACACCACAAAATCTTCACATATACACCCCCCACAGACCACACATACACAATAAACTTACCACACATACCATACACTAAAACAAAAAACACATCATATGTGGTATATATACATAAACACACATACCACATATACTCCAAACCCACATAATATATGAAATATACACCACGTACACACCCAGATACCAAACACATAAAGTACACATACACCACACATATTCCATGCAAATAAACATCACATATGCTCCACACACACACCATGTATATACCACAAAGATACCGTGCCCACAAACTATAGGATATAACACATATATACCACACACATAAGCATACACCACATAAACCACACATATAACACACACAACCAGAAATACACCTCACTCACACCACACACATAACACATACCACACATGCAGCACACACATCACATATATACCATATATATATATATATATACATATATATATATATATATATATAATTACCATCATAGACTCCATATATACCTCACCCACAACACAGAAACCATACATTTGCCACACACACATCTCACAACACATGTATACAAAGCACTAAAAACACATGTACCACCCATACACCACATACACACCACACACAGCACATACACACCATATACATCACCAAAATACCAAACACATACACCACATATACCAAAAATACGTAACACACAACCACACATACATATCACACACCACACAAAGACACATACACCAAATACACAACACACACACACACACACACACACACATACAACACACACAACACACACATCACAAACACACCTCAAATATACCACTAACAAATGCAACACAGGTACACCACAGACACCTTACATATGACAATTACATATACACCAAAGAAACCACACACACACATCACAGGTATAACAAATACACGCCACACATACACTGCACACGTAAGCATACAACACAAACACGACACACATGCATACAATACAGACATAACACACATACATCACAGAGATAACACAAATTCCACACATATACCACACTCACAGCACACATTCACCACACACAGATATCAAACATATCACCACACTCTTAATATACACCCACACAATCACATATAGTCCTCACACACGTAAACCACAATACAGCACACATCGCACACAGAAAACAGATACCAAACACACACCACAAACACACCACGCATGCAACACATACATATCACACACACCTGAAATATACTGCCAACACACACAACACAGATACACCGCAGGCACCAAACAACACTTACACAAATACCACATATACACCAGAGAAACACCACACACACACCACACAAATACCAAATACACACACACACCACACACACACAATACATTCAACACAGACACAGCACAATACAACATAGTGAAAATACACAAACTCCACACATACACCACACTGACCACATATTCATCATACATTCACTATATACATGCCATTCATACCAAACATCTGCAATACAAGCTCACACTCACCACAGATATACCAACACACACCAAACATATACCACACACAGACATCAAACATACACTGTATACATACCACACACACACTTCACATACACCAAAAACACAGCACAGATATAACGCACACAACTACCATACACAACACACATATACCACACAAACACCACACAGATACAAATACACATCACACACAACACACAATCACAAAACATATATCAAACATACATCACACATAACCACATGTACAACAAACTCACCACACATATAATGCATATGTACACCCTCCACGCAAACCACACATATCACACACCACACTTGACACACAAATACCACATACACACCCACATCACACATACATTGTACACACCATATGTACATTACACATACCTCATATACACCACACACTTACCATGCATATACAACAAACATGTCTAATATCTAACATGTCTAACATCACACATGCACCATACACCCACACTTACACCCCCTCACACAAACTTACCACATACAACGTGCATAAAACACACATATACCAAACAAAATACCACACATATACCACACAAATGCAATCAATATATATACCACACACACCAAACATATACCATACATACACCACGTATACACTAAAACCACACCGCACCATACTTCACACATGCCATACATATGCCGTACACACACCACAATGCCACACAATACCATACAAACCAAAACACTACACACACACTGCACAAACACCATGCATACACCCCCAGAAACAATTAGCACACACAACACACATACAACATACGTATGCCAACAAAACACATACATGTGTATCACACGAACATACTTCACATATACACCATGCACACCATATACCACACACACACAACACATATACCATACATGCACCATACACTACATATAAACCAAATACATACCACAGTACTTCACATATTACCTCATACACACCACACATCTCACACAAACACTGCACATATACCATACACGAAAAACACACATACACCAAACACTGCACAACAAAACACACACTCTTTACACACATCACATAAACATACATGCCACAAAACACACAACACACACATACCCTACACATATAATGCACACACACACCTCTCATATACCAGATATATGATATTTTATAATTAAAGCATCCTACAAGTAACATCTTAGTTTCATGAAATTAGAGGCTTTTAAAATGTTAGGAGTGTAGGGACACCTGGTTGGCTCACTCAGTTAAGCATCCGACTCTTGATTTCAGCTCAGGTGATCTCACCGTTCGTGAGCTCAAGCCCCACATGGTTCTCTGTGCTGACAGTGCCAAACTTGCTTGCTATTCTCGCTCTCTCCCTTTCTCTCTGTCCCTCCCCCACTTTCGCTGTCTCTCTCAAGATAAATAAATAAACTTAAAAAATAGAATTTTATGAGTATAAGCACTTGTAAGTCCATGTGCTTAAACCTTGAAAGTGGACTCTGTTTAAAGTGTTCTTCAAATAACACTTTTCATCCTTATATGTGTTTTTTTTAATTTGTAAATTTTATTTAAATCCAAGTTAGTTAACATATAGTGTAATAATGATTTCAGGAGTAGAATTTAGTGATTCATCACTTATATATAACTTCAAGTGCTGGGGTGCCTAGGTGACTCAGTCAGCTAAACATCCGACTTTGGCTCAGGTCACGATCTTATGGTTTGTGAGTTCAAGCCCCATGTTGGACTCTGTGCTGACAGCTCAGAGCCTGGAGCCTGCTTTGGATTCTGTGTCTCCCTCTCTATCTGCCCCTCCCTGGCTCATGCTCTATCTTTTTGTCTCTCTCAAAAATAAACAAACATTAATAAAAACCCACCAAGTGCTCATCCCAGCAAGTACCCTCCTTAATGTCTGCCCATCATTTAGCCCATCTCCCCCTCTACCTCCCCCAAGAAACCTTCAGTTTGTTCACTGTATTTAAGAGACTCTAATGGGGGCACCTGGGTGGCTCAGTCGGTTAAGCGTCTGACTTCAGCTCAGGTCATGTTCTCACGGTTTGCAAGTTCAAGCCCCGCATTGGGCTCTGTGCTGACAGCTCAGAGCCTGGACCTGCTTCAGATTCTGTGTCTTCCTGTCTCTCTATCCCTCCCCCACTCATGCTCTGTCTCTCTCTCAAAAATAAATAAACATTAAAAAAATTTAAAAAAATAAGAGTCTCTTATGGCTTGCATTCCTTTCTCTTTTTATCTTAGTTTTCCTTCCCTTGTATTCATTTCTTTTGTTTCTTAAATTCCACATATGAGTGAAATCATATGATATTTATCTTTCTCTGACTGACTTATTTTGCTTAGCATAATACACTCAAGTTCCATCCACATTGTTGCAAATGGCAAGATTTCACCATTTTTGATTGCCGAGTAATATTCCATTGTATATTTATACCATATCTTCTTTAACCATTCATCAGTTGATGGACATTTGAGCTCTTTCCATAATTTGGCTGTTGTTGATAGTGCTGATATAAATATTGGGGTACATATGCCCCTTATAACCAGCATTTATGTAGCATTAGGATAAATACTAGTAGTGTAATTGCTGGGTCATATGGTAGTTCTATTTTTAATTTTGGGGAGGGAACCTCCATACTTTTTTCCAGAGTGACTGCACCAGTTTGCATTCCCACAAACAGTGCAAGTGTTCCCCTTTCCCACATCCTTGCCAACATCTATTGTTTCCTGAGTTGTTAATTTTAGCCATTCTGACAGGTGTGAGGTGGTATCTTGTTGTGGTTGATTTGTATTTCCCTGATGTTGAGTGATGTTGAGCATTTTTTCATGGGTCGGTTGGCCATCTTGATGTCTTCTTTGGAAAAGTGTCTATTCGTGTCTTTTGCCCATTTTTTCAGTGGATTATTTGATTTTTGGTGTTGAGTTTGATAAGTTCTATATAGATTTTGGATACTAATCCTTTATCTGATATGTCATTTACAAATATCTTTTCCCATTCCACCTGTTACTGGTTAGTTTTATTAATTGTTTCCTTCACTGTGCAGAAGGTTTTTATCTTGATGAGGGCCCAATAGTTCATTTTTGCTTTTGCTTCCCTTGCCTCTGGGAACATATTTAGTAAGAAGTTGCTGGGGACATATCTAGTAAGAAGTGGTGAGGTCAAAGAGGTTTTTGCCTATTTTCTCCTGTAGGATTTTGATGGTTTCCTGTCTCACATTTAGGTCTTTCATCTAGTTTGATTTGTTTTTTTGTGTATGGTGTAAGAAAGTGGTCCAGGTTCATTCTTCTGTATGTCGCTGTCCAGTTTTCCAAACACCACATGCTGAAGAGATTGTCTTTTTTTCCATTGGATATTCTTTTCTGCATTATCAAGGATTGGTTGGCCATACATTTGTGGGTCCATTTCTGGGTTCTCTATTTGGTTCTATTGATCTATGTCTCTGTTTTTATGCAGTACCATACTGTCTTGATGATTACAGTTTTGTAATATAGCTTGAAGTCTGGAATTGTTATGCCTCCACCTTTGGTTTTCTTTTTCAATATTACTTTGGCTATTTAGGCCTCCTGGTTCCACACAAATTTCAGAATTATTTGTTCTAGCACTGTGAAAAATGCTGGTGTTATTTTGATACAGATTGCATTGATGGTGTAGATTGTTTCGGTAGTATAGACATTTTCACAATATTTCTTCTTCCATTTCATGAGCATGAAATATTTTTCCATTCCCTTGTGTCTTCTTCAATTTCTTTTATAAGTTTTCTATAGTTTTCAGTGTACAGATCTTTTACTTCTTTGGTTAAGTTTATTCCTAGGTATTTAATGGTTTTTGGTGAAATTATAAATGGGATAAATTCCTTGATTTTTCTTTTTACTGTTTCATTATTGATGTATAGAAATGCCACAGATTTCTGTATGTTGATTTTATATCCTGTGACTTTCCTGAATTCATGGTTCAGTTATAGCAGGGGTTTTTGTTGTTTTTTTTTTGTTTTGTTTTTTTGTTTTTTTTGGAGTCTTTTGGGTTTTCCACATAGAGTATCATGTTGTCTGCAAAGAGTGAAAGTTTGGCTTCTTCCTTGACAATTTTGATGCCTTTTATTTCTTTTTGTTGTCTGATTGCTGAGGCTAGGACTTCCAACACTATGTTGAACAGCAGTGGTGAGGGTGGACATCCCTGCCATGTTCCTGAATTTAGGGAGAAAAAATCTCACATTTTCCCCATTGAGGATATTAGCTATGGGTCTTTCATATATGGCCTTTATGATCCTGAGGTATGTTCCTTCCATCCCTACTTTCTTGAGGGTTTTTGTCAGGAAAGGACACTGTGTTCTGTCAAATGCTTTTTCTACATCTATTGAGAGGATCGTGTGGTTCTTATCCTTTCTTTTATTAATGTGATGTATCACATTGTTTGATTTGTAGATATTGAACCAACCTTTCTGTCCAGGAATAAATCCCACTTGATCGTGGTCAATAATTCTTTGATGTATTGTTAGATTCAGTTTGCTAGTATCTCGTTGAGAACTTTTGCACCCATGTTCATCAGAGAAGTTGGTCTGTGGTTCTCCTTTTTAGTGGGGTCTTGTCTGGTTTTGGAATCAAGGTAATACTGCCTTCATAGAATGAGTTCGGAAGTTTTCCTTCAATTTCTATTTCTTGGCACAGTTTCAAAGAAATAGATACTAATTCTTCTATATGTGTTTGGTAGAAATCCCATGGGAAGCCATCTGGTCCTGGACTCTTGTTTGTTGTGAGATTTTTGATTACCGATTCAATTTCTTTACTGGTAATGGGTCTGTTAAATTTTTCTGTTCTTCCTGTTTCAGTTTTGGTAGTTTATATGTTTCTGGGAATTTATCCATTTCTTCCAGATTGCCCAATTTGTTGGCATATAATTACTCGTAATATTCTCTTATTATTGTTTGTATTTCTGTGGTGTTGGTTGTGATCTCTCCTCTTTCATTTGTGACTTTATTTGGGTCCTTTCCTTTTTCTTTTTGATAAATCTGGCTAGGGACTTAATGATTTTGTTAATTCTTTCAAAGAACCAGCTCCTAGTTTCATTGATTTGTTCTATTGGATTTTTTAAATTTAGATATCACTGATTTCTGCTCTAGTCTTTATTATTTTCCTTCTGCTGGTTTTGGGCTTTATTTGCTGTTCTTTATCCAGCCTCTCTAGGTGTAAGGTTAGGTTGTGTATTTGAGGCTTTTCTTCCTTCTTTAGGAAGGTCTGGATTGCTATATACTGCCCTCATATGGTTGCCTTTGCTGCATCCCAGAGGTTTTGAATTGTCGTGTTTTCATCTTCATTTGCTTCCATGTACTTTTTTATTTCCTCTGTAAGGAATCTGCTTTAATACAGACCTGCTGTGAACTGGATTTGTCTTCCATTGTAGGTTAAGAACTTTTTCCCTTCCCTTGCTGCTTTCAGGATTCTTTCCTTGTCTATGTATTTTGTGAATTTGACTCTGATATGCCTTGGTGATGGTCGGCTTTTAATGAAATTAATAGGATTTCTCTGTTCTTGGATTTTGATGTCTGTGTCTTTCCCCAGATTAGGGAAGTTTTCCATTATAATTTGCTCACAGAAATGAGCTGTCCCTGTTTCTCTGTCTTCAACTTTGGGACTTCTATAATATGAATGTTATTCCTATTTTATAAATTGCTGAATTCTCTAAGCCATGTATTGTGATCTTTTGCCTTTGTTTCTCTCTTCCGTTCAGTTCTATTATTTTCTTTAATTTTCTCTCTGTATCATTGATTCACTGCTCTGCTTCGTCCATCCTCACCGTCATGGTATGCATTTGAGATTACATGTTGGTTATAGCATTTTTTACTTCAACCTGACTAGATTTATCTCATTTATCTCTGCAGAAATGATTCTCTGCTGTCATCTATGATTTTTTTTCAACCCCAGCTAGTATTCTTATAATCAAGGCTTTAAATTCGAGTTCTGACATCTTACTTATATCTGCACTGATTAAATCGCTGGCTGTCATTTCTTCCCATTCTTTCCTTGGTGGTGAATTCTTCCATCTTTTCATTTCAGAGGAAGAAAAAAATAATAAAATAAAATATGAAAATTTAAAAATTTACAACAAAACAAGGGGCGCCTGGGTGGCTCAGTCAGTTGTGTCCGACTTCAGTTCAGATCATGATCTCACAATTCATGTGTTTGAGCCCTGTGTCAGGTCCTGTGGTCACAGCTCAGAGCCTGGAGACTGCTTAGGATTCTGTCTCTCCCTCTCTTTCTGGCCCTTCCCCCACCTTGCTGGTTCTCTCTTTCCCTCGCTCGCTCTCTTTCTCCCTCTCCCCCCCCCCTCAAAAATAAATAAACATTAGGAGTGCCTGGGTGGCTCAGTTGGTTAAGCATCTGACTTCAGCTCAGGTCATGATCTCATGGCTCGTGGGTTCGAGCCCCACATCAGGCTCTGTGCTGACAGCTCAGAGCCTGGAGCCTGCTTCGGATTCTGTGTCTCCCTCTCTCTCTCTGCCCCTCCCCCACTCACCCTCTGTCTCTGCCTCTCTCTCAAAAATAAATAAACATACAAATTTTTTTTGCATAAGTAAACATTTAAAAAATCAAATAAAAGAGCTAGATCCTAAGTGTATTTTGATCTGCTTGTTAAGACAATATTGATAGAAAAGAACAAAAAGAGAAAAGAAAAAAATTAAAAATATAAAAATTTTAAA
Source organism: Panthera leo (assembly GCF_018350215.1). NCBI lineage: Eukaryota > Metazoa > Chordata > Mammalia > Carnivora > Felidae > Panthera > Panthera leo. Next base: position 13,018,278 of record NC_056692.1, on the reverse strand, counting down.
TAATTAAATAAATAAAATGAAATAGAATTAAAAATTTGCTCTGGGTCCAGGAAAAAAAAAAAAAAGAAAAGTGAGGGAAAAAACAGCAACATAAACAAAAACAGAAGCAAAGAAAGAAACAAATGATCAAACAAACAAAAAGAAACCCAAATGAAGCTAGATCCAGTTTCCCCTAGAGCTGAAACATTGCAAAACACTATGATCCTTAGACTGAGTGGGTGGAAGGGATTTGTGCTGGTGGTCTTGGGGCAGGGCCTACTGTGCTGACTCTCAAGCAGACTTGTTGGAAGTCTGGAACCTGGAAGCAGATTTCGTTGGAAATGCGCTTCCAGGTTGCAGGTGGGCAGGGTTTAATGTAAGTGACTCAGGAGAATGGTCATAACTTAAACAGTCTGAAATGGTACTGTGCTTAAAGCAGATATCAATTAGCATTTCAGATAAATACAGTAAGAAGTGTTCTTAACCTTTCTTCAAAGAACTAGGGAGGGGCTTAAGTGTCTGAAACTACGTTGTGCTTATAGCATCACTTATGAAGCCCTCACATAAATATCGTAGGAACTTTTGTTGAAACAGTCTATGTTAGCAATAGAAAATGACCATTTGCTTAACTGCCTAAAACTTCACTGTGCCTCATGCATTCTTCATGTAGTCTTTTACATAATTCTCCTAGGAACTTTTGTTGAAACACTATATTAGCAATGTAAAAGGTCCATATGCTTAAATACCTAAGACTGCACTGTGCTTCAAACAACTTTATGGAGACTTTCACATACATCTAATAAGACCTGTATTTAAAAATTTCATACTAGCTATAAGAAATGACTAAGTGTTTATCTGCCTAAGTGTGCTGTGCTTCAAGCATGTTTCAAAGAGTTTGGGATACATACAGTCATAAGTGTCCTGAAATTCTTGTGTAGAATCACTAAGAAATGGCCTTGTTTTTAAGTATCTAAACTACATTGCTTACTACATCTTTCATATAGTTTGTAACTGACATCTAGTATAAGCTTCTGTTTAAACCCTACGTGCTCATGAGCTTATTTGTAGATGAAACACTGTGCTTAAAGCATTTTGGGGTTAGCTTCTTAGATTTACCCAGTAAGAAGTATGGTTAAATCCTTTAGTTAAGCACTAGGGAATACCTATGTGCTTACCTACCAGAAACACCTGTGTTCTCAGTGAAACTATCCAATGCCTCTTAAACACATGTAGTAACAAGTATCCTTAAACTTGTTTATACCAGCACTAAGGAAGGGTCTTATGCTTAACTGCTTAAAACTACACTGGGCTTCAAGCATTCTTCATGTAGCTTTTCATATTTATCTCATAGGAAATTTTGTTGAAACACTATATATTATCAATAGGCAAGGGCCGTGTGCTTAACTGCCAAAACTATACTGTTTTTCATGCAGCGTTCACAGACGTCTTACACATTTAATAAGAAGTGTTTCTTAACTGTTTTCTATAAGCTTTCTTTTCACATCCATTGTCATGATAAATGTTTCTCCATCTCTCACTTTCAATTTGCATATGTCTTTAGGTCTGAAATGAGCCTTTTGTAGGAAGCATACAGATGGGTCTTGTTTTCTTATCCATCCCATCACCCTCTATCTTCATATTGGAGAATTTAGCCCATTTACATTCAAAGTAATTATTGAAATGTGCATTTATTACTATTTTATTACTTGTTTATTGTTGTTTTTGTTGTTCTCTGTTGCTTTTGTCCCTTGCTGTCTTCTCTCATGATAAGTTGGCTTACTTTAGTGACATATTTGTATTCCTTTCTCTTTATTTTTTGTATATCTATGACTAGTTTTGGATTTGTGGTTACCATTAAGTTTGTATATAACATCTTCTGCATACAGCAGTCTACATTAAGTTGATGGTCGCTTAAGTTTGAACACTTCTTAGGGTCTTCCTACTCTGTCACTTCCCCACAATCTTGGCCTTTCTTGTAACCTTTAATGTACATCTAAGGAACTTTTGTATAAACACTCTATATTAGGAGTAGGGAATGGTCATGTGCTCAGCTGCCTAAAACTCAAGTGTGCTTCAAGTGACCTTCATGCAGTCTTTAACATACAACTGAGAGAAACTTCTGTTAAAACATTCTATAAAAGCAATAAGGAATGGCTTTGTTCTAATTGGTTGAAAAGCAAAATGAGCTCATAGAGGATTTCAAGGAATCTCTGGGAAACATGAAGAAAGTTTTCTTAAACCTTTTTGTGTAAGCACTAGGAAATGACCATGTGCTGAACTGCATGAAACAGCTCTGTGCTCAATGAGGCCTTCAAAAACCTCTAAGTACATGTAGTAACAAGTGTCCTTAAACTTCTATTTATAAACACATGGGAAGGACACTGTGCTTGTCTTATTGAATCTAAACTGTGCTTAAAGCCTCCTTAATGTAGCCCTAATGTATACTCAGTATGAACTATCCATAAACGCTCTATATAAGGTATTGAGATTTGCCATGTGCTAACTTCCTAGAACTAACTGCATTTCAATCCCCTGAATAGACTTATAAGATACATATTATAAGTGTTCTTCAATGGCTCTATATAAACACCCGGAAATGGCTTTGTGCTTAACTTTCTAAACATAAACTATTCTTCAAATGGCTTTCTTGGACATCTTAGACACAAAGTAAGAAGAGTTCCATGGGAGAAGTTAAGATGGTGGAGTAGTAGGGGGACCCTGAGCTTGCCTCATCCCTTGAACAGAGCTAGATCAACATCAAATCATCTTGAACGACTAGGAAATCTATCTGAGGATTAAGAAAACAATCTGCACAATTGGAGAAAGAAAAAGCAGCAGATGTGAATTTCAGAGCCATGAATTGGAAGGGAGAAAAGCCACAGTGCCAAGAAGGGAAGGGGACCCTCTTTGTGAAGAGTGATCAGGATGACAAAGAGAGAACAGGGGTGGGGTAAGGGTGGAGGGAGCAGTGTGTAGTGTTAGCACAAGACTATGGTGTGGGGATCCCCTGGGTTGTACTGGGATAGATTCCTCCCCTTCATGGAGTACATTTTAAAGAGGGTATTTTGCTTCTCCAAGAACAAAAGGCCCACCAGGAGCCCTTGAGTGGCCATTCAACAGCAGGGAACAGAGGTGTGCACAGACATCAGATAACCTGATCACAAGTTTTCACTGTGCACCACAATAGACTATAGCCACTGTGCACGCAGTGTGTGACTGTTTTTCTGGGACAGAATGGAGCTAGGGAAAGAGGCACGTGCAGAAACCAAATAACCTGGTCACAGCTTTTCACTATATACCACAATAGACTCCAGCCACTGTGCACACACCATGTGACTGATTTTGTGGTACAGAACGGTGCCACAAGCCTCTCTGGAGGAGGAGGGGAGTGGGTCAAAGTGATGTGGGAAACAAAGGCAGAAGGAAATGGAAGATGAAATTAAATTTCCTTATAACCTGCAGCCCATTGCCAAATACTTGAGGCAGTCATCATATAACATTTCTCCAGGAACTCCCTACTGTCTCAACGTTAATGCTTTGCTAGAGGGAAAAACAACCTTAGCTTGACAATAGCTGTGAGCTTTCTTTAGCAAACAAAAATCTCTTTTGAAACTTCCTCTTGACTTTACTTCCCCCAACTCTCTTCATGGTCCTAGGGCAGCTCTTTCTGCCTACAAGTCCTGTCCCCATGCTTTAATAAAAATCACCTTTTTTGCACCAAAGATGTCACATGAATTCTTTCTTGACTGTCAACTCTGGACCCCACCACCACTCCAAAACCCTATCATGAATTTTGCCAGGCCACTGGCCAGAGATAAAACACAGAACTGTGGTATTGGGCATGCCAAATTCTGGGCACAGAGGTTAATAACAGGGTTCTGACTAAATCCTGGGACACTTTTCAGTCAGTACCTCCTGAACAGTCATGGTCCTGAGTTCTCTTCCCAGGGTACGAGAGGATGGGATGACATCATCTTCCACCACCACCTCTTCCTGCCCACCAGCAGGGTCAGACTACAGAGAGAAACACAGTGCCACCTAGTGGAGGCTGGGGTCACTTACACCAAAACTCACCCCCACTGCACCCTGGAGCAGCATTTCCTCTGAAACAAGTCAGCCTAAGAAATCAGGCCCCTCCTCCAGAAGACCATCACAAACAACACACTTGCGCCAAGCCAACTGATCATAGAGTGCTACAAAGTTTCAGCTCTAGGGGAAGTAAGATCTAACTTCCATTTTACTTTTAATCTTTTTTTCATTTATTTTCTTATTTTTTCCACTCTTTTAAATTTATTATTATATATATACATACACACACACACACACATATATATATGTATATATATATATATATATATATATATATATATATATATATATATATATATAGTTTTAGACATACATATTATTTAATTATTTAATTTTTTATTTTATTTTTTCTGTTTTCATTATATTTTATTTTTGGATCTAGATTCTTTTAACAAATAGACCAAACACACCAAGGATCTTGTGTTATTTTGTTTTGTTTTGCTCTTTGGAGTTTTTCTCTTTGCCTCGTTTTGTTTTCCTTCCTTCTTTTTGTTTCTGGCAAAATGACAAGGTGGAGAAATATGCCCCAAGAGAAAGAACAGGCAGTAAAATTCACCATCAGGGATTTAATCAATACAAATATAAGAAGATGTTTGCACTAGAATTTAAAAACGCAATTATAAGGATACTAGCTCTGCTTGAAAAAAGCATAAAAGACACAGAGAATACCTTTCTTCTTTTATCTAGAGATAAAAGAACTAAAATCTACTCAGGTCTAAATTAAAAATGCTATAAACAACACGCAAGCTTGAATGGCTGCCATGATGGTGAGGATGGATGAATCAGAGGAGCAAATCAGTGATATAGAAGATAAAATTACAGAAAATAGTGAAGTTTAAAAGAAGAGGAAAACAAAGGTAAAACATCACAAAGGCAGACGTAGGTAACTCAGTGACTTATTAGAAAGGAATAGCATTTATATCACAGGCATCCAGAAGATGAAGAGAGAGAAAAAGAGGCAGAAGTTTCATATGAGCAAATTATAATGGGAAAAAATCCTTAATATGGGTAAGGACACAGACATCAAAATCAAGAAGCACAGAGAAAACTCATTATATTCAACAAGAGCCAACCAGCACCAAGGCATATCACAGTCAAGTTCACAAAATACATAGACAAGGAAAGAATACTGAAAGCAGCAAGGGAAAAAAAGTCCTTAGCCTACAAGGGAAGACAGATCAAGTTCACAGATCTGCCCACAGAAACTTAGCAGTCCAGAAAGGAGTGGCAGGATACATTAAACATGCAGAATGGGAAAAATATGTATCCAAGAATGCTTTACCCAGCAAGGATTCATTCAGAATAGAAGGAGAGATAACAAGTTTCCCAAACAAAAACTGAAGGAGTTTGTGACCACTAAACCAGCCCTGCAAGAAATTTTAAAGGAGACTCTTTGAGTGGAGAAAACAAAACAAAACAAGATCAAAAGCAAAAAACACTAGAAAGGACAGGGGACATCACAAGAAACACCAACTCTACAGACAACACAATGGCACTGTGAGAAATAAGCCCACTGACCCAATCAAAGAAGGGACTCAGAGACTCAGAGCACAGTGAAGTGAGGCTTTACTCAATGTTCTTGCAAGAGTGGGTGTCTGATGGACAGGCACACTCAGGACAGTTACAACAGACAATTTATCTCCTAGCCTGCAAGTCCCTCTCTTGATTCCTCATTGGCCGAGTACAAGAGGTTACCGCCTTACCTGGATATTTCCTATGCCCCTCTAAGCCAAAAAGTACTCTGATTGGAACAAATGTACATTTCCTGAGGTGACATGGAGATTTTCTGTCCCTTTGTTCTTTGACACATGCTCATTGCAAAGCTCACAAAAATAAGCCCACGAAACGGAGAAGGGAAAAAGAACCAGAAGTGAAGTGTCCAAGGGTTTGGGACTCCATTATGGGAGAGGGGAGGTTGTATATATTTCCAAGAGGTTGTAAATCTATTGTTAACTAGATAACACAGTTTTATATGGTATTTCTGAAAATGAATCATCTCCCTCACTTCTCACAATCCTTTCTCTTCTAAGTTGATTCCATTTTTATTTATATTTCCTTTATTTTTTGAGGCCTCACTCAATCATGTTCAGCAAAGTTGTCTCTCCTCTTCACAGTCAGGTGTATCTTCCAATAACAGGTTATTTTGGGCATAGGTACAGACATTTGTTTCTTAAGAGGAACCTTACACCCAAGGGGGTTTGCTGTAATCAGATGCTCTCAGTATTGTTTCAAAATATGTGGGGTTTTTTTCCTACCCAGGGACCTCAGGTCCTAACCTTTCCCTCTTTGCCTACTGAATCCCATCTTTTCCTATCATATCCCCCCCCCTTTGAACACATGACTCCTAACTGCCATTAAGAATTGGGATGATGACTCAGCTTAACTGCTTCCTGCTGAAAGAGGGCCACAACAGGAGTACAGCAGTCAGGGTAGGTTCAGAGGTCTATCCAGAGGTCTGAAATAATGAGAGGGTGTTTGGAAGGTCTAGGCTAGCAAAATTTTCTTGGATGTCTTATTTTTACGGTATATGAGATGGCTTCTACAAATGACATGCAAAAAGAATGTTAGACTAGCAAGCATTAATATTCCCAATCTAATGCCTCCTAGGGAGGAAGTCACACCATGGAAAGGAAAGATGCATTGTAGCCACCCAAAAAGTCCCTGACATGTCTGGTCTTTTTTTTTTTTTAACTATAGTTTTTCCTCCCTCTTCTTGGTATTTATTTGGATCTTGTGATATTGTTGCTTAGAATAATTACACATTTGAAGTAGCTTTTGGTTCTCAATGCTCCAATCTTCCTTTGGGCATCAATTTTTCCATAGGAACAATTCCATGAGGCATATTTAATGTTACAAGAAAAGATTGATCTTAGATATCCAGGTTACTATAAGTTTAGACAATTGTTTAACAGTCCTGTACCTAATAGCACTATAATCTGTAATTCAGTCAAAATGTCTCTTTCTAGAAAGGGAGTGGGGCCTCTCTGGCATTATCAAAAAAGAGAGAGAGAGAGAATGTGAAAAAAGTCTCCCCATATGCACCCCAGTGGCTGAGAGAAAATTTAGTAGTAACTTTTCTGGAGACACCACTAATTGTTATGCTGTGTTTGGATGGTTGCACAGGAGTGTAAAGGAGGACAGAAAACGTGGCTCTGATGTCAAGAAGGAAATTAACTGGTTTTCCTTCTATTTCTAGAGTTACCCAGGGCTCTGTATCTCTAATAGACAGTTGGTTCAGGGGAGCCACGATGAAGAGCCCCAGGACCCATTAGTTCTTTTCAGGGGCATGGTTATCTGAGCCCTTGCACACTGAGGTCCCCAAGGGCATTCAGATTTTTCAGTGACTATCTCCATACAAGGGGCATGCATGGCTTATGGGGTTTCAAATTCGGTTGTCCCCTCCGAGGACATTCTCATTTCATAAATGGTGCCAGGACCTCAGAAGTCTGGTCTGACATAGTAAGTAAGGCCATGACTAAGGCCTTAGTTGTTTGTTTGTTTTTTTTTAAGACTCCTTTCCTGTTCCTTATTCTCCTCTTTATTTTGGTTGTGATATACCCAATTGGCAGCTCATAAAAATTCCTCCACGACCCCTTCTGAGCCAATAGCCAATTTTTGCAGTTTCCTTCAAATATCTGGGGCCATTTGAGTGACAAATTTGTCCTTTAGTATTGTCTCAGCTTCAGAGAGTTCAGGGGAGATAGTCATGTATTTAACCTTAACCTTTCCAGGAAGGCCACCAAGCTGTCCTCCTGTGTCTGTAAAATAGTGGCTAATTTAGCATAATTTAAGGGTTTAACTGTAGACCTCCTTAGTTTTTCCAAAACACAAGTTTTGAAGTGGCAATGATACCATTCCCCAATGGGATTATCATACTCCCAATTAGGATCTTGGGGTGGAACTGCCTGAATCCCAGTAGGGAACTGGGAGTTTGCAAAGGATCCCTAGTCCCATGATAATTAATGAGTTGCTCATCCCCATATTTCTCAGCCACTGACAGAATACCACACTTCTCTGTCTCATTAAGACCCTGATTGAAGGGTGCCTGGGTGATTCAGTCGGTTGAATGTCCAACTTTGACTCTGGTCATGATCTCACGGCTCAAGAGTTTGAGCCCCACATTGGGCTCTGTGCTGACACCTTGGAGCCTGGGGCCTGTTTCAGATTCTGTGTCTCCCCCCCCCCCGCCCCTCCCCCACTCACACTCTGTCTGTCTAACTCTCAAAAATAAACATTAAAATTTTTTAAAAAGAGTTTGATTCAACAAAAGCATCATATATTTCCAGGTCAACTCAAAAACATACCTAATATTCTGGAAAGCCTCTATATACTTATCCGGATCATCAGAAAATTTATCTAGATTTTCTTTTACCTGTCTTAAATCTTGCAATGAGAAGGGTACTTGTAATCTTGGTGGTGCCTCCCTGTGTTTCTCCTTCTGACACTTTAGCTTCTTGTAGGGGAAACATGTCCGTTACATTACAGGGAGTACCTGGACAAGGTGGACAGCAAGGAGCAGAAGTGCACGGGGTATTTTTTTAATGATTTTTTAAAATTTACATCCAAATTAGTTAACATATAGTGTAATAATGATTTCAGGAATAGAATTTAGTGATTCATCACTTACATATAATACCCAGTGCTCATCCCAAGTGTCTTCCTTAATGCCCCTTAATACCCATGTATCCCATCTCCCACCCAAAACCCCTCCAAAAACCCTCAGTTTGTTCTCTGTATTTAAGAGTCTCTTATGGTTTCTCTACCTCTCTGCTTTATACTATTTTTTGCTTCCTTTATGTTCATCTGTTTTGTAACTGAAATTCCACATGTAAGTGAAGTCATATATTGTCTTTCTCTGACTTCTTCCACTTGGCATAATACACTCTAGGTCCATCCATGTTGTTGCAAATGGCAAAATCTCATTCTTTTTGATCGTTCAGTAATATTCCATTGTATGTATGTGTGCATGTATGTATGTATGTATATATATACACACCATATCTTCTTTATCCATTCTTTAGTCGATGGACATTGGACTCTTTCCATAATATGGCTGTCGTTGATATCGCTGCTATAAACATTGGGGTGCATGTGCCCCTTTGAAACAGCATACCTGTATCCCTTGGATAAATACTTAGTAGTGCAATTGCTGGGTTGTAGGGTAGTTCTATTTTTAATATTTTGAGGAACCTCCATACTGTTTTCCAGAGTGGCTCCACCAGCTTGCCTTCTACCAGCAGTGCGAAAGGGTTCCTCTTTCTCCACATCCTTGCCAACATCTGTGGTTGCCTGAGTTGTTAATGTTAGCCATTATGACAGGTGTGAGATGGTATCTCAATGTGGTTTTGATTTGTTTTTCCCTGATGATGAGTGATGTTGAGCATTTTTTCATGTGGCTGTTTGCCATCTGGATGTCTTTGGAAAAGTGTCTATTCATGTCTTTTGCCCATTTCTTCACTGGACTATTTGGTTTTGGGATGTTGAGTTTGATAAGTTCTTTACAGATTTTGGATAGTAACCCTTTATCTGATATTTCATTTGCAAATATCTTCTCCCATTCCAATGGTTGCATTTTAGTTTCTTTGATTATTTCCTCCACTGTGTAGAAGCTTTTTATTTTAATGAGGTCCCAACAGTTAATTTTTGCTTTTGCTTCCCTTGCCTCTGAGTACATGTCTAGTAAGAAGTTGCTGTGGCTGAGGTCATAGAGGTTGTTGCCTATTTTCTCCTGTAAGATTTTGATGGTTTTCTGTCTCACATTTAGGTCTTTCATCTAGTTTGAGTTTATTTTTGTGTATGGTGTAAGAAAGTGGTCCAGGTTCATTCTTCTGCATGTCGCTGTCCAGTTTACCCAACACCATTTGCAGAAGAGATTGTCTTTCTTCCATTGGCTATTATTTCCTGGTTTGTCAAATATTAGTTGGCCATATGTTTGTGGGTCCATTTGTGGGTTCTCTATTCAGTTCTATTTGGTTCCCTCTATATGTCGGTGTTTGTGTCAGTACCATACTGTCATAATGATTACAGTTTTGTGATACAGCTTGAAATGAGGAATTGGACTTCAAAAACAGCTTTGATTTTCTTTTTTCAGGATTTCTTTGGCTATTCAGGGTCTTTTCTGGTTCCATACAAATTTTAAGATTGTTTGTTCTAGGGCTGTGAAGAATGCTGGTGTTATTCTGATAGAGATTGCAATGAATATTAGACTGCTTTGGGTAGTATTGACATTTTAACAATATTTGTTCTTCTAATCCATGAGCATGGAGTGTTTTTCCATTTCTTTGTGTCTTCTTCAATTTCTTTCATAAGCTTTCCATGGTCTTCAGTGTATAGATTTTTCACATCTTTGGTTAGGTATTTATTCCTAGGTATTTTATGGTGGTTGGTGCAATTGTAAATGGGTTGATTCCTTGATTTCTCTTTCTGCTGCCTCATTATTGGTGTATAGAAATGCAACCGATTTCTGTACATTGATTTTATATCCTGCAACTTTGCTGGATTCATGGATCAGTTCTAGTAGTTTTCTGGTGGAGTCTTTGGGTTTTTTACATGGAGTATCATATGTCACCTGTGAAGAGTGAAAGTTTGACGACCTCCTTCCTGATATGGATGCCTTTTATTTCTTTGTGTTGTCTGATTGCTGAGGCTATGATTTCCAACACCATGTTGAATAACAGTGGTGAGAGTGGACATCCTTGTCATGTTCTTGACCTTAGTGGGAAAGCTCTCAGTTTTTCCCCGTTGAGGATGATACTAGCAGTGAGTCTTTTGTATATGCCTTTTATGATCTATCCTACTTTCTTGAGGGTTTTTATCAAGAAAGGATTATGTATTTTGTAAAATGCTGTGTCTGCATCTATTTAAAGGATTATGTGGTTCTTATCCTTTCTTTTATTAATGTGATGTATCATATCAATTGATTTGTGGATATTGAATCAGCGCTGCATCCCAAGAATAAATCCTACTTGATCGTGGTAAATAATTCTTTTAATGTATTGTTGGATCCAGTTGGCTAGTGTCTTGTTGAGAATTTTTGCATCTAGATTTATCAGGGGTATTGGTCTGTAGTTCTCCTTTTTAGTGGAATCTTTGGTTTTGGAATCAAGGTAATGCTGCCTTCATCAAATGAGTTTGGAAGTTTCCTTCCCATTCTATTCCATAAAAACAAGGAGGGAACAAAACATAAGAAAATATAGAGAATAAACAGAGGGCTGCTGGAAGGGTTGTGAGAGGGGGGATAGGCTAAATGGGTAAGGGGCTTAAGGAATCTATTCCTGAAATCATTGTTGCACCATGTGCTAACTAACATGGATGTAAATTATAAAAAAATGAATTATACAAAATTATATATATATATATATATATATATATATATATATATATATATATATATATATATATACAAAAAAATGATCATACCCTTTTTAAAAAGTAGGAATAGAAGGAACATATCTCAACATCAGAAAAGCCACATATGAAAGACCTACAACTAATATCATCCCCAGTGAGGAAAAACTGAGAACTTTCATCATAAGGTCAGGAACACAACAGGAATGTCCACTCTTACCACTGTTGTTCAACGCAGTATTGTAAGTCCTAGCCAGAGTGATTGAAAAACAAAAAGAAAAAAAGTCATGCAAATTGGTAAGGAAGAAGTCAAACTTTCACTATTTGCAGACGATGTAAAATGGATTTAGAAAATCCAAAATACTTCACCAAAAACTGCTAGAACTGATACATGAATTCAGCAAATTCACAAGATATAAAATGAACATACAGAAATCAGTTGCATTTCTATATAGCATTCCAATAAAGCAGCAGAAAAGAAATCAAGGGATTCATCCTATTTACAATTGCACCAAAAAATCATAAGATTCCTAGGAATAAACCTAACCAAAGAGGTAAAACATCTGTACTCTGAAAACTATAGAACACTTGTGAAGAAATTGAAGAAATACACACACAAAATGGAAAAACATTCCATGTTCATGAATTGGAAGAGCAAATATTTTTAAAATATCTGTACTACTGAAAGCAATCTACACATCCAATGCAATCATTATCAACAGAACACTAGCATTTTTCACAGAGGTAGAACAAACAATTCTAAAATTTGTATAGAGCCAGAAAAAACCCTAAATTGCCAAAGTAATATTGAAAAAAAGAATACAGGGGCACCTGGGTGGCTCAGTCAGTTAAGTGTCTGACCAGCTCAGGTCGTGATCTCATGGTTTGTGGTTCAAGTCCTGCTTCAGACTCTGTGCTTACAGCTCAGAGCCAGGAGCCTGCTTTGAATTCTGTGTCTGTCTGTCTCTGTCCCTCCTCCACTCACACTCTCTGTTTCTCTCTCTCAAAATAAATAAATATTTTTTTTTAAAAAAAAGGAAAAGGAAAAAAGAACACAAACCTGGAGACATCACAATTCCAGACATCAAGCTTATTACAAATCTGTAATCATCAAGACAGTATGGTACTGGCACAAAAACAGATACATAGATCAATGGAACCAAATAGAGAAACAAGAAATGGACCCACAATGTATGGTCAACTAATACTCGACAAAGCAGGAAAGAGTATCCAATGGAAAAAAAGATTGTCGATTCGACAAGTGATGCTGGGAAAACTGGACAGTGACATGGAGAAGAATGAAACTGGGCCCTTTTCTTACACCATACACACAATAAATTCAAGATAGATGAAAGACCTAAATGTGAGACAGGAAACCATCAAAATCCTAGAGGAGAAAAAAGGCAGCAACTTCTTTGACCTCAGCCACAGCAAGTTTTTACCAGAAATGTCTGCAGAGGCAAGGAAAACAGAAGCAAAAATGAACCATTGGAATCTCCTCAAGATAAAAATCTTCCTCATAGTGAAGGAAACAATCAACAAAACAAAAAGGCAACCAACAGAATGGGAGAAGACATTTGGCAAACGACATGTCAGATAAAACGGTGAGTATCCAAAATCTGTAAAGAACATAACAAACTCAACAACAACAAAAAAGCAAATAATCCAGTGAAGAAATGGGCAGAGGACATAAACAGACATTTTCCCAAAGAAGACATCCAAATGCAGGTGCCTGAATGTCTGTCAGTTAAGTGTCCAACTTTGGTTCAAGTCATGATCTCATGATTTCTGGGTTTGAGCCCCACCTCAGGCTCTGTACTGACAGCTCAGAGTTTGAGACTGCTTCAGATTCTGTGTCTCCTTCTCTCTGTCTCTGTTTCTCTCAAAAATAAGATAAACATTAAAAAAATTAAGACATCCAGATGGCTAATACACACATGAAAAGATGCTCAACATCACTCATCACCAGGGAAATACAAGTCAAAACCATGATGAGATATCACCTCACACCTGTCAGAATGGCTAAAATTAACAGCTCAGGAAACAACAGATGTTGGCAAGGATGTAGAAAAAGGGGAGCCTTTTGCACTGTGGGGAATATAAACTGGTAAAGCCACTGTGTATAGGTTCCTATATGCAGTATATAAAAACCTATATAAAACCAGTATATAGGTGCCTCAAAAAATTAAAAATAGAACAACCATATGACCCAGCAATTGCACTACTAGTTATTTACTAAAGGATATAAAAATGCTGATTCAAAGGGGTACATGCACCCCAATGTTTATAGCAGCACTATTAATAATAGCTAAATTATGGAAAGAGCCCAAATGTCCATCAACTGATGAAGAGATAAAGATTGGTATACAATGGAATATACAATGGAATATTACTCAGCAATCAAAATGAATGAAATCTTGCCATTTGCAACAAAGTGGATGGATGGAACTAGAGTATATTATGCTAAGCAAAATAAGTCAGAGAAAGAAAATATCATATGATTTCAGTTATATGTAGAATTTAGAAACAAAACAGATGAACAAATGGGAAGGGAAGGAAAGAGAAATAAGATAGAAACAGAGAGGGACTAGAGCACCTCAGTGGCTCAGTCGATTGGGCATCTGACTTCAGCTCAAGTCATGAACTCGCAGTTGGTGGTTTTGAGCCCTGCATAGGGCTCTGTGCTGACAGCTCAGAGCATGGAGCCTACCTCAGATTCTGTGTCTCCCTCACTCTTTGCCCCTCCCTCACTCACAATGTGTGTGTGTGTGTCTCTCAAAAATAAACATTAAAAAATTAAAAAAATAAAAACAGAGAGGGAGGCAAACCCTAAGAGACCCTTAAATATAGAGAACAAAGTCAGGGTTGCTGGAGGAGACATGGGGTAGGTGTTGGACATTAAGAAGGACACTTGTTGGACCACTGGGTGTTGAATGTAAGTGATTAATCCCTAAATTCTGCTCCTGAAACCAATACTACACTATATGTTAACTAACTTGAATTTAAATTTTACAAAAAGAGTTTGATAATCACTCCATACACTTCTAAGGAATGGCCCTATGCTCAATTGCCTAAATGTACACTGTTCTAAAGTGTCAGTCTATTAGCATTTAAATGCATACAGAAATAGGTGTTCTTAAAATTTTCTTTACAAGAGCACCTGGGTGCCTCAGTCAATGAACCTTCCAAAGTCAGCTCTGGTCATGATCTCACGGCTCGGTCCATGAGTTTGAGCCATACATTGGGCTTTCTGCTGTCAGCACAGAGTCTGCTTTGGATCCTCTGTTCCCCTTCTCTTGCTTATTCTGTCTCTCTCTCTCTCTTTCAAAAATAAGGAAATAGACCTAAAAACAAATCTTAAAAAAAAAAGCATGAAACATGTTTACTAACAGACAGAAGTGTCTTTAGTTTTTCTGAATAAGGCAAAAGACAAAAAACAAAACAAAATACACTGTGTTTAGTAATTCACCCTTTAGTATTTTATCTTATGTGAAAAAGACTTAGATGTCCGATGAATTTAACCCAATTTATCACTTAACTCAGCAAAGCTTTGAAGTCCCATGTTATCAAAGATCTGGGAAGCCATTTTAAAAGTTTACCTATAAACCTTTTTATGTATTTAACCTATATCCTCTCAACAATCACCCATGGACACTGTATGAGACAGACAAAATGGAACATCATTTGAAGTAATTTTCCCTGACATACTGCAACAGGTACTAGTTAACTAATAAAATTAAGTCACATAAAAGCTGATTAGGCTCCTCCCTCAGGGATGGATCCAGAAGTGAGTGTCAGGGTAGAACAAGGGTGTATTTGTTAAGGTTGTTTTTTTTTTTTTATACCTCTTGTAAAACGAGGGATAAAACATGTTGTTTTGTTTATAACGGCCACAATTTTTGATAACCACAATTACAGACGGGCTCGGTATTGGGACAGAAGCAAGGCAATTCCACTGCCCACCCCAAAGGCTTGTAATGCAGAGAGTACCAAATTCAAGTGATGATTTTACAACAACAACAACAACAACAACAACAACAAAGAATAAAGCCTGATTATCTGTATTGTGTTTGATGTTGAAAGCTCCAAAAACATGTCTGTTTTAAATAAGCAACCAACCTTGAATGGGATTTAGTACTGAATATGTCACATCTGTGTCCACTAAAAAGTCAAACGGTTCACTTCCCCTCCATCAGGCTCCTGTGGGAAAGTCTGAAGTGGGCAGTTGAAGCCCAGGGGACCTCTTGGCCCCCTTCTGCTGATTTGGTAGGTGCTCCAATTTGAACCTCATCAGGAAGTGGCCCAAAGTCGCCCTCACTGAAGGCCCCACCACTGGGGATGGCTGAGGAGATCACTGGAGCCACACCAAGTGATGCAGAAACAGGAGGAGTGGGGGAGGGAGGGGAAGGGAGAGGTAGCAAGGGAGCCACTGGCAAGGCCCCAGACAGATTTAAAGTTTTGGAATAACATTTTTCCATTTCTTTTATCTTTTTATTGCATCATTTTTTTTTGCACCTCAGCGTCAGCCACCTTCTTCTTCCTCTTCTTCTTCTTCCTTCTCTTCTTCCTCCTCTTCATCCTCCTCTTCTTCCTCTTCCTCTTCCCCTTCCCCTTCTCCTTCTCCCATCTCCCATATCCCATATCCCATCTCCCATCTCTGTCTGTCTTTCCCTCCTGCTAAAGTGGCTTTGTCCCTGGTTGCTTTTCAGCCCTGTGGAAGAGGTGAAGGAGCAGGCCATGGGGTGGGCACCAATTCTGGCACTTGTGCTTGGGGAGGGGGAGGGGTGGGTTTAGAATCACTAGCATCTGCCTGCCTTCCTCCTCTTCCTCATTCTTCTGACTATTGGGAAAGGGTGTGTGGGAGGGGGCAGGTGTGTTCAATTTTTATCTCTCCTTCTCTCTCTGGGCCATCAATTGTGTCCCATCCTGTGAGGCAACTTTCTTATTGGAGTAACATAAAACTCTGAATGTAGAGAATTTCACACACACACACACACATACACACACACACACACACACACACACACACACACACACACCATTCATGTGAATGTGAAAAACATTTGAGTTTGTTCTGATCTTCCTGAGTGTTAGAATGCCCAATGTTTACAAGAGCTTGCC
This sequence comes from Panthera leo, assembly GCF_018350215.1. Lineage (NCBI taxonomy): Eukaryota > Metazoa > Chordata > Mammalia > Carnivora > Felidae > Panthera > Panthera leo. The sequence goes on along the minus strand of NC_056692.1, from coordinate 13,001,742 downwards.
TTGAAACACATTAACGGAGCTCGTTTACAAATTGGTGTTAGCAATAGCATCCAGAGGTAGAGAAAACATCTCACATGGATAACACCTGTGGCCATACCATAGATCCACAAACAAGATGCAAACCAACATCAGCCTTTGTTTCACTCCTATTTGTGGAGAGGACGCGAAAGACCCAATGGTCAAATCTCCCCCTTTTATAAAAACAAATCCAATCGCACGAGAGCATTACCGTGGATGGATCCCATCCTGCAGGTGTTTTCCATTTCCAATGAGCACACAGCCAATTTGGTGCAAAGAAGCCAAAAGCTGCAGCAACCCACAAACCAAATGTGGCCCGGGATATCTCCGTGAGCATTGGTTCCTCCCCAAAAGGTGGCGCTTCGCTGATGGAACCAAAGGGCTTTCTAGTTTCTGGCCGCGTCGTCTCACAGCCAGCTTTCTCTAAGGGAGCACACAAGAAAACTCATTCAGACACCTCCAAAGAACCCCATCTGGGCCATCAGGGACTCAGGTGACCTTTCCATGTTCCCATGTAAGTAAGCACTTGCAAGTATAGGCTCCATATGTCCTATACGTGTAGCCTGCCGAAGTTTCCTTTTGGGGATGGGTGGTTGCTTTCTCCACACTTAGAGCAAGGTTATTAAATGGTGGCGGTCACGGTGGTGTTTTTTCCTCTTCCGTAAAGAGTTACAAGGCGGCCATTTCGTGGGAGCGAAGCGGTAGCTGGGCTGCTCCTGGATCCCTCGCCGCTTCGGGTTCCCTGTCAGGCTTCCTAGCAGCGGCCTAGCGGAGAAATAAGAGCAGGTGTCTGAATGTACTCGGGTGACCAAAGATGAGAATGACGAGCCCATCGAAATGCCATCGGAAGACGATGGGACAGTGCTGCTGTCCACAGTGACAGCCCAGTTTGTTGGGAGCATGTGGACTGCACTACCGGAATCCAGCATCTCAGTGTATGAGAGGTGTCTGGCTGGTGAAAGACATTCTGCACATCCCTGATGCTGGCTGGGGGAATCTGGTACCTGTCGTCAACTATCCCAAAGATAGCCACAGAAAAAGGGACGAGACAGATGCCTGCTTCTTCAGCAGTGAAAGTGAAGAGAGCTGCCCAGAAAACGTCTGATTTAATAGTGTTAGGTCTCCCATGGAAAACAACCAAACAGGATCTGAAAGAATATTTTGGTGGCTTTGGAGAGGTTTTATGGTTCAGGTCAGGAGAGATATTCACACTAGTCGTTCAAAGGGGTTTGGCTGTGTTTGTTTTACGGAATAGGAAACCCAGGTGAAAGTCATGTCACCTGTAGAGACATACGATCAAGGAACCATGGTGTGACTGCAAACTTCCTGAATCTCATCCAAGCCCAGACGAGCTTTTGAGAAGCAGGAAGGCGTTTGTCGGGTGCCTTACAGAGGGACGTGACTGCCTATAAGCTGCAGCAGTTCTTTTGCCAGGACTGAGAAGTGGTAGACGGCTTCATTCAAACAGTTCCCGGACTTTGCCCTTGTTACATTTGCAGAGGATCAAGTCCCGTCTATCTTTTTTTTTTTTTTTATATATATTTTTAAATTTACATCCAAATTAGTTAGCATATAGTGCAACAATGATTTCAGGAGTAGATTCCTTAATGCCCCTTGATGTTTCAGTCCACTGCGCCTCCCACACCCCCTCCAGTAACCCTCTGTTTGTTCTCCATATTTAAGAGTCTCTTATATTTTGTCCTCCTCCCTGTTTCTATATTATTTTAGCTTCCATTCCCTTGTGTTAATCTGTTTTGTATCTTCAAGTCCTCATATGAGTAAAGTCATATGATATTTGTCTTTCTCTGACTAATTTCACCTAACATAATACCCTCTAGTTCCATCCACATATTTGCAAATGGCAAGATTTCATTCTCTCTGGTAGCCAAGTAATACTCCATTGTAGATATACACCACATCTTTTTTTTTTTCTTTTCTAGTACTGAGTAGGCAGTGGAAGCTCAACTTGAACTCCTTATTTTAGTTTGAAAAATATAACATAGGTTATTCAGATAGCATATAGAACCCAGGAAGGTGGGGGAGTCATGGAGGGAGTGACTGTAAACCATGCATTTGAATCTTCCCTTCCCCACCCCTCCTAGAGCTGAGGTCCAGAAAGGCAGAGACCATTCTCCACCTCCCACCCCCATCCCTTCTGTGTCTTAAAGCCTCATAATCTGAGGCTCCCCTTACTGGTCCTACTTTTTAAAACCTTCCTGTAGGTGGAACTTATGAGAAACTAAGCTCAGTAGGATGTTAATGACTGAAAAAGGTTAATATACTGGTTTTCTAGGGGTATTTGAAATGTGGTAAATGCAGGAAGCCACAGCTTAAAAGAATAAATCTGTGAATTTTTAGGCCTCATTAGGCAGATGGAGACATAATTTTATGAGTGTGGGAGAGGCCTTCTTGTTGATCCTGAAATTACATCATGAAAACAGCTGCTAATACTCCCTGTTGTTGTTGGAACCTGCACTTTAGGGACTAGTCAAGATAAGACTGAGCTGTGGAATTCTACAACCTTTGAAAAATCTTTCATGTGAGGACAACATGGGACAAGCCTCCTACCGAAATAGCTCAGAAATCTGTGTCATGCCATTATGGTGAACACCCAAGAGCCTCCCCCTAAACCACAGCAGCCTCCTGAGGACAGAGGGAGGAGAAAGAGAAATAGGGGTTATGGCCTTTGAAAAGAAAGGATATACATAGAGTGTGGAGTTATTTCTAGAGAATGTATTGTAAGCCTTGGGAAAGTGAATGGGGTAACTGCTGAAACGTCAGTGATGTTCTGGTCTCAAGGCTATGGAATGCCATAGCACTGTGAGATCAAGAGCCCCATGATCTCCCAGGAGCCAGTGAGGGAAGGGACCCACTGTCATTGCCTAGCAGTCCTTGAAACTGCACATCTTCCCTGCATGCTTTCACATAAACACCAGATGTGTGTTTGGTCTATGTCTGGAGGCTCCTTGTGTTTTCCTCCCATGCTCTAACATTCTTTCATATTTATACCTGGTGAACATGAAACAAAGACTATGTGTAGTTTGCTCCTGCCGCTATTTTTCTGGCAGAGGCAGCCCTGTACGTCTGCTCAGTCTAAGTGGGAAATTTTTCTTCAGTGTGCAGCTACAAAAGAGGCTATCCAGGCTGGGAGCCCAAGGATGGCAGCATTTTGGTGGGTCCAGCATGTTCTGAGCCTGTTCTTGAGTTGGTCAATTCCTCCAATTTACCTCACTGGTGTATCAGATTTGAGGGAGTCAATGGGGTCTGAAAAATCAGATTATCTCAATTCAAAAGAGACTGTTGTACAACCAGATACAATTGTTTATTTTACAGAGACTATGCTTGGCAAGAGGACATGAATACTAATGGCAATTGGTCACTGCATTCTCTCCCTGGAAGGAATTTCTTTGCAGGGGGCAGCATGATGTAACTTGTCATTCAGGAATTTGATTTTGGTGTCACAGAGCCAGAGAATCCCCGCTTTGCCAACCAGTGTCTATAAGACTTGGGGTATATCAATTACCTTCATGAGCTGCAGGCTTTCACCTATAAAATGGATCTAGAAAGAGTGGGTGAGAGAAGAAAATGAATATGTGGGTGCAAAGTAATCACCACATGATTGGCAACTAGCTAGGTATTTTTAAAAATCTATAATGAATCTGTAAGCAGACCCAAAGGAATTAGGTAGAGAACCTACATGGTGAGTTTCATTGTTTTTATAATCGACAGAATCAAGCCTTCCAAGGGAACTTTCTCCTGTCTGCTGGTCAAGTCCCCATCTTCTTTACAGTGTGCCTGCTCTTGACTTCCTTCTTTCTAGACCTTTGTGCAGACCACGACACATCCTTAAATTTGTTAGATTGTCCACTTGGTTGCAGGCCAGTTTAAGCCTGTAATAGAACCACATTGATTGGCCTTGACTGGCTCCAGATTACTGACAGACCAACACATTCACAAACCATCTGAAGCAGAATTATTTAAGCAGTTAGGTCTGGTCATGGTGTGCTCCTTCTTACTATTCTTACACACCATGTGTGGCTTCATCTTACGCTCTAGTGCTTTACGTTACTGATGGTGGGGCTTGGTATATATTTCTGACAAATTCCATTTGGTTCAGAAGATGGGGGTTTCGTTACCGATAACAGAAATGGTTCCAGCTAGTTTGGGTGGAAAGGGACTTCATACAGGGAATTAGTTGACTACAACATTGTTTAAAATGCTGGAGAAACAGCAGTTAGGCTGAGCCTCTGGGAAGGACTGCAGAATAAGAGTCCCACCAAAATTGCTTTAGCCCTGTCACGGTTATAATCCCAGGAGGTCAGGGGGCTGCTATTCAAAATTCTGGCACCAGTTTCATTCCATCTCGGCCATAACCCAGCAAGTCACTGCTGAATTTGTTGGCTCCAGCTGCATGTGTCTGCTGAAGTCTATACTACTGAGGGACGGTTCTAGGACTACTTTTATCTCCATTTAACACATTTCTAAAACAACTCTTCGGTTGTGCCAATTACATGCAAATACAAAGCCACACTGATAGCCAGATGAACAAGGGTGGCTGGGGGATGTTTTACTTTCTTGCAGAAAAGTACAAGGAGGTTGGAATAGATGTTGAGCAGGCCAGTCAGCTGGACACATGCTAGGCAAGTACCTGTGGAAAGTAATAGTTCTGGCTCTATGGAGAAAATAAAGACGAGTAAGCTGGATTCTCTCTTTGAGAGTCATAGTTTAATAGGGAGAGGAGACCAGTTCAGGGTCTTGATTATTATGGAATTGTTACCTTGAGAATAGGGGAGGATTTCCTTTCCAGGTACCCACAAAGCAGGTTTCTCCTAACACAACTTCCACACACAGGATGGTAATTGCTGGTTATCTCATCTGTGTACTCAGTGGGCTGTGAGCTGTAAAAGATAGGGGCCGTATGTGCCTTGCTTACTGTGAAATAGCCAATGTTTGATCCTATGCCATTAAATATATGTTAAATGATTGGGTAAATGAAAGAATATTTAAGTAGGAGTCAAAATGACAGCTCTAAGAATGTGTTAGCTTATTACAGCAAAAAGTGTTTTCTTCCTACCAGATCTCAGCCTTGTCTGTAGGTTATATCTGAAGACTTGAAACAATAAATTGAACACTGATGTTAGGAGAATATAATTCCTCATTATGGTTCACCAGTCCTAAATTCTCCCTAAAGGACAACTGTATATTTGTGGCTGGAGAAGCTACATTGAATTTCCTTTTGCTATTAGCATGAGAAGTGAACACGGTGCACCCTAAGTGATGCCACTTGCTGGTTGGTATAAAAAATGAGTATCACATTCAAGATTTCCTGCTCTTTAGTTACTTCTTGGGAATGGGCATTCCAAGGTGTTTCTGTATCTGGGATGATGCTCTGTTTATAAATAGTATTGGAAATACCACTTAATGCAGCTGCTACTACTAATTAACATTTGCAGTACATAATGAGTGTGAATCTTAGGGCTTGATGCTTTATACTCATGATTTCCTGTAACTTAAAATCATACCAGCTCATGAGGTGAGTTGCTATTTCACTCCATTTTACAGCTAACTGAGATTTGGAATTGAAATAACTTGTCCAATATTACCTGGTTAGTGATCTAGAAGGTTAGCTCTCAAAGTTAGGTCTGTGTGATCCTAGAGTCCACGTTCTTAACTCCTAAGTGAATTTCACTAATTATTCTGTAAGAAATTTCTTCTTATCACAAATATTAAGAATTTATAGGGATGTACAGCTCCCATGATGCTTTTCTGCATGGTAATGGTTATTAATCCTCACAATATCTGAGAAAAGTATTCTCCTCTCCACTTTACAGATCCTAACACAGAAACTTAGAATAGGTAGAGTTAAATTTTGAATTGAGGTATTTGGACTCCAAACGCTGCTGTTGGGGCTTTTCATGATGTTTCCTCCGGCAATGTGCAGTAAAGACCTGCAGGCTGCCATCTTTTCCATATGGCTCCGTGGGACCCTGGCGTGCCAGAGCTGATAAGGTGATTCTTGGTTACCGTGGTGGCATGGGGAGACTCAGAGAGGGACGTGTGCATTGAATTCCAATTTTTAAAAAGTCCTGCTTCTCTAAAATGATTTGTTGTCTTTTTCATCCAGAGAGGACTCCTTCTGTTGTCTTTCCAGTGTAAAATTAAAAAAGCCATTACTTTAAAGGAAATTTCATTGAAATTCCTCCTATTACAATGGGAACCCTCCGCTATCTTTTTTAATCATTCATTTCTCATTGAAAATAGAGAATAACCAGTCACTTCCATTAGATTTAATGCTCTTGAAGATAACTACCAAACAGACCTTGTTCTCTGGGAATGATTTGTGGGGTAAAACCCACTATTGTCCCAGTACTTTTGAGGATGTTTGGTATATGATCCATCTTCAAAGATTTAGGGTAGGTGGTACTGGTTAGACTAATTGAGTTTTAAGGAGTTGAGGCTAACTCAAAATTTTCTCAGTCAGGGAACTTGTTATATGAGTATATAGGCATGGGACTTCAGAAAGAGCCAAACAAACTGAAAAGAGCAGGAGCCTGAGGGTGGTTCTGGGTTCCAGTGGCTTAAGTACCCCAGCAATTGGGATTGATGGCTTTTCATTCTAGGACTCCAACTTAATGTTATGCCCAAGACACAATGTGTCTTGGCTTTTTCATTATCTTACATTTTACTTTACCATTTACCTTACTCTTTGTATTTAACTTGTATTCCCATGAGTGGCAACATGAATTTCTTAAAGATAGACTTTATCCCAGGTCTGGGACAGATACTCCTCAGCTAAGAAGATGTCTTCTCCAGTATCCTGGACCTGATGGGTGGTGGGATTACATGGGCAAAATATGGTGGTCTCTTCAGCAGAGGTCATGAATGAAATTATTTCCATCAGACAGAACTGAGGATTAAATGAGCTTTTAAATGAAATACATGTAGGGGCACCTGGGTGGCTCAGTTGGTTGGGCATCTGATTCAGTTCAGGTCATGATCTCACATTGGTAAGTTCGAGTCCCACATCAGGCTCTGTGCTGACAGCTCAAGATCCTGGTGCCTAGGGGCACCTGGGTAGCTCAGTCAGTTAAGTGACCAACTTTGGCTCAGTTCATGATCTCACGGTTCATGAATTCAAGCCCCACGTCAGGCTCTGTGTTGACAGCTCAGAGCCTGGAGCCTGCTTTGGATTCTCTTTCTCCCTCTCTCTCTGCCCCTTCCCTGCTCACACTCTGTCTGTCTGTCTGTCTGTCTGTCTGTCTCTCTCTCTCTCTCTCTCTCTCTCTCTCAAAAATAAATAAACATCAAAAAAATTTTAAAAAAAGATCCCGGTGCCTATTTCAGATTCTGTGTCTCCCACTTGCTCTGCCCCTCCCCTGCTTGCTCGTTCTCTCTCTCAAAAATAAATAAACATTGAAAAAACATTTTAATGAAATACCTGTAAAATGCTTATTACGGTGTCTGGTCCATACTGTCCTTTTGACATAGGTGTTTCTGGGCATATATGGTGAGTACGGGGGGTGGGTCCTTTTGACATAGGTGTTTCTGGGCATATATGGTGAGTACGGGGGGTGGGTGTTTGATAGCAAATGCTTGGATGTGCATGTGTTTGTACATGAACATTGTGTGGCCAGTGATTATTAGAAATAGATAAAATGTTCATTTGCTTGGGTTCATTCTCTCAGGTTATTAGAATTACGTTGTATGCCAGAGAAAGTCTATGAAGGAAGGGTATGGAGAGAGGTAAAGTAAGGGCTAAGAGAGAAGCTCCCTGAAATGAATTATTTGTATGACCTTTACTGGAGCCTCATGGATCCTTATTCCTGAAGATGGGCTCATGGTTTGTCTACATTTTTTTCTGAATAACCCAAGTTACAATATGGCATTTATGAAGATGGCAGTGTTTCTCTAAGTAACATTGACTTGTGCAATGTCTGTTACCAACACTGAAATGGAACCTAAAATGTTTATTTTTTTTTTGTTGTAATCTGACATCCTGAATGATTTTCCTTTGATATTAAAATGACATTTTCTTTTAGTGTTGTGGGAAATCATGAAATAGAAGGCTAAAATAATGTGGATTGCCAAGCAGAAATCAAAATTGATGAAGTGTCTTGCTGAATTTATCAAAGTGTTTGGGGGTTGTTACTTTTACCCGTATTAATTTTTAATCACCTAAATAGTGGTGGACCCCACTAAGAGATTGATGTGTTTGATTTTTATACTACCAGGTGTCATGGACTGAATGCTTATATCCTCCCAAAGTTCTTTTATTGAAACCCTAACCCCCAATGTGATGGTATTTGGAGGTGGTCCCTTTGGAAGGGTGATCAGGTTTAGATGATATGATGAGGATGGGGCCCTGTGATGGGATCAGTGTCCTTAGAAGAAGAGGAAGAGATCAGAGTTCCTTCTCTTTCATCCAAGTGAGGACACAGGGAGAAGTCCTGCAAGCCAGGAGGTCCACCTTCCCCAGTGAACCGAATCAGCCAGCACCTTGGTCTTGGATTTCCGAGCCACCAAAACTGTGAGAAATTCCTGTTTGTTTGTTATTAATTAATTAATTAATTTGAGGGGGAGACAGAGAGCGAGCAAGGAAGGGACAGAGAGAGAGGGAGACAGAGAATCCCAAGCAGGGTCCACACTGTCAGCACAGAGTCTGATGTGGGGCTAGAACTCATGAACCACGAGATCATGACCTGAGCCGAAATCAAGATTCAGGTGCTCAACCGACTGAGACACCTTGGTGCCCCAAGAAATTCCTGTGTTTTAAGCCAGCTAGCCTATGGTATTTTGTTATTAGCAGCCTGAGTAGAATAAGACACAAAGGAAACGCCTATCAATTGTAAAAACAGTCTGGAAATTTATGATAACTAGTCTCTAGTACGTTTTCTTAGTATATTAACCCATGTTGCTAGAATTTCCTATATCTACAAGGGTAAATGTTACCTAGTGATACAAGTGAAAGATTTTTCACTAGCCTTTATGGAGTCTATGTTATTACACAGTGTCTGTCTCTTATGTATTAAGCTGTAAGAAGTTAAGCTCTGAGCTCAACAGCATGTTTGCCCTTGTCACTAACACCTTTATCAGAATATTATGAGAAACTAACTTTTAGTTTGTGTACACTTTGGAATTTTAAGTTTACCACCTAGTCGGTGAGTTACTTCAATATGTTTACTTAAAAATTTCACTTAGTGATGCCTGGGTGGCTCAGTCCATTGGGCAACTGACTCTTGATTTCGGCTCAGGTCATGATCTCACAGTTCATAGGTTCAAGCCCCGTGTCAGGCTCCTCACTGAGAGTGCAGAGCCTGCGTGGGATTCTCTCTCTCTCTTTTTTCTGCCCCTCTCCTGCTCATGCTCTCTCTCTTTCAAAATAAATGAATAAACTTAATTTTTTTCATTTAAAAATATCAAGTTTTCTTTGTATAATGACAATGATTTTTTACAATCATTTCTGGTACCCTTAGGCCATTTAGAAGAGGATTTCTGGCAAGCTTTAGAATATGAATATGTCAGTTATATTCCCATCAAGGCTTGTAATACCTGGGCATTGGATGCATTTACTAAAATGGAAATTGGTCTTCTAGACAGGACAGCTACCTCTCACTTAGCTGATAGGATAGCCTCAGTGCAATCTGCAAATCTTATTGAATTGGATTGATTCCATTATCCTCCTCACAAACCTTTAATTAATCCTAGTTATGTAGCAGAAATGTAATTCTCCTACTTCTTACCACTTAAAAAACCAGTGATTTAAAAAGTGAAAATTTCTTACAGCAAAGAGGAACTAAAGAAGTGGACTTCACAAATACTAAATATAAGCTGTGTTCTAACACAGAGCTGAATGCCTTCATTGTGATATTTATTTTCCAGAAGAACACTGTGCCATATGTGTTCTTATGTCCCTTTTGAAGATGAGCTTAGTAAGTGGCAGAGATGTTATTTGAATGGGATTTTGATTCGGCTAAAAGCTCATATTGTAGAAAACAGTGGTTGAGATCAGTCATGTATTAGACAGCTACTATTCCTAATCAGTTAGATGCAGAACTAGGACCAAAGGTGGTCCTAGTATATATATATACACACACATATATATGTGTATATATATATATATGTGTGTGTGTGTATGTATATATATATATATATATATATATATATATACACACACATATGCGCACGTGCACACACACACACACGTATATATATAACACATATATATTTATATTTATATTTCATAATTTGGTATCCTGCATCCAGCAACTGACAATCACGAGACAAATTCTACCTTTAGAATGAAAACAATGGGTACATCACAGGAGTGTTCAGAGAGCAAAAAGAAAGAATAACCAAAACCTTTTATTATGAACACAAGGCTCTTGAAATAATAGTTGGAGGTTGAGTTTGAATCTTTAAATTGCAATTTGAATTTTAGCCTAGAGTTAAGACTATAATTAGGTCTCCTTTTTTAAGGCATTCAACAAATCTTTACTATTTGTTATTTTTTAATAAATGTTTATTCATTTTTGAGAGAGAGAGTGCAAATGGGGGAAGAGCAGAGAGAGAGAGGGGAACAGAGAATCCAAAGTGGACTCTGCGCTGACTGCAGCAAGCCCAATGCAGGGCTCAAAGTCACAAACTGTGAAATCATGACCTGAGCTGAAGTTGGACGCTCAACCAAATGAATCGGCCAGGTGCCCCTGTACTATTTTTTAATATGTGTTGGACTTCATAAACACTAGTTCTCTTTGGCTCCAGGAAGCTAAAGAGAATCTTTATGCAGAAGTTTAAAAAAAATACTTTAAGCATAGTATTGTGCCTCTCCCTTTTCCCACTTAACCTAATTTCATTACTCATTTCACTGTCTCATAAACAATAGAGCATATTTCAGCTGTCTGATGAAAGAAGTTTCATTGACCATCACAGAAGGCCTGATGAGGACTGCTGAATTTGCTCATGTGCAATGACAGTTAAGTGCAGAGGAAAGGGTATTGGACAGAAGCGTGGAAAGCTCATTTTAATTCTTTGTTACTTAAGTCATGTAGCCTATCTGTGTCTACCTTCTGCTTCTACAAAGTCGGAACAGTAGTACTGATAGAGCATTTTGTTGCAGTTGACACATAAATTGTGCTCAGTGGATCATTGTTGTTGGGATTTTTTTTCTGCCCATAAAAAAGAGAGTGTTATTATTTTAAAAATTCAATTTTGAATTTTTAAAAAAATAACACTATCTGCAGTAAATACCTTGTGAATTAATGAACAATGCAAGCAGCTGATTCTACCTCCACCCAAATGAAAGAACAACAGGGCTAGAGGGAATGTCTTGGGGAATTTGCTATGAAGGGAGGGAAGAAGAGTGTCTGAGTCCATTTGGATTGCTATAACAAAAATACCACAGACCAGGTAACTTATACACAACAGAAACTTATTCCTCACAGTTTTAGAGTCTGGGAGTTCCAAGATCAAGGTGTTGGCAGATTCAGTGTCTAGCGAGGACCCACTTCCTGGCTCCTAGATGGCTGTCTTCTTGCCATGTCCTCACATACTGGAAGAGACAAGGATGCTCACCTTCTGTGGTCTCTTTTATAAGGACTCAAATCTCATTCATGAGGGTAGAGCCCTCCCAAAGGTCTCTAATCACCTCCTAAAAGTCCTGTATCCCAATATCATCACATTGGGGATTGAGTTTCAACATAGGAATCTAGGAGGCCACAAACATTCAATCTATGGTAGACATTGATATTTACTGAATGCTTAATTTAGCTAGGTACCATGCTAAATTCTTATGTTTATTGATGTATCTTCAACAAATAATTATCACCTACTGTGTTCTACATATGAAGCTAGGCATTGGAGCATAGTAGTATGTAAGACAGGCATGGTCCATATTCTTTGGTGCTTATAAATTGAGCATTAGGGATAGATACTAAACAAATATACAGACAGTTAATTCTTTATTAATTAAAATTATGGCTATCACTAGAGAGATATAAAATTATTTAATCTTTTCAGCAGCCTTGTAAAATATTATTTGCCTTTTATAGAAGAATAAAATGAGGCTTGAAAGTGTTTAAGAAATTATCTGAGGTCACAAAGCTAATAGGTGGTGGACTTAACATTGCTCAGGCTTTATCCCTTCCAGAAGACTGCTTGTGGGGGTCTCAAGACTGCATGATCTAAAGGAAGTCCACAACTTGACCAACCCCTTTCACCCATTTATCCCTTAAAGGAAGGTTTCTTGAACACTTACCACATATCACCACCACAATGGACATGATACCTGCCTACATGGAGTGCACAGACTAATGAGGACGACAGAGATTAATCACTTCTCAAATACATAATTATAAACTACCACAAAATGAGGAAAAATTACATAGTGTTATGATAGCCTGTGATAGAGACACCCACTTTAGGAGTTCAGGAAGGCATCCATGAGGAGGTGACCTTAAAATAGAGATCTAAGGGATGAGAGGGAGCTAACTGGGTAGGAAGGATGATGGAAGCAGAGGATTTTATGCGGTGGGGTGAGGATCTGTAAAGGCTCTGAGTCAGAAAGGAACATAATGAAATTGGAACAAGTAAATGAAGATCACTGTGGTCAAACTGAAATAATGGAAGAGTAGCACAAGGTAAAGACAGGTAGGAGCTAGAACCTGGTGTTTTAGCCATTTTAAGGATTTTGGTCTTAATCATAGGAGCAAGGTGAAGTCATGGAAGGAAAATCACTTTATCAAATAATTCAGTGAAGAAATAGGCAGAAGACATGAATAGATACTTTTCCAGAGAACACATCCAGATGTCCAATAGACAGACACATGAAAAAATCCTCAACATCACTCATCATCAGGGAAATGTCAGTCAAAACCACATTGAGATACCACCTCACACCTGTCAGAATAAAATTAGCAGAAGAAACAACTGATGTTGGTGAGGATATGGACAAAGGAGAACACTCCTGCACTGTTGGTGGGAATGTAAACTGGTGCAGATACTCTGGAAAACAGTGTGGAGGTTCCTCAAAAATTAGAAATAGAACTACCCTATGACCCAGCAATTGCACTACTAAGTACTTATCCAAAGGATATAAAGACGCTGATTCAAAGGGACACATGCACCCCAATATTTACAGCAGCAGTATTGGCAGTAGCCAAAATATGGAAGGGGCCCCAATGTCCATCGACTGATGAATGGATAAAAAAGATGTGATATATATATTCAATGGAATATTACTCAGCCATCAAAAAGAATGGAATCTTGCCTTTTGTGACAATGTGGATGGAACTAGAGTGTGTTATGTTAAATGAAATGTCAGAGAAAGACAAATATATAATTTCACTCGTGGAATTTAAGAAACACAGATGAACATAAGGGAAGGGAAGCAAAAATAAAAACGGAGAGAGAGGCAAACTATGAGAGACTTTTACGTAGAAAGAACTGAGGGTTGCTGGAGGAAGGTGGGTGGGGGTGGGCTAGATGGGTGATGGGCATTAAGGAGGGTACTTGTGATGAGCACTGGGTGTCTTATATAAGTAATGAATCACTAAATTCTATTCCTGAAATCTTTAAAAAAATAAAGAATTTAAAAAATCACTTTCACAGTTGTGTGGGCATATATCTGAAGTGCAAAAGCAGAACATAAGGATATTATTGCCATCTTTCAAGTGAGAAATGTCAGTAGCATTACCTGGGCTAGCAGGTGTGTATGAGAGACTTGAGTCAATGATGGAAACCTGAAGAAAGCAGTTAATTTTGTCTACTTAATGGAAATACTTCCATAATTCATACAAATCACCTGCTGATCTGAATATGTTCTTGATTTGGCATTACGCAGGCTCATGGTGAGTTGATTCTTACAATGACTTTGATTTTGAAACGCAGTTTATATCTTATCGATGTTGACCTAGCTCTTGATAGAGATGTATATAATACAGTTTGACTCAGTCATAATTCTCTAAGCGTCTACTATGCTACACTCTATTAGCCCCTGCAGGACTTAAACCGATAACTAAGATATTATCCTTGCTTGCAAAAGTAAGTGACCTAATAATGTACATAGGATGATAACAAAGTACAAACACAAGTGACTGTGGTGTACAACGTGCCACAGCCAAGTTTTATTGCATTTCTTTAAGAAGCAAAGATCACATTCTGCTTAAGGATTTAAAGGATTAGCAAAGATAGAGCATGAAAATGGACTTGGAACCATGTGACACATTTAACTCATGGAAGAGGGGTTGTGGAAGGCTTGTTTTCTAAACTATACTTAATCTGGGAGGATAAAAGATAATAATTATATTGATACCTGAGGCTATTAGGATTTATGGAAGTTAGATTATCTTCAAGAAACATATTTGTGATGAAACATTTTCATTTGATTCACTTGATTTCATTTGATTCACAGGCTTCACTATGCACTTCTTAAAAGAAGACTTAATATTTCTAGAGCAGTTTTAAGTTTACAGTAAAATGGAGAGTAAGGTACAGAAATTTCCCATATACTCCCTGGCCCGTAGCTTTACCCAGTCAGCATCACTCACCAGAATGGTACATTTTTACCAAGGGTGAACTCACACTAACACATTATAAACACCTCAAGTCCATAGTTTGCCTTAGGGTTCACTCTTGTATTGCACATTCTATGGATTTGGTTAAGTATATAATAACATATGTTCATCATTATAATATCAGAGTATTTTCAATGCCTTAAAAATTCTTTGTGCTCTGCCTAGTCATCCCCTTCCTCACTCACCATTCACTGTCAATTACTAGTCTTTTTTGCTGTCTCCATAGTGTTATCTCTTCCGGAGTGTCATATAGTTGGAATCATATAGTATGGTGCCTTTTCAGATTGGCTTCTTTTACTTACTAATATGCATTCAAGTCTCCATATCTTATCATGGTTTGATAGTTCATTTCATTTTAGTGCTGAATAATATTCCATTGTTTGTATGGACCACTTTATTTTTTTCATTTACCTAATTTATCATTTCTCTGATGATATAGGATGTGATATCTCTTTTCATACACTGATTTGCCATCTGCATATCGCTGGTGAGATGTCTATTAAGGTGTTTGGCCCATTTTTAATCAGGTTGTTTTCTTATTGATGAATTTTAAGAGCTCTTTATATATGTTGGATGAGTCCTTTATCAGATGTGTCTTTTGCAAGTATTTTCTCCCAGTCTTTGTCTTGTCTTTTCATTCTCTTGATACTATCTTTTGTAGAGCAGGTCTACAAATTTTAATGAAGTCAAGTGTGTCAGTTATTTCTTTCATAGATCTCATCTTCATTATTGTATCTAAAAAGGCATCACCATATCCCAAGGTCATCTAGACTTTCTTCTTTAGGACTTTTATAGTTTTCCATTTTCCATTTAGGTCTCTGACCCATTTCTAGTTAATTTTTGTGAAGGGTGTAAGGTCTGTGTCTAGATTCATTCATTTCATGTGGATGTCTACTCATTCCAGTATCATTTGTTAAAGAAACTTTCTTTGCTCCATTTTGTTGCCCTTGCTTCTTGTTTGTTTGTTTGTTTGTTTGTTTTGTGTGTGTGAGAGAGAGCACAGCATGCTCAGGAGAGGGACAGAAAGGGAGGGAGAGACAGAATCCAAAACAGTCTCCAAGTGGTCAGTACAGAGCCTGATGTGAGACTCAAACTCACAAACCATGATATCATGACCTGAGCTAAAATCAAGAGTCAGACCTGAGCTAAGAAGTCAAGAATTGGACACTTGACCAAATGAGCCACCCAGGTACCCAGCCCTTCCTTATTTGTCAACAATCAGTTGACTGTATTTCTGGGAATCTACATCTGGGTTCTCTGTTCTGTGCCACTGATATATTTGTTGGTTCCTCACCAGTATCACAATGTCTTGATTGATTACTGTAGCATTATTGTAAGTCTTGAAATTATTCACTTTTGTGACATTGACTCACTTTATTTAACAGTCATTATGTGTTTACTGAAAATACAGCAGACATTCATTGATTTTTAGGGGCAATGTTTAAAGTTCTGACAAATCAGCAATTCCTGGAAAGCTTTTCTTGAAAGTGATAGACTCAGTAATTATTTTACAAAGAGCAAATGGATAATGATTCCAAGTAGAGCAGTAACTCTGAGTATAAACATGGTGGAGGGAGATACAGGAAGTTGGCAAAGAACTTTGAGTTCTTCATTTTGATTGGAACATAGAGTAACTAAAAGTGATATTGGGGGGATGAAAGTGGAGGGTCGAAGCCCTATCACTGACGATCCTACGGGATAGACTGCTGGACAGCGGAAAGAAATTTTCAGTTGCCCACACCTAACTTGAAGAAAGAAATTTTGACTGCGTGTTTCAATATATTTTTCTTTTTTCAAGTGACCCAGTATTCAATAAATTTTATGATAAATAACCTGGGGTCTGACAGCAGCATTTTCCACAGGATTGAGATTCCTGGGAAGAAACTGGAGTTTATACTGATAGATCTACTGAGCATATTATCAGGAGAAGAGCTTTCTTTGATGGGCAGTCATTTGGAATCTATTTTCCCTCACTTCAGAGTAGTTCTCAGGTCAAATCACTGTTGTATTTATATCCATGACCTCTTTTCCAGTGCTGTATCAGCTGAGCATTGTAGAAACACCCTTAAAAGAAGCAGTATTTGGGTAAGAAACATCAGCCAAAATGAGTGAAATTAGACAAAATTTTTTTTAAAGAATGAGGGGTTTTTAAGTGGCTTTATCAGTAAATCCTTTAAGTAGTTTCCATTTGAATTGCTAAGCCATTATACAGCCATTAATTGAACCCAGCGAACTTTCTTTGGATCATTGAATACCTATTGTGCCAAATGAATCTCAACATTTTGTGTTGGGGGGGGGTGGGGAGTCTGGGCTAAGACTTATAGTTTGAAATCTGATGGGTAAGGAAATCTTTGGAGAAGTTTATTGCCCTATGGATAGGGTAGAAGACAGAGAAGGAGTATAAGGAAATGGCTGGAGTTCAAGGGTAGGAGTACTTTTATTCTCTTTCTTTTCTTTTTTCTTTTTCTTATCCTTTCAAGATCTCATTGGGTCTTAAAGAAAAGGTGAATATCTGGGTAAATATTGTAGTGGTTTTAGTTCATATACCAGAAGTCTTTGAACTTTGAAAATCATAAATACACCTGAGAATGTGAAAATGTAGATGGCTGGGCCTTATACCTATATTTTGATTTAGTAGATCTAGGTGTGGAGCCTTGGGGATCTCATTTTTAACAAGTACCCTCTGGGTGATTTTATGTAGGTGGTCCTGAATTTTGCATTTGAAAACTTGACAATTCCAACTTGTAGAAATTAGACACAATTTAAAGCATTCAGTAAAACTCATAAAAACCATCCTGCTACTGTGCTAGGGTCCAGGCATATAAAAAGTAAAATACATAGCTAGTAGAGGGAGAATATAAACACACGTGCATGTGTGTGCGCGCAAACACACACCCAACATCAACGTGATACCATGCTAAAGAGAGAAATTTATCCATTGGGTATGTGTATGCCAGTTACAGACTCAGAAGTGGGGAAAGAAAACTTGAAAGTGAAGGCTTCCTCTTGAGATAGACTTTGTTTGTCTACTTTGTAGTGTTAGGAACATGCCCTCCAAGCTGTGTAACCAGTGAGGTAGAAATAGTTCTTCTTTATGAGACATCTCCTTTCAAAATAATGAGCATATTCATGTGGTTTTCAAGGCCTTTAAAAAAGAGTAAATAAACCTGGTTTCAACCCATCTGCTGATTCCGGATGTCTGAGGATAATCAGGTGTGAATTTTAAAGCTGTAGTGGGGAAAACAGTCCATGGGTAAAAATGACAGCTGACTTTAGGAGCACAAACTTTTATTTTCCTGAGATTGTGCAAAGAGTCGGTGTCTGTATACAGAGACTCCTCTCTCTGAAGTGCCAGTTTATGACAATGCCAAGTGAGAACGTACAGTTCCTTTGTGACAAGAGGTAACATCCATAGAAAGTTAGAAGTAATATGGGGCGCCTGGGTGGCGCAGTCGGTTAAGCGTCCGACTTCAGCCAGGTCACGATCTCACGGTCCGCGAGTTCGAGCCCCGCGTCGGGCTCTGGGCTGATGGCTCGGAGCCTGGAGCCTGTTTCCGATTCTGTGTCTCCCTCTCTCTCTGTCCCTCCCCCATTCATGCTCTGTCTCTCTCTGTCCCAAAAATAAAATAAACGTTGAAAAAAAAAATTTAAAAAAAAAAGAAAGTTAGAAGTAATAGAAGGTTATTTTAATAACCCATCACACCTTCGTTCTTATTGCCAGTGAATGCATAAGGACCAGTACAGAGTGCTAGCCTTTGCAACATTAACTCATTAAAACATCAAAATTCATTTCAGAATATCAGACTTTGACATCATAAAATAGGACCCTATAATGAAAGTGCTAATATTGGATTGACTACAAGGTGATCTGTAAAAAATTTTTTAAAAACAGGGTAATAATTTTGCTTTCCTGGTAATCATTGCATAGGAAGGGGATAAATACATAGAGATGAATTACCAACATACTGTCTGATGAAAATGAATGTGCTAAGGAGGTGGAGGCTGCTTCTTGGCCCTGCTGTGGGAGATTGAGTTTCTTCTTAGTAGTAGTTACTGTTCTATCTAATCCCAGAAACTGCTGTCCCCAGTGGTGTGACAGTGGTGTCCCCTCCTTTAGAGTTGTGGTGGCAGGGTGTGGCAATATCCAAGCTGCTGCATTCTGCCAGCCATCACTTGTGAAGCCTCAGTTTTCTCCCATACATCTGGTACTGGTGAGTGATATACTTTCACACCCTGGTAATGTCAGGTGGAGTGCCTACAGAGATCTGGTTCATGGTGTCATAGAGGTCTCATGTGATGACTGAGGATTATGCCACCTTCTCAGTTGCAGCAGAAAGAATTAGTGGATGAAGAGCCAGTGGAGAGATGAGAATCCTGGAGAAGAAAGAAATGAATGAGGAGGTAGAGGAGAAGATGAGGAAGGGATGTTCAGATGAGACATGGTGCAGAAGACTAAAGTGGCAGAGGTGAAGGAAGTGGGGAGGCCCTGAGCCTTGAATGTGATCTCTCCAGGGACTTTGAGTGTGGAGTTACAGACCATGGATGCTCAGGCTGACAGGGCCTTCCTCCACCTCAATCCCAAGTTGGGGTGAATGCAGCGGCACTTGGATGAGGACAGAAATTTCATCAACCAAAATATACCTGCATTGTGGGACCTCACCTTTTGAACCAACCCCCACCTAACAAGCACCCTAATGCAGATTTGCTAAGGTGTATACCAGTTAGGGATGAAAGAGTTCAGACATCCCAGGACGGCTACAAGTTGGGGGTCTTCTTTTGGACGAACTCTTACTGCAAAAACAGGCGATCAGAGAGTGTGATGAGGTCAGATCTTCTGGACAGATGTCCTTTCTTTCCATTCAAAACATTGGATCAGGACCCTATGCCCCCTGTCCTTCATCTACAGGAGCAGGACACCACTTGTAGCTTCTTACCTTCATCACTGCCTCAGACCACAGCCTCCCAGAATCAGACAAAACTATTGTTATTACTATTTTAGTATATGTGCTGCCCAAGAGAGCATGAAACTATTGTTATTGCTAACAGGGAACTGTAGTCCAGTTCCTACAGGAGTAACTACCATGTGAAGGGAAACCAGACTACTTTCAGCAGGGCAGCCCATGGAGATACTCAAGCTCTTTGGGTACTAGTGTGGTTAACTCCTGCCTTTGGAAATTGTTCTTGCCCCAGATTACTTGCCAGCAGTTGTTGGACCTCTGCGTGGCCAACAGTGGTGTGCATGTGCTGGCCTCTCTTCTCTGTCATTGCTGTCATCATCACTAATGTAGCTTTTGTTGGACATGACCATGATTTGTCTAAGCCAAGGAAATGATAATAAAGACAGCACTGCCTTCATCTCCATTGCTTGAATCTTTGTTTGTGTCAAGGCCTTCCCACCTGCTTCTGATGTAGGTACTTAAGAGTCACATTGGAAGAGGAACATTGTATCTTCAAGCACCATAACTACAAGAACGTTGAAAAGCTAGATTCAATGTTTAATGTCTGTGGCAAGTTGTTCATCTTCCAGTGGATAACGTCACGACCCTAAGACCTCGGCTTGGCCATCACCATCTGAATTTTCATCTTTGCCCAGGAGCCCATGTCACCCACCCTGCTGAGTATCTGGAAAAACAAGGACATAAGCAGTAGAGTGCTGCTGAGCTTGTATGAGGTAAAGGATAAAAGTAAGGGACTTCTAAATCTACCAAAATCCAAAATTTTTCAAGTAGCTTTTTTGCTGCTGATAAGTCTTCATGAAGGCCTATGCCATGCTCTACCTTTTCTATTAGCCTTTTGGATAATCTGTGTACTGAGCACCAGCAACCCCATTTTCTGGTTTCTAGGTGACAGGGACCTTCAGAACCACCCGTGGACTCGGGCTTCCTACCAACCACTGGAAAGCTCCTCCACCTACCCTCCTTTCATTGTCACTCAGGAACCATACCTGATGTCAGAGAGGTGATTAGGCTGGCAGGTGTGGCTCTATAACTCTAAACAAGGGTGAATATGGTATCCTTTCTGGGCATCATGTGTTCTTAGCCACATCCAATGAGCCCATGGAGAATTTGGTGTGTTTCTCAGCCCCTTTTTGCCTACCTGATCATGACCAGATGACAAAGTGCTATGTGAGATGTCAGGAGAGAAAAGACACATTTTATTTATAGACTTCATCTGTCTGCCTACAACTCATTCCAACACCTCTCTTCTCCTTTCTGTGCCTCTCTCACCTTTTCTCTCCTCTTTCTGTTTTTAATGACTTTAGGGACCAAAACAAGAAAGCAAAACAACTAGAAAGCAGACTCCAATTTGCTTCTCCTCTCGATGATATCTAGAAAGAGAGAGGGAGGTTGTCCAGTAAAATAGGCTGCCAGAGCTCTCTGACCCTCTATTTTATGCCCCCCACCACCACCTCACAAGCTTTCTTTTACAAGTCCTAGAAAGTTCAAGTGAAGACAGACAAAGGATTGTGGGATTGAAGTACTGAGGTGGGTGTGAGTCTGTGGGGCAGGGATGATTCATTGCCCTATTATACACAGTATTCTTTTAGGCTAATCCTAGCCCAATATCACCACCACTACCCTTCCCCATAAGACATGCACACTCTTTTCTCCTTACTGTGTCCAAATTTCTAAGAAACCTTGTAGATATTTCTTCAGCATTAACCTGGAGGGGATGAAGAAGAATGTTACAGGAATGAGATTCTATTAGGAATTAAATTAACTCTTTTAAATGATTACTTTAAATCTAAAATAATGTAAATAAAAAGGAAGAGTGTACAGCTCTGAGAAGTTTATCTACACCTCCTTTGTTTCTGGGATAAAGTGAGGGTTTTTACTAGCAAGGACTGAAAAGATGATATACAGAGATGGATAAATTGTTTTAGTTTGATAAAAGCATCTATAATAAAATGTGAGGCAACAGTCGTACATAATATTTTTAGTTCAGAAGCCTCCTCTTCTATCTTCAGAAAAGGATGCAAGCACTATCTTTTCCATCTCCATGACTAGTTTAGCCATCTTTATTCTTATCTAATATCATTCAAGAACAGGCTGGAGATGCCAAAAATAAATGAAATGCAATACTTTAGGTAGTGTTTGTTGTACTTAAAATTGTATATAAAAAACACCAAGGCAAATGTAAAGGAATTCAGAACATAATCAACTTTTCTGGCAGTTTTTTTATAATATTTACAATTTCCACTTGTTTATCTGGTTTAACTCAAGGACACAACCTTAGGAGCAAACATAATTGATATATAACGTTTTCACTTTTTCTGCTCCCTGTAAAGCGAAATTGACTAATGTTTTTGGAGGGAACCCATTAAAATTTGCATATATATTTAATTCTGCTAAACTTGCGTAGACCAGAATTAGATGAAGGGAGAGAAGAATAGAAATTCCATGGAAAGATGCATGACTAAGGTGGTAGCATTTTGACCAAGATTTCCAGGTTAAGATGCTGAATATATCTGTAAGGAAAGAAAAAAAAAACATCTTACAGATATATTACCTGTACTTTCCAGATATCTAAGTATTTGAAAACCTTTAAGCTATTACCTATTCATACATGTACATACAAGTGCTACTCACCAAATATTTCTGAGTCGTGTCTGGGCAGAAGGGTGGTTGAATTTTCCCATCCCCTTTGCACTGATCATGGTCATGTGACTTGCTTTGGTGGATGAATCTTGAGAAGCTCTATGTGTCACATCTGAGACAAAGCTGTAATGGCTAGTGCACAGTTTGTCAGAACCTCTTTTTCTGTGCCATGGCAACCAGCCCCAGGTGGGGAGGTTCTATTAGCTTTGTCCTAGTGTAGAGAGACACAGCACATGTTCCTCCCCTTTTCTCCAATCCCTTAACCCACATGAATTTGTAGCATGAATCAAAAACAAGCCTTTGTTATTTTGGGGCGTTCAGATTTTGAAGTTATATTGTTATTGCAACACAATCTAGCCTAGCATGATGAAAACATCTTTTAGATTTTTTTTCTATATGTTGGGTGTTTATGAATAATTGTGAGAATTGCACATCTTGATACAGGCCATTATTTTTTGATGTCTATTTCTTGCCTAGTTTTTTTTTAAGTTCATTTATTTATTTTTAGAGAGATAGAACACAAGCAAAGGAGGGGCAGAGAGGGAGGAAGCAGGGAGGGAGGGAGGGAGAGAGAGAGAATGAATCCCAAGCAGGCTCCATGCCATTAGCGCAAAGCCCAACATAGAGCTTGAACTCATGAGCAATGAGATCATAACCTGAACCAAAATCAAGAGTCAGATTCTTAACCAACTGAGCCACCCCAGGCGCCCCTTGCCTAATTCTTGATCCTATTGTTTCTGACAGGTAAACAGACTTCAAATATTTGGAAACTAAATACTATAAAAGCTTACATGATCACGTATAGATTTTCATGTGAATTTGTTATATTGTGTGCGCATTTATCCTGCACTTTCTTGGAATTCTGTGTCATATCCATTGGCAACTGACTGGTCCATATCCATACTACATTACGAACTTATAAAAAAAATTGCAACATATAACTAATCTGTGTTCTTATGGTACAAATTCTAGGAATACACATTTAGTGGAACTCAATAAACTTTAGCTGAAAATATAATGGAGATTATGGCTGATAAAGAAGAGGAGGATAGGGATTTCAAGAAGAGATAATGCTTCAGGAACATGCATGTTCACAGTTTACTGTAAAGCAATTCCATTTGTACAAATAATTTACTGCCTATGTGTTCTGATATCTGAAAATCAGAATTTAGTTTCAAAGTTCATAGCTCACAACATGTAGTATATACATACAATGGAATATTACTCAGCTATAAAAACGAACGAATTCTTGCCATTTGCAACGATGTGGTTGGAGCTAGGGGGTATAACGCTAAGCAAAATAAGCCAGTCAGAGAAACACAAAAATCATATGATTTCACTCATGTGGGATTTAAGAAACAAGCAAGTAAGCCAAGGGGAAAAAGAGAGAGAGGCAAACCAAGAAACACACTCTTAACTGCAGGGAATACACTGTTGGTTACCAAAGCTGGGGTGAGTGGGGGGATCAGTGAAATAGGTGATGAGGACCAAGGAGTACACTTGTGATGAGCACAATCATTATATTGTACACTTGAAATTAATATTACACTGTTTGTTAAGTGGAATTTATATAAAATTTTTAAAGTATAGAGAAGCACAAAAGGAGGAAATTAATATGAGGATTAGCAGAGGACATTGTGTTTCTAGGGGAAAATGGTAAATTGACACATTTTACACATTCAGTATTTACTGGATGTCTTTCTCAGTGGGAATTCTTTGGGGGAAGTATATTTCAGTCCTTGGAGTAAAACCTTTGCCAGCTCACAATGCATTGTCTTTCTTTTCTTACCATATGATTTTATTTCCATTTTTCTGGCACAAGAAAACAGGTGAAAATGTCGAACTTCATGATAGGTCTGAAGGTATTGGGAATAATTTTTGATGCATATTTTCTGAGAAGATTTTGGTGATCAAGTGATCATTTTGGTGTTCCTCATCTCATGATCTTAACTGTTCTCATTATATTCCCTAATAAGCACCAATAGAATTTAATGCAGTACATTTTTAAATGCTCTATTGTTAAAATGCATTCACACAAAAATCTAATTATGTCTACTAAATCTTAATAGTATATTTTGTAAATTTTGGTAATTTATGATAGAAGCATCTCCAATCGTTCAGAGGTAATTTTTTTTTCTATACACACCTATGTGGTGCTCATGAAATGAGCAGTGAACACGAGCACACTATTAAAATGATTTATTTTAATCATGATAAACATGGTTGATTTATTTGTTTATTCATTTGGTAGATATCTATTAAATAGCTATATATTTTTTTGTATGGTTATTTTTTATTATTGATTAATGTAGTGTCACAAGATTATATATTTCTGTGATATGCAAAAATATTCTGTACTTGATAAAGACATTGGGAACAAGGAAATGGCAAAATATGGGAACATTAACATGAAATGAATATATAAAAATCATTAAAAATGGAAAGATAATACCATAAATATTAAATATTTTAGAATTACCTAGAATGAAATTTTAAAACATGCAAAGCATTCATTGCCATGATTGTCTTTGTTTTGTTTTTTTTTTCTTGACAGATATTCTGGATGTAGAATTTCATTCTACATTCCATTTCATTGAATTGTTAAGAGGGCATCCAATATGCTTTGTATTTGTTTTTTTAATATCAAATTTATTGTCAAATTGGTTTCCATACAACACCCAGTGCTCATCCCAAAAGGTGCCCTCCTCAATACCCATCACCCACCCTCCCCACCCTCTCACCCCCATCTACCCTCAGTTTGTTCTGTTTCTAAGAGTCTCTTATGTTTTGGCTCTCTCCCTCTCTAACCTCTTTTTTTTTTTTTTCCTTCCCCTCCCCCATGGACTTCTGTTAAGTTTCTCAGGATCCACATAAGAGTGAAAACATACGGTATCTCTCTTTCTCTGTATGACTTATTTCACTTAGCATAACACTCTCCAGTTCCATCCACGTTGCTACAAAAGGCCATATTTCATTCTTTCTCCTTGCCACGTAGTATTCCATTGTGTATATAAACCACAATTTCTTTATCCATTCGTCAGTTGATATACATTTAGGTTCTTTCCATAATTTGGCTGTTGTTGGGAGTGCTACTATAAACATTGGGGTACAAGTGCCCCTATGCATCAGCACTCCTGTATCCTTTGGGTAAATTCCTAGCAGTGCTATTGCTGGGTCATAGGGTAGGTCTATTTTTAATTTTTTGAGGAACCTCCACACTGTTTTCCAGAGTGGCTGCACCAGTTTGCATTCCCAAAAACAGTGCAAGAGGGTTCCCGTTTCTCCACATCCTCTCCAGAATCTACAGTCTCATGATTTGTTCATTTTAGCCACTCTTACTGGTGTGAGGTGATATCTGAGTGTGGTTTTGATTTGTATTTCCCTGATGAGGAGCGATGTTGAGCATCTTTTCATGTGCCTGTTGGCCATCTGGACATCTTCTTAGAGAAGTGTCTATTCATGTCTTCTGCCCATTTCTTCACTGGATTATTTGTTTTTTTGGGTGTGGAGTTTGGTGAGCTCTTTATAGATTTTGGATACTAGCCCTTTGTCCGACATGTCATTTGCAAATATGTTTTCCCATTCCGTTGGTTGCCTTTTAGTTTTGTTGGTTGTTTCCTTTGCTGTGCAGAAGCTTTTTATGTTCATGAGGTCCCAGTAGTTCATTTTTGCTTTTAATTCCCTTGCGTTTGGGGATGTGTCAAGTAAGAAATTGCTACGGCTGAGGTCAGAGAGGTTTTTTCCTGCTTTTTCCTCTAGGGTTTTAATGGTTTCCTGTCTCACATTCAGGTCCTTTATCCATTTTGAGTTTATTTTTGTGAATGGTGTAAGAAAGTGGTCTAGTTTCAATCTTCTGCATGTTGCTGTCCAGTCCTCCCAGTTCCATTTGTTAAAGAGACTGTCTTTTTTTCCATTGGATATTCTTTCCTGCTTTGTCAAAGATGAGTTGGCCATACTTGTGTGGGTCTAGTTCTGAGGTTTCTATTCTATTCCATTGGTCTATGTGTCTGTTTTTGTGCCAATACCATGCTGTCTTGATGATTATAGCTTTGTAGTAGAGGCTAAAGTCTGGGATTGTGATGCCTCCCGTTTTGGTCTTCTTCTTCAAAATTACTTTGGCTATTCGGGGCCTTTTGTGGTTCCATACGAATTTTAGGATTGCTTGTTCTAGCTTTGAGAAGAATGCTGGTGCAATTTTGATTGGGATTGCATTGAATGTGTACATAGCTTTGGATAGTATTGACATTTTAACAATATTTATTCTTCCAATCCATGAGCACGGAATGTTTTTTCATTTCTTTGTATCTTCTTCAATTTCCTTCATAAGCT
This sequence comes from Panthera leo, assembly GCF_018350215.1. Taxonomy (NCBI): domain Eukaryota; kingdom Metazoa; phylum Chordata; class Mammalia; order Carnivora; family Felidae; genus Panthera; species Panthera leo. Next base: position 12,975,227 of record NC_056692.1, on the reverse strand, counting down.
TTCTATAGTTTTCAGCATACAGATCTTTTACATCTTGGGTTAGGTTTATTCCTAGGTGTTTTATGCTTCTTGGTGCAATTGTGAATGGAATCAGTTTCTTTATTTGTCTTTCTGTTGCTTCATTATTAGTGTATAAGAATGCAACTGATTTCTGTACATTGATTTTGTATCCTGCGACTTTGCTGAATTCATGTATCACTTCTAGCAGACTTTTGGTGGAGTCTTTCAGGTTTTCCATGTATAATATCATGTCATCTGCAGAAAGAGAAAGTTTGACTTCATCTTTGCCAATTCTGATGCCTTTGATTTCCTTTTGTTGTCTGATTGCTGATGCTAGAACTTCCAACACTATGTTAAACAACAGCGGTGAGAGTGGACATCCCTGTCGTGTTCCTGATCTCAGGGAGAAAGCTCTCAGTTTTTCCCCATTGAGGATGATATTACCTGTGGGCTTTTCATAAATGGCTTTTATGATGTTTAAGTATGTTCCTTCTATTCTGACTTTCTCGAGGGTTTTTATTAAGAAAAGATGCTGAATTTTGTCAAATGCTATTTCTGCATCGATTGACAGGATCATATGGTTCTTATCTTGTCTTTTATTAATGTGATGTATCAAATTGATTGATTTGCAAATGTTGAACCAGCCCTGCAGCCCAGGAATGAATCCTACTTGATCAAAGTGAATAATTCTTTTTATATGCTGTTGAATTTGATTTGCTAGTATCTTATTGAGAATTTTTGCATCCATATTCATCAGGGATATTGGCCTGTAGTTCTCTCTCTCTCTCTCTCTCTCTCTCTCTCTTTTTTTTTTTTTTTTTTTTTTTTTTTTACTGGGTCTCTGTCTGGTTTAGGAACCAAAGTAATACTGGCATCATAGAATGAGTCTGGAAGTTTTCCTTCCCTTTCTATTTTTTGGAATAGGTTGAGAAGGATAGGTATTATCTCTGCTTTAAATGTCTGGTAGAATTCCCCTGGGAAGCCATCTGGTTCTGGACTCTTATTTGTTGGGAGATTTTTGATAACTGATTCAATTTCTTCGCTGGTTATGGGTCTGTTCAAGCTTCTATTTCCTCCTGTTTGAGTTTTGGAAGTGTGTGGGTGTTTAGGAATTTGTCCATTTCTTCCAGGTTGTCCAGTTTGTTGGCATATAATTTTTCATAGTATTCCCTGATAATTGCTTGTATTTCTGAGGGATTGGTTGTAATAATTCCATTTTCATTCATGATTTTATCTATTTGGGTCATCTCCCTTTTCTTTTTGAGAAGCCTGGCTAGAGGGTTATCAATTTTCTTTATTTTGTCAAAAAACCAACTCTTGGTTTCCTTGATCTGCTCTACAGTTTTTTAGATTCTATATTGTTTGTTTCTGCTCTGATCTTTATTATTTCTCCTCTGCTGGGTGTAGGTGTCTTTGCTGTTCTGCTTCTATATCCTTTAGGTGTGCTGTTAGATTTTGTATTTGGTATTTTTCTTGTTTCTTGAGATAGGCCTGGATTGCAATGTGTTTTCCTCTCAGGACTGCCTTTGCTGCACCCCAAAGCATTTGGATTATTGTATTTTCATTTTCATTTGTTTCCATATATTTCTTAATTTCTTCTCTAATTGCCTGGTTGACCCATTCATTCTTTAGTAGGGTGTTCTTTCACCTCCATGCTTTTGGAGGTTTTCCAGACTTTTTCCTGTGGTTGATTTCAAGCTTCATCGCATTGTGGTCTGAAAGTATGCATGGTATGATCTCAATTCTTGTATAATTATGAAGAGCTGTTTTGTGACCCAGTATATGATCTATCTTGGAGAATGTTCCATGTGCACTCGAGAAGAATGTATATTCTGTTGCTTTGGGATGCAGAGTTCTAAATATATCTGTCAAGTCCATCTGATCCAATGTATCATTCAGGGCCCTTGTTTCTTTATTGACCATGTGTCTAGGTGATCTATCCATTGTTGTAAGTGGAGTATTAAAGTCCCCTGCAATCACCGCATTCTTATCAATAAGGTTGCTTATGTTTGTGAGTAATTGTTTTATATATTTGGGGGCTCCGGTATTCGGCGCATAGACATTTATAATTGTTAGCTCTTCCTGATGGATAGACCCTGTAATTATTATATAATGCCCTTCTTTATCTCTTGTTACAGACTTTAAAGTCTAGTTTGTCTGATGTAAGTATGGCTACTCCAGCTTGCTTTTGACTTCCAGTAGCATGATAGATAGTTCTCCATCCCCTCACTTTCAATCTGAAGGTGTCCTCAGGTCTAAAGTGAGTCTCTTGTAGACAGCAAATAGATGGGTCTTGTTTTTTTTATCCATTCTGATAGCCCATATGTTTTGGTTGGAGCATTTAGTCCATTTACATTCAGTGTTATTATAGAAAGATTTGTGTTTAGAGTGATGTCTGTAGGTTTCATGCTTGTAGTGATGTCTCTGGTACTTTGTCTCACAGGATCCCCCTTAGGATCTCTTGTAGGGCTGGTTTAGTGGTGATGAATCCCTTCAGTTTTTGTTGTGTGGGAAGACATTTATCTCTCCTTCTAATCTAAATGACAGACTTGCTGGATAAAGGATTCTCGGCTGCATATTTTTTCTGTGCATCACATTGAAGATTTCCTGCCATTCCTTTCTGGCCTGCCAAGTCTCAGTAGACAGATCCATCACGAGTCTTATTGGTCTCCCTTTATATGTTAGAGCACGTTTATCCCTAGCTGCTTTCAGAATTTTCTCTTTATCCTTGTATTTTTCCAGTTTCACTATGATATGTCGTGCAGAAGATCAATTCAAGTTACATCTGAAGGGAGTTCTCTGTGTCTCTTGGATTTCAATGCCTTTTTCCTTCCCCAGATCAGGGAAGTTCTCAGCTATGATTTCTTCAAGTACACCTTCAGCACCTTTCCCTCTCTCTTCCTCCTCTGGAATTCCAATTATGCGTATATTATTTTGTTTAATTATGTCAGTTCTCTAAATCTCCCCTCATACTCCAGATTTTTTTTTTTTTATCTTTTTCTCAGCTTCCACTTTTTCCATAATTTTATCTTCTAGTTCACCTATTCTTTCCTCTGGCTCTTCAATCCGAGCTGTGGTCGCCTCCATTTTATTTTGCAGCTCATTTGTAAGATTTTTTAGCTCCTCCTGACTGTTTCTTAGTCCCTTGATCTCTGTAGTAATAGATTCTCTGCTATTCTCTATACTTTTTTCAAGACCAGCGCTTAATTTTATGACTATTATTTTAAATTCATTTTCCGTTACATTGTTTAAATTGTTTTTGATCAGTTTGTTAGCTGTCGCTACTTCCTGGAGTTTCTTTTGAGGAGAATTCTTCTCTTTAGTCATTTTGGATTGTCTCTGGAGTGGTGCGGAACTGCAGGGCTCTTCCCTTGTGCTGTCTGGAGTAACTTGCATTGGTGGGTGGGGCCACAGTCAGACCTGATATCTGTCCCCAGCCCACCGCTGGGGCCACAGTCAGACTGGTGTGTACCTTATCTCCCCCTCTCCCAGGGGCAGGACTCACTGTGGAGTGGTGTGGCCTCTGTCTGGACTACATACACACTGCCAGGCTTGTGGTGCTGCTTCGATGCGATTTGGTGTATTAGCCAGGGTGGATCCGCAAGGTGCACAGGGGCGGGAGGGGCAGGCTTAGCTCACTTTGTTCAGTGGTCTGCTTCAGGAGGGGCCCTGTGGCACCGGGAGGGAGGCAGACCCGTCGGAGGGATGGATCCACAGAAGCAAAGCATTGTGTGCTTGCACGGTGCAAGCAAGTTCATGACGGGAACTGGTTCCCTTTGGGATTTCGTCTGGGGGAATGAGTGAGGGAGATGGCGCTGGCAAGTGACTTTGTTCCCCACCGAGCTGAGCTCTGTCCTCCGGGGCTCAACAACTCTCCCTCCCATTGTCCTTTAGCCCTTCCGCTCTCTGAGCAGAGCTGTTGACTTATAGCATCCTAGATGTTAAGTCCTGCTGGCTGTCAGAACACACTCTGTCCGTCCCCTCCACTTTTGCAAGCCAGACTCCGGGGCTCTGCCTTGCTGGGTGGGCTGGCTGCCCCTCCACCACCCCGGCTCCCTCCCACCCGTCCATGTAGTGCGCACTGCCTCTCCGCCCTTCCTACCCTCTTCCGTGGGCCTCTCATCTACACTTGGCTCCAGAGAGTCCATTCTGCTAGTCTTCTGGCAGTTTTTGGGGTTATTTAGGCAGATGTGGGTGGAATCTAAGCCATCGCCAGGACGCGGTGAGCCCAGCGTCTTCCTACACTGCCATCTTCCTCCACCTTCGAAAATCTATACTTATTCTTTATTCATTTTTTCATACATCACTTTTCCATCTAAAATATTTATCAAGATACTACTGTGTGCTTGATACCAGATCCTTAAAAGGTATAGAAAACTGCAATTTACTGTATAATTTTATCCTATAAATAAATCCATTATGATTGCATTTGGAGAGCATATATGACTTTATATTTTAAATTAAAACAAAGGTTTATTATTTTTTTGTAGACCTACATTTAATTGAATATATTTGTGAACTTTTATAATTTTGTCTTGAATATTATAAAAATGCTTTTCCACATCTCTCTTCCTCCTCCCCCCATCTTTTTTCTCTTAATTTTTTATTCAAGTATAATTAACATAAAGTATTACATTAGTTTTGGGTATATAACAAAATAAAAAATTCTATGCATTACTCAGTGCTCATCACAAGTGTACACTTAACACCTTTCACCTATTTCATCCATCTCCCACCCACCCTGCTCATCAGCCTATAAATTACTTTTTTGGAAAATAAGTATTTCAGAAAGCATTTCAGTGCTAAAATGTAACAGATAATCTTAGATTACAGCCGTCTGTGATTATTCCAATTCTGAATTTTCCATTTCTACCTTATTTTTTTCTCAGGGACTAAATTTCTACACATAATTTTGTAGCAGATAAATGACCTAGAGTAAGGATATTGTTTTTTATCAAATCTAGTCTGTATTTTTCTACTCTCTTTTTACCCTATCTTAGGCTTTATTCTTATTGAGCTTCGGTTAAGAAATGATTTCTTTATCCATTTGCCTTGTTCACAAATGAGCCCACCGTCTCTTACTTTCTGCGATGAGAAAAATTGTCCATCCTTGTGTCAGAGCTTGAAGAATTTCCTGCTCCCAATATTACTTTTTCACTAACTCTAATCCCATTAAACATTTCATTGTTAGGGCTAACATATCTTATGCCTTTCAAGGAAATGCTTCATCATCATTATTGTGTAAATATGTTGTTGGCAGTATGGAAAGGCAATTATAATATTTGATATTTAGCATTTTTAGGTTAAATATTCATTAAATATTTCATTTGTCATCAAACAAATTCAGCAAAGGTGGATAAATGTCTTTTGAAGCTAACTGTGTGTACATACAATCGAAGAATGTGAATATAAAAGTCTATCATATTAATCAAAGGAAGTTGTTTAGCCATTGAACGAGTGACTGTTCTTCCATATCACTATAGAATAATATGCTTGGTTAAGCCATTGTAGAAAATAGACTATAATTATTCATTCTATCTGTTCCAGAAAGATGACTTATGGGGATTAAAGATGTATATGGGAACAAGATTACAATCTCGAATATGAAGCAGACTTATAAAAATAATTAAAGTACAATGTGATCGATGAACTAGTTGAAATATATAGAGCGCAGTGGTACTAAATGTCATGAGAGAGAAGGGTTCAAAAGTTTGGTTCCTTTAGCTGGATATTGGAGGAATGTGGAGGGAAGCTTATTCCAGAGGAAAGAATAGTTGTGAGAAGCCATCAACATGTTTTCAGTCTTTCAAGTCCTGCCTTAATTAATTGTGATGATTCTGGCTGGTATGATTTCCTCTAAGTTTACAAAAAGAGTTAGTTCATCATTGAAGGAGTCATTTTTTTTCCTCTGCTGATTTTACAATGATTGGCTGGCTTGTGTCATTGTAGAAAACGGTCTCTACTTAAAATTTATTGAATTTCTAAAGGGCAGTTTCCACTACAAGACTGCATATTCCGTGCCCCCCTCCCCGCCCACCACCTTTGGTTTCCTCAGCTAAGTGTCTCCCTATGACAAAAGTAAGACCTTTTTACTCAGTTTCCTGGCAAAGTTGCTTGTTTGCAAAGTCACACACCCAGCCCAGAGAAATGAAAAGTTATCTTAGTCAGTCAGTTGGCAATGCTATTTATACAAATAAGTTAGGAACACTACAAGGATTTGAAAGATAGCCAAAATCTGAAATTGCAAAGCTCAGAGTTTGCATTGTGTAGTGGCAACAGTAGACAGCAAACCCCACTAATCCTTTCCTCCTAACTTCAACTCCCATATCTAACTTTTAAACAGGTTTTTAAAAGAGCAGAGGTGGGGTGCCTGGGTGGCTCACTCATTTAAGCATCCCACTTCAGCTTAGGTCATGATCTCACAATTCATGAGTTTAAGCCCCACGTTGGGCTCTGTGCTGACAGCTCAGGACCTGGAACCTGCTTCAGATTCTGTGTTTCCTCTCTCTCTGCCCCTACCCTTCTTGCACTCTGTCTCTATCTATCTCAAAAAATAAATAAACATTTAAAAAATCTTTAAAGAAGAACAGAAGCATTTTTAAAAATATGAATTTGTGGTACTATGAGGTTTTCATTTATTTGCTTATTGTATTTCCATTAGAATGCAGATGCCATAAAAGCAGAGACCTCATCTTTTTGTACTTATTCCTGTATCTTTAACACATAGAACAGTGAGCAGCGTATATTAAGAACCCAATAAATATTTGGTATGTGAATGAATATATAGTGAAATAGATCAGTACTGAATGAAGTAAATCATTTCTCCAGCAATAATGCTTTTTAGAAATAAGATGTGGTTGCATTCTTCTCAAAACCAGGGAAGAAGGGAATGAGCATTTTGTGATTTTTTTTAAACATTGCAATTGAATTTCAGGTATCTGGGTCATTTATTCATTTAAAATTTATTGAACATTTACTGTTTCTTACACAAAAATGGACATGGTCTCTCCTCTCATAGAATGTAGACTTAGATGGGGTAGCAAATATTTAAACAAGTTAGTGCTATCATATTGATCCTTGGTATTTATAAAATTTACATTGTCAGTTTGAATTGTTCACTAGTAAGTACAGAGTAGTTATACACCATAAATAGTAATTTCACTTAGGCATATATTTATTTAAGTTGTCCATGCAATAGGAGTTAGGCAGGGAGCTAGTCAATGAGTTTAGACAGGTTTTCACCATCTGCACATTCACATAGCTTATGTTCTGTCTCCTTCCTAAAAAAACATTTTTGGGAGAAATTTATGATGCTGTGGCATTGTGAATTTAGGGATTTCCAAAGACTTGTCTGGATTGCCAAAGAAATGCCCTCTTCATGTCTTCAGTAAAAAATTTTAGAGTCTAGTATTATTTGTACATGCTAAAGTAGAGGAGTGTACAAGAAACCAAGATAGCAGAGGAGATGGGATGATAGACTATGGCTGGCGAAGGGTGGGAAGAGGGAGGTCAAGAAAGCAGGAGAGTCTTTATTAAGAGGGAATTAGAGATGAGTGTTGAAGATTAATAGATTGAGTATGAATTTCTCAGGTAATTAAGATAGGGAGGACAGTACAAGCAGAAGAAATAGTATATCCAAAAGCCCAGAAGTGTGGAATTATTCTTTGAATTTAGAAAATGAGAAAGCATATGGTGTTTTGAGAGGAGAAATTATAAGGAGTGTCCGGTGAAATGGGGCCATGGGCAAGAAGCCAGGCCATTAAAAAACATGGATTCCTTACAAAGCGGTCTGGATATTATTCAGGAGGAAGTCAGGAACCATTGACAGATTTTAATTGGGGAGAAACCTTTTCAGGTGAATGTTGTAGAGCCTTTTAGAAAGTACCACCTGGCAGCTTTGTATTGGAAGATTGAAGAGGAGCCAAGCTAGACACAACACAGGTAGACAAGCTGGTAGGTCAGGGTGCTACTCCGGGTAAGAGAGTGACAGCCCCAGCTAAGGTAGGAACAATAGGGATGGAGAAGAGAAGTCAATTAAAGATTTTCTAAGTGATTTCAGTTACTAAACTAAGTCTAGTTTATGAATACGAGCTGTTTTTCTTTTTAAGAGGTCTGTGATTTTTTTTTCAGAAGTGTTACAGTATTTTTCTTCTTGTTGAATTCTTTCTAAATGACTGGGGCAAAGGAGCAACTCAAAAACGTGAACTTAGTGCCGTATTTAGGAGATTGAAAATTCTTCTGAGGCTTAAGAAATTAAGAATGTCTGTGGTTTCCTTCCCAGATCAAGAGACTGAAGTTATCTAATTGAGAAGCTTATGTCCTCCGTTACATGTTCTCATCTTGCACATATGGGAAAATGCCAGTGTCTGTATTCTTCTTGCCAGATTCGTGAGTCCGGTTCAGGGAACTCTCAGCGGGGAAACTCTCCAGATGGGTTGACTCTCTCGGGACACCTCTCAAATTTGGTCTCCCATTGTCAGGATGGGTCTCTGAGTTTCTGCTTACTGCAACATGGATATCCTTTTTGCCTACTTTCTTCTTGCTCCAGAACTTAGGCAGGTTTTGTTAAGGGACTCACTCTTGTCCTGACTGGTTTTCTTTACGATGAAGGTCCCCTTTTTTCATTGCCTCAAACTTCATTCCTTGCCTTCTCATGCATCGCCTACTTCTTGGTTTTGTCCTGCCATTTTTGCCCTGATCTACAACTCCTACCTGTGTCTGCTCTACAATTTCACTCTTGACTTGGATTCAGAACCTTGGCTTTACTTTGATTATAAATCTTTTAAATATTTTGTTCCTCAAGATTATTCACCCAGCTGTTTTTCTTTCTTCCCCCATGTTTCACTGGTCAATCTGCCAAAGACACGGCATGTGGAACCACTTCAGAGCTGATTTTTCCCATTCAAATATAACTTACATTTAACACTCCCATTCAAATGTTCATCCCACCCAAAGGAAGGCATTCTTTCTCCTTTAGCCCTTATTTCAATCCATGACACCCAGCATACTAATCCAGAGTTTTTGGGCTTCCTCATATTTCTTCTTTTAACCTTACCTGCATTTGGTCACCAAGTCCCATCAATTTGCCACCTAAATGTCTAAGAAGGTTCTTTCTCTCCATCAGCATTACCACTCATATTCACTAAGAACTCCTTTAGCCTACCAATCTTTGTTGCTCAGCCAAAAGCCTAAAGTCATTTTCCATCCTGTCACCCATATCAATACTCTGAATCAAAAATATAATCTGTTAATGTACAACTTAAGTTTTGCTTGTTTACCTAATAAATTTGTAGCAATCACCTATTTGGAAGACAGACACGCCTGAGTCTCACGCTCTTGATAGCTTTCTGAATCACATCAAAAGTCCTTATAATGCTTAAGACCCACAGTCTCTTCTTGCCTGCCTATTGGGGGGTGGGGGAGAAGGGAGTCATACTGTGTAAGATTTTTTTATTTGCTTCTCACCCCGAAAAAGTAATGCATAGTCCATGCATGGCTATATGAAACAAACTGGTGTGAGAAGCTAGGGTCTACTGGTGTCACTGTGAAAGTCATTAGAGATTCAGACACGTAATTAGACATGCACATGTCTGTTACTGACTACCTCTTAAGTTCATAATAAAAATTGGTATTTTGCCATTTCTGGTGTTTGGTTCAAGGTACTCCAAAACATTTCTAACTCCTTTTAATGAGAATATACTCTTTATTAATATTGCGACAGAAGCAAATTACATATTGAAATGTGTTACTTTATACTAAAGAATGGTAATCTGCCATGGCTTGATTTTTGTTCTGATAATACCCTTCCCTATTTACAATCAAAGTAGTTGGTATAATTTTGTTAATTGTAGGATATATATGTTCTGTTCCATATGCCAAATAGATATCACAGCTTGATATTTCAGTGGCTAGTGTCAATAAGAAAGTGGGAATTGGCTTCATTTTGCTGTGTGCCTGGCTCCTGGTTACAGCTCTCACAGGTAACACTTAGAGAGGTCCACTCAGCAGGTAACACTGCTCAGACACAGTAACTTAACCTGACTCAGTTTCTTCTGTTTGTTCATGTGGTTGTTTTTCACTTGGTGGTAGAAGAAGTAAAATGAAAAGACATGGAGGAGTATCTTAGGCAAGTTTCTGGCAAATTATTCTTTACTTAAGTCTGTATTTTAGGATATATCTTTTATGAAGAGGAACAGTTGAAGAAAACAAAACACATTTCAAATATCTAATTCAGAAGGCATAGTCATATTCTGAGGTGTTTAAAGAAATGCCTTATTCATATTTCACTTCAATATTTATTGAGCCACTACTACGTTCTGGTAGGTGCTGAGATATAACAGTGAGCAAAACAGATGCTTCCCTTGTTTTTCCTGAGATTAGCACCATGCTGTGAAGATAGATAATGAGAACAAATGAACAAAATGTAGTGCCTGTTAAGGGAAATGCAGTGACTACAATTCATGCCTATCTTCCTAATGAAAGGACACCTATCTTCCTAATGAAAGGCTACATGGAAGAAGTGATTTATGAGCTGTGTTCTGAAAGGTGAGAGGCCATCCAGGTAGGTCAGGGAAGGGGGAGAGTAGAGAGAGCAGCTTAAGCACAGGCACAGAACACTGATGATGGCCAAGCTGGGTCTCTGCAAATGTCCCCCAGGCAAGTGGTGGAAGGGTGTCAAATCAGGTAAAAAACAACAACAAAGGCCCAAGGAAGTAAAGCAGCATGGTGGTTTTAGGAATCTGTAGGTGACTTGGCACCATAATAAAATATGTCAAAAGAAATGTGTAGATTTTAATGGTTTTATAAAGTCACACATTAATAAATAAAAAGTGAGAATCAGAAATCCTTTTTTAAATAGAAAAAAAAGGTTTGGTTAAAGCTACCGAGTTCTTATCCCACATTTCAAGTGCTCAGAAAATGGGGTCAAAACAAATCCGTACACATTGACTCTTCTAGGAGTTCTCTGTGTGAAAAGATTCCTTAAAATTAGCATTGTGTATGTCACACACACACACACACAAAATTGGTCTTTGACGACTGCTCTGTATAAGTTCTTCATTTATCATGTTACCTGTTTAAAGAAAAAGGTTTCCTGCTTTTACAAAGTTCTGGGATGATGTTCCTTTTTTGCAAATATTGATGAGAGATACATAGGTAAATAAGTATCCAGTGACTTGAGTGGTAAAAATATATATAATGCTGTAAATATTTAGAGAAAGGGAAGGGGTGACATTTGTGCTCAGCATAGAATTTCCTGTGCGCAGCATAGAATTTCCTTTTGTTCATTTTTCTGATCAGATCACTTATTCAATCAACAAACTTTTTAAGATTGTATACTAAATGCAAATTTTAGTGGTAGATGTTGAAGATAGGGACATGATTTGAAACTGAAAGGTGTATTGAAATGGTTCTCAAATATTGGGGTATCCATGGCTCCTTTGAAAATATGATAAAACATGATGGATCCAACATAAGGCCTTGAGATTTGGGAATCCTACTTAATGATTTCTTAATTTCTAGTTTTCTTCATTGTTTGAATTTTGCCTCCCAACCTAAGGTTTACTTAAACTTTGTTATGGGGTTAACTTTGTTTTCAAACAATTTACCTTTGAAATTAATACTGGACCAAATCTTCCAGAAACATCTCCAGTTGAGACATCTATTGGTGATATTACGAAGCCAACCTGCTCATTAAAATGAGCATGAGCACCATCTAATGCCCAAATGGAATAAATGTTAGTAAACATGACTACCATATGTAACACTTGTAAAGATTTTAAAACCTTGGAAAATGTGTCCTTTTATTGGTGGAGGAGCATATGACTTACATTTTAAAATGTACTTTTTATTTTATAATAGTTTTCAATTTTCAGAATAGTTGCAAAGTGGGACAAGGACTTTCCAAATAGCCTACATCAATTTTTCCCCAAACAGTAGTGTGGCACTATTGTTATAATTAATAAACCCACATGGATGCATTATTATTAACTAAAATCTATATTCAGATTTCCTTGGTTTTCCCCTACTGTCCTTTTCCCCCAAGACATCATAAAGGATAGCACATTGTGTTTAATAGTCATGTCTCCTTAGGCTTAGTTATGATGATGGTTGTTGTGTTTGAATTTTATTGTAGGTGTTAGTTTGCAGAATATTTTTAAGAATTTTTCAGAAAACAATTTCCCTTGGTAATGCTGTATAACTAAGCAGATTTTATGGAGGTTTGTAGAAATAGAAATTATAATTCTGCATTTTCCTCTCTAGTAATGAAAAAAAGAATTAAGAAAGAGAAATACCAAGTCGTTAGGAGGCAAGGACCAATTTGGTAGAAACCATAAGAATTATGTTTCCATTTGGACTCTCATCCTTACTAGCTGCGTTCTTTAGCCGGCCATTTACCCTTTTGTTTAGGTTTCTGTATCTGTGGAATAAGGTCTGTCAACCTGAAAATTCCCCAGCCCTTGCACTATGAGAAGATTAAAAAATATTTTCCCAGTACAAGTTAATAACCCTAATGTTTCATGTTGGATACGAGCCAACACTTATTATGTATCACCTAAGCTGGACAAGATGTAGAGAAGTAATTTGCTCAGGATCATTGAGCAAGTATGTGATGGGTCAGATTCTGGTCTATGACAACTTCCAAAGAGACAACACTCCTTTCAGCATCCACAAGCCTACAGCGCCCTCCATCCCAGCCACCATGTTTGTCCTAGGGTTGCTCTAATGACCAACACTCCCAGATGAGGTTGTTTCTCTTGACAGTCCTATTGGCACAGCCATATAGACTCTATAAAACGCTATATGAGCCTGGGTTGCCACCCACCCAAAAACAGATGTGCTGAGGTCTCAAAGAAAGGTTTGTCTCTAACCAAGTGAAATGCATGAAGTCTGAGGAATATTCACAGTTCTACACGATTTGCTAGTATTTTAATTAAACATATATTATTTCAAAAGTCTTCAGGAGACGTACAGGAATATTGTCTTCTGAGAGCAAGAGGGAATATGTGTGCTTCCTTCTCAAAATTGAAAGGTGTTATGTATTTGTGAATGCATATGAAAGTATTTACACAATGCTGGCTAAAACCATTTGCTGGGAAAGGGTTGGGCTATTTAAACTACTTGGCTCCTGCAGTATTGATACTTTGTTAATAAATCCATGAAACTAAAATGATGTTCCATACTTGGTGGTTCTCACCTTTGGATGCACATTAGAAACTCTAGAGAGAGTTAAAAGCCCCACATCTCATTCCAGACTCATTAAATCAAAATCCCTGGAAGTGAGAACCAAAACACCAATTTTAAATCTCCCTAGTTGATTCTGATGTGTGGCCAAGAATTCTCCATTGTAACCCAAGAATTTAATTTTGTTACTTTACTTTCATTTGTGAGATAAACTTATCCATGCTATCAATTCTTACAAAGGAAAAAAAAAGATAATGGCTTAAAGAAGAGGGTAATTATTAATCTTTAATAATTGAACTCACTAATTTTTTTTTGCTTACACATCTATCAAGTGCATTGTTTTCTGAAATATAGAACTTTCGAGATGTGAAATGAACTAAATTTTCCCTGAAGAAATTCAGTTAGCAGCAGTAAGCATGGACATAATTTTAATATATGCCATTTTCAAATGCTTTTAGGAAATGGTATCAATCACCTTCTTAAATTAAAAAAAAACATTCTAATCTTTTAATTCCGCTATTAATCTTTATTATAATGAGCAGTTCTATATGTGTTTAAAGTATTTAAAGTAAAGTATGTTAATGATTTATCAATGTCCATATTTCTGGCACAACATGCTGTGTTTTTCAACTGCTAAATTATATGCTGGTTATTCCTAAATATATGCATATTTAACTCAAGTAGGTCAACTGCCTTAAATCAGTTTCTTCCTTTCAAAAACAATTCTTAACACATTTTTTTCTGCACAAAGGTAAACTTCAGATTCCACTTAAAGGCCTTAGTAATAACACTCCTACGAGTTCAGTCATATTTAAATCTTTTAGTAGCTATTGAATGTATTTAAATAATCATGTACATGGTTATCAGTGCCCTGTGAGAAGGTGAAGGTGAACCAACCCCTTGCAGTCTCTGACAATATTTCCGTGGTATCCTTTGTAGGATTCCAGGCATGCCTTCCTAATCATCTTTTGTAAGGTCCTATCCTTCCCCACCAAAACACCATAAACAAGATTACGAACTCACTTTCTCCCCTAACTCTAAACTACCAAGTATTTAAACTGTCACCATTTTATTCTATAAAAGTCACCATGTATCTTGTCTCTGAAATTATGTTACCATACCAGTTATGAGAACCATTTTTTTTGGTCAAGTACTTTCTTTAAATTGAAATTTATCTGAGTGGTACTTCTGTGGAGTTCACAGTAAACACAGGGAGACATTTTGCCCAAGCGTATTACTTGAGACTATGACATATTGACACCATCAGTTGGAGGCTGAGTCCCCTGACAGAAGGGAAAATGCCACATATTTACAGAGATGATTTCTCCCTGTTTTCCTGCACATGGGGAAAATAAGGAGAAATTATAAAAAAAACTACAGAGGTTATATGAGTTGATTGTATTCTGCCTAAGAATCGTGAGGTTTGAAAATTAGAATTTAAAACATTAAGTAATATTTTCTTGTAAGGGAAATATTGATTATTAATAAAATAAGACCAAAATGTGAAAATCAATTTCATTTATTTCCTTTTATTAGTGAAAGAAATATTTTATGAGAAACTTATAATGCATGTTAATAGTGGAAGAATAAAGTATTTGTTTTCTTCCCTGCTTCCTAACAAAGGAAGTAATGATTTTAGACTCCTGGCTATTATAACAGTTAGTTAGCAAAAAACAAAACAACAACCAAAACAACCAAAACACCAAACATAAAAAAGCAAAAAGTTAATTAGCTATTTTTTAAATAATTTTTAATGTTTACTTTTGAGAGAGAGAGAGACAGAACACAAGCAAGGGAGGAACACAGAGAGAGGGAGGCACAGAATCCGAAGCAGGCTCCAGACCATGAACCTGAAATAATGACCTGAGCCACCCAGGAACCCCAATTAACTAGTTTTAAAAGTTTAAAATCTCAACTACATTAGTCTAAGAATGATATTTAAATGCAAACATGAGTACATAGATAATTGGCTCTTTCCACAGAAGTCTTTCTTTTTTTCTCTACTATAGACCTTCTATTTTAATTTTGAAATTCTGTCTTGCTCCAGCAGGACTATTTCAACACAAGTTGGTGTTTGGTTTTAATAACTTGCTAGTTCCTAACTCCTGTTAATCATGGTTTCAGTTTGTTTCAGATATTCGGGAATTAGTCCGTCTATTTATTTACAGAACTTTTATAAAGTTCAGTAGCATTGTCCTTGACATAGAAGCTGCACAATGGGTGCCATGAGGTATGGGAAGGGAACTCATATTTGCATGAATGCCCCCTGTGGGCTAATTGCTCTTTTCAGTGTGCTCCTCTGGACTTGCATTTATTTATAAAATGGGGAGCTCAAGTAATGAATCCGTGCTGCTCTCCCAACCCAAAGATTCCTTCTTGATGAAACCAGGGAGTTTTGGCTAACTGAGGTCTAACCCTATAAGCCTTTTATTTTTAGGCACCGTGGGAGAAATGTTATCTGAAAATGTGCTTGTTTATGTGCCTTAGCAGATGAATAATCAGTTGAGTGTTAGGAGAATAACTGCATCATTTGATAAGTGGGGATGCTGATGCTTCCCGGAGCTTTGTAGTATTTCACACATTTCAGATAGATAGAAGAGATTTGGTAACAGGTATCCTAACCTCAGGATAGATCCAAAAGTTACTGTGTTTTCCAATAAATCCCTAGGATGAGTACTTTTTTTTTTCATAAATTTCTGTAAAAAGCGAAGTCTAGTGTTACACATCAAAGCTTTGCTCTGATTAAAGCATTTATAATTTCATGTGTGTGCTGGTCTACTAAGTATCTACAGGATGCCAGAAGCCTGTGTAGGCCATGGTTTCTCATATTCTGCACCAATGATACTTTGGACTGGAAAATTCTCTGTTGTAGGGAGCCTGTCCTGGGCATCTCTAGCTCAACTGAATAGATACTAGAGGCAGCTCCCCATCCCAGTTGTGAAAATTAAAAGTGTCTCAAGACATTGCCAGATGTTCACCAAAGGGCACAAATGTCCCTAGTTAACAGCCACTGGTTTAGTGCAAAGCGACCTTCTGTAGTGGGGACATACAGGGTAGATGGATGCCAATGTTTCTGAGTGGTTACATTATTTAAATGATAGCAAATCTGTATGTATTTTGTCTAACTGCTCGATGTTCCTGACACAAGTGATGCAATCATTCACTTCCTTACATAGGCAAACAATTCTTGCTACCCTTCCCAATTCTTGGGAAATCTCAGTAAGTTGTCAGAAGAAATGCAGAAGAGGGGTGCCTAAGTGGCTCAGTTGGTTAAGCATCCGACTTGGGCTCAGGTCATGACCTCACAGTTTGTGAGTTTGAGTCCCACATCAGGTGAGGTTGGGCTCTGCACTCTCTCTCCCTCTCAATCTGCATGTTGTGGGATTCTTTCTCTCTGCCCCTCACTCACTTGCATGCTTTCTCTCAAAAAGTAATTAATTAATTAAAAATTAAATAGGGGTGTCTGGGTGGCTCGGCCAGTTAAGGGTCCGACTTCGGCTGAGGTCATGATCTTGCAGTTTGTGAGTTCGAGCCCTGCATCAGGCTCAGTGCTGATAGCTTGGAGCCTGGAGCCTGCAGCCTGCTTCAGATTGTGTCTCCCCCTACCCTGCTCATGCTCTCTCAAAAATAAATAAATGTTAAAAAAAAAAAAAGAAAATAGATATGGATCCTTCTCTTATAGGACAATCCAACATTTAAACAAAATAAACAGAAATATAAATATTTAATGTATAATAATGCTTAATTTTATGAAGGAAAAAATAGGGTTGTATGTGAGAGTAAATGGAGGGAGAATAATAAATTTTTATGTATTAGAATGTGTACAAATGATTAGACCTGTAGTATAACCAGATTTATGTAGCAAATTAAATAGGTTTTTTCTATAATTTATTTACTTATTCCACAGTATTCATGTTCACTGCCACTATAATGGCCCAGATAGCAGGCTCACAAAAATGACCAAGAACAACTTCCTGTCTTTGAAGAGATCCTAATTCAGTGGTTTATTACATAGTTAGCATTACCTCTCATTAAAAGAATTGCATACCAAAAGAAAAACATAAAAACATAAATATGTCCTTTTCATTTTTCTTTCTTTTTCTTTTAGATGAAGATAGGCACTCACTTGGGTTCTGTGCTCGCTGGAATTGTTAGGATAAGAATGCCATGATATTGCCTGTTTGGAAGTAATGTCGCTCTGGCAAGCAAATTCAAATCAGGAAGTCATCCTCAACGCATCAACGTCAGCCCTACCACTTCCACTTACCAGTAAGTGTTCTGTGACCACCACCCTCTCCTGTCTTTGACAGTGCCTTGAGCTGACATCCTGTCATTTGTGAGACCCTGTGTTGTTTTTTTTTTCTTATCCTTCCACTCTCTGAGGTAATATGAGTAGATCCACCCAGTCTGAAAGATACCAATTGTGACATAAACGTTTATTTGCACCCTGAACAAGTGAATGAAGAGCCTGACTTGGCTGAGAGGTAAACACAGGTTTGTCATTTCCCACATTCATTGTCCTTCTGACAAGTGAACACTTGGTAAGGGGCTGCATCACACAAGAAGTCTTCACATTTTCAAAATGTTCCTCCATATTTATAAAAGTCAAAGGAATGAGATGGAAAAGACATTTTGTCTGCATTTATTCTTTGGAATAATGAAGATAAATAATAACTCTAAAGATAAATACATAATGGGTATATAGTAAAACCTCAAATTCTATTTATTCTTAAAAGTCGTATTTGTTGACTCTATACATACAGGTGACAGCCTGAATGCATGTGTATTTTGTGCCTGGTAGATGTCCCCTCACCCACTAGATACTAAACTCCATAGAGACAGGGGACGATGTCTGCTTCAGCTCATCCTCATTTTCCCAGAAGTTACAAAACATGTTTGCCACTCTATAAATATTTATTGAATTGTTGAAATGCATTGATATGGTGGGCTTCTCTGGAGTAAGAAAACATGACTATCTCCTGTAACTTGACTGAATTCATTTATCAGCTGTAATAGATGTTTGACAGTGCCTTTAGGGCTTTTTATATATAGTAACATGTCATCTACAAAGAGTGCTGGTTTCACTGCTTCCTTAGCAATTTGGGTGCTTTTCATTTCTTCTTCTTGCCTTATTATGATGGCTGGGGCTTCCAGAACTGCACTGAATAAAAGTGGGAGGAGTTGAACTCTTTATTTTGTTCCTGATGTTAAAGGAAAGGCTCTCCAATTTTTCACCATTGGATTTGTTGTGTATGGCTTATTATGTTGCTCTAAACCCACTTCATTGAGAGTTTTTATCAGAAAAGGATGTTGACAATATCAAATGCTATATCTGCATCTCTTTGCATGATCATATGGTATTTATCCTTTCTCTTTTAATGTGATGTAGCACAGATTGACTTGCACATACTGAAATACCTTTACATCCCTAGAATAAAACCCACTTTGATCATTGTCAATTATTATTTTAATATATCGTTGAATTGGGTTTGTCAATCTTTTGAGGATTTTAACATCTATGTTCATCATATATGTTGGCCTGTAGTTAGTTAGTTGTTTGTTTTGCATTTTTCTTATTGCTGTTAGGTCTTCGGTCCACTGTTGGTGTATCACAGTGATGCTGGCCTTGTAGGGTAGATTACTGGATCCAATTTCATTATTACTATTTGCTCAGTTCACATTTTCTTTTTCTTCTTCCTGATTCAATTTTGGAAGATTATATGTTTCTATAATTCTTGAAGTACGCCTGATTGCTATAAAATTCCCTCTTACTGCTTTTGCTGCCTGCCAAAGATTTTGGACTGTTGTGTTTTCATTTGTCTCCATGTGTTGATTTCTTGGTTCACTCATTCATTGTTGAGTAGCATGTTGTTTCACCTCCACCACGTATTTGTGGGCGTCTTCCAGATTTGTTTCTTATAATTGATTTCTAGTATCATATTGGGGTGGTTGGAAAACATACTTCATACGCACTAAATATCCTTATATTTACTGAGATTTATCATGTAATGTATCCTCAAAAGTGTTCCATGTGTATACTTCAAAAGAATATGTATTGCTCTCAGGGGATGGAATGTTCTGTGTATTTGGTCAAGTTCATCTGACATAATGTGTGTTTAAAGCCACTCTTTCCTTGTTGACATTCTATCTGGACGCTTTTTCCAGTGATGTAAGTGGGGTGTTAAAACCCCCTCTGTTATCATATTTGTTTTAGTGTTCCTATAGGATATGTGCATAGATATTATAGTGCCTTTCATTGTCTCTTGCTACATACAGTCTTTGTTTTTAAAGCCTATGTTGTCTGATATGAGAATTGCTACACTGGCCCTTTGTGCACTTTCATTTGCATGGTGTGTGTTGATCCCTTCACAGGTTTGAAGTGAGACAGTTGTAGGCAGCATATGATGGGTATTATATTAAAGTAATGATTAGTAGCTATACACTATTGTTTCCTTGTTGTTTTTACAGTTCTTCTCTTATTTCTGGTTAGATGGCTTTGCCCTGAGTTAAACGTGACTTTCTATTTTTTTGTGTAGTTAGTATAGGTTATAATTGTTGTCATATTATAACTTCTTTTTTGAATGTTTTTTTTTAATTTATTTTTCAGAGAGACCGAGTACAAGTGGGGGAGGGGAAGAGAGAGAGACACAGAATCCAGGCTCTAAGCTGTCAATACAGAGCTGTACAGAGGGCTCAAGCCCATGAACTATGAAATCATGACGTGAGCCAAAATCAGAAATGTAACCAACTGAGCCACCCAGGGCACTGCTGTGTTCATAATAACTTCTGAAGTGCCTAGCAGTCTATTAAGTTCTTTTTGTATGTGATGTCTCCTTTTACATCTTTTTATTTTGTGTATGCTTGAACTAATATTTGTAGATACAATTGATTTTTATATAACTTTCATCTTTAATCTATTTTTACCATATATTTGCTTTACCTGTGAAATTTTTCCATTTCATAAATTTCCTATTCCTTATTATGTCCTTTTCCTTTCCTTTACACTTAAGCAATGCTCTTAACTTTAAACGTTTGGGAAACTGTCCTTCTGTTCTGATAGCCTTGCAGGATCAATATTCTTAGTGTTGTTTAGTTTTGTTTCTTTTAGCACTTCAAGTATATCATGCCACTCCCTTCTGGCCTGCAAAGTTAATCTGACAAGTCAGCTCTGGCCTTATGGAAATTTAACTTGTATGGAACTTTTTTTTTTATTACATCTCCTAAGATTTTCTCTTTATCTTTCTTACTACTATTTTAATCATTATTTGTCACTTTGTGGGCCTCCTGGGATCTTTGTGCTTCTTCCCCAGATTCAGAAAGTCTTCAGAGACTCCTTATACTGTGAATGTTATTACACTTGACGTTGTTGAGTTCCCTTATTAACTTTTCCTCTTTGCTACTCAAGCTTGGATGCTTTCCAATATACATTGCCTTCCAGATTGCTGACCCATTTGATTGCTGACCCATTTCTGCTGCAGCCTCTCATCTGCTATTGATTCCCTGTAGTGTGTATTCTTTGTTAATTGATTTCCTTATCTCTGAGATGTTATATTTTCTATTTAATCCACTCTTTTCCCAAGTCCAGTGAATATCTTTGTTTCATCTAGCTTATTTTAGTGATTTGTATCTTTGTCCTTTCATTTGGGAACTTATTCCTCTGTCTCATTTTGCCTGTTTGCATTTGTTTCTATGTATTGCGTCAGCATCTCCTGGTGTTTAAAGTAGTGTGGCCTGGTGTGGAAGAAGGAATGTCCCCTGTGCAGGCTGCATGCTCTTCCCATTTTGGTTGAGCCATGATTGTCTCTATCCCAGCCTGTTGCATTGTGTACTGCGGAGTAGAGGGGTTGTGTTCTCACTGTTGAGAGGCCCAAGGCTGCTGTGAGCTCATTAGTGGGCAAGGTTAGAAGTCCAGCTGTCTTCAATTGAGATTTCTGCCAGAACTGCAGGTACATCAAAGGGCAGGGCTTTTCCCTGCAAGTCTCAGAGATTCTTATTGGTGTATGGGCTTGTAACCTAAAGCTCGCATATCTGCCACAGCTGTTGGAACACTCAATGGAGGGCTTACTGCCTCTGTCAACACCTAAGCGGCCAGGATGCTGGAATTGAGGGCACTTGTGGTGTGCAGCTATCTGATCTTTCCCCAGGGCAGCAGTCACTTTGGAGTGGTGCTTGTCCGTGCTGGAGCTGCGTTGGAGTGAGTTGAATCACGTTAGCCAGAAAGGAATGTGTAAGCTTGCTGTACAGTGTTGGCAAGGTAGATAGATGGAGAGTATTATCATTGGCTCCTGCACATTTCCAGCTACCTAGGGCTGGGGGAGAGGAAGAAAAATGATGGCCACAAGCACTTTTTTTTGAGAAATCTCTTGAATATCTCTGCCCCTCCAGAACACATTCCAAGGTTAGTAAATAATAAATCTCAAACTCTTTTAAACTGTTGTTTCTGAGTTCAGCTATTGTGAGTCTCCTACTGCCCTCTATGCTTGTAACATACCTTCCATTTATAGTTTAGCCTCACTGGAAGTTTCGTTCCCAACTGCAGCTCCACCCCCTCTACCCTTTTCAATCCTCTCCACAATTAGTTGTGGAGGGTCTGCTGCTCTGCCAGTCTCCAGGTCATTTTCAGATGTACTTATCTTAGTGTGTCTTTGGTTAAAGGTGAGCTCAGGCTCTTCTCACTTTGCCATTCTGAGTTTCCCTTGATTTATAAAATTATATCTAAAACAAACACCCTGAGACAGAAAACGTTAATATATAGATGGTAATAAAATGGTGATATTTTCAGCCTTTTGATACATCTGTAGAGAAAGAACTTCATCTTTTAGATGAAAGATATATATAGAGACCTATATCAACTAAAACATTTTATTTTATTATTCCTGTCTCCATCCCTCCCAAAGAAAACAAATAGAACCATGCTCAAGACACATATTGAGCTGCCATATGGATAGATTCTAAATGGGCCCACATACTGTCATTTTTCCCCCTCCTTTTCTTTCAACAACCACTTGTTGAGAACCTTCTAAAATTCCAGGCACTAACATTACAAGGATAAAGTGCATATATCTCTGCCCTGAGACTACATGATAAATGTGCCTGAACAAAACAAAGTAATTTAAACAGACTAATGCTGAAGTGAAAAGACCCTTATTAGAGCAAGAAAATCATCATGGTGGTGGAAAGGAGAAAAGATTAGGTGGTGCATCAAGGGCAGCACTCCATTGATTGAAAGCAGGTAATCTTACCCCCACAATTTCATTGATGGGAGCACAGCTTAGTTATAACTGCAGCTCCTAACCTCCTGCTATTTCAACTTGTCTTCCCAAGCTTCAAAAGAGCAGTTGGACTTTGTCACGTTTTGGTATCCATATAAATCTGGG